>NC_142008.1:55509997-55854738 GCF_049901715.1 Pseudonaja textilis | reverse complement strand
GCCTGCACAAACAGGCTGGTTAATTAGGAGCCTGTTTTCCTCGGAGCTCTTTTGGTCTAAGCATTTGACACTGCCAGCTTGTTGCAGGACCAATGGGAACTCTGGGTTGGGTTGAGCTGAGTGCCTTAGAAGCCCCATAGTTTGCCTTGTTGCTGTTTGTGCAGGTGAGAGCTCAAGCTTTCCTGGGCTTGACACACACCCCTTCGGCCTCCACACAAGAGGACTCCCCAAGAAACATCGGAGTGTGTCATCTGACCCTCCAGTGCACACCCGTAACTCTCTATTCTACTCCAGGCCCAGCTTGCTGAATGGGCGGAACAGCCCTGACATCTCAGCTGCCCCCCTTCACAGTCCCAGCCATCGGGGATGCCCGGGGAAGGCCCAGGAAAAGAAAATGAGCAGAAACATAGCTCTCGCTAGGGCAAAAGAGCAGAGATCGGGGAAGTGATGCTTTTCAAAGATGGCAGCTTGTGTCTTCTGTTGCCTGTGCCTTCCTCGATCTCAGCTCTTTTGCCCCAGCAAGAGCTATGTTTCTGCTCGCTTTTCCTGTGTCTTTCCAGGGCTGTGATAGTTGGGGCCGTGGGGCTGGGCAGCAGAGCAGAGTACAGAGAGGGATGAGAAAACTGACATCAATTTTGGTAATATATTCATTTTCAGCACTGCAATTCTACCTAATATTGATAGTTGTAATCTTCCCCATGTTTCTAAATCCTGCTTAATTTGTTCAATGAATTTAGTATAGTTGTCTTTTTTAATTGATGAGCACCTATTAGATAGCCATGTTCCAAGGTATTTTTTTTTCATTCTGTAATCCTATTTTGCTTTGTAGTTCTATTTTCTGATTTGCCAAAGAATTTTTAATTATCATTTTAGTTTTATTTTTGTTCATTTTCAATCCCGCGACCTCCCCAAATTTTTCTATTTCTTTGAGTAGTGTTGGTCCATTTTCAATTGGTTCTTCTACTATGAATACAAGGTCATCCGCAAAAGCTTGGTGTCATGCCCCTGATGAAGACTGACTCTGAGGAAGAGGAGGAACGGCCAACAGGGAATGGAAGTGTGGCTCCAGAGGTGGTGGAGGAAGCTGGGGAAGGGCAAAGGCCGGCTGAGCAATCAGAGGAGGACTCAAACCCATCCTAGGGCATGTGGGGAGGAGAGGATCAGAGTAAAACCTGGTCTATTCAGAAGGAGAGGGCCACGATCATGGGTTGCAGGTGTGAGATTTGTATAAAAGTTTGGACCTGCATGCTAACAGACGCTGGAGACAAATTAGTGTTTTATTTCTAAAGAAGGTTTATCTTGGTTTGCGTTCTTCCAATGGACTGTTCCTGGTTATCTTCCTGAAGTTGGCAATTATCTATCCTGGTCTGTTGAGAAACTTTATTCAATGAGGTTTGTTTTTGGTTTTTGCTTCGTTATTGGCTCTTTGAATGTGAACTGTGTTTCTTGCCTTTGAAATGTTATTTTGAAAATAGTTTACTCCTCCACCGTGAACAATTAAACAGTGAAGCCAAGTTGAAGGCATTAAAGGATTTTAGTTTTGTTTTGGATTTTGTTGTATTTCTGATATACTCTGGGTAATCACACTTGGACCTTGTATTCTTCATTTCTAATTTTAATCCCTTTTATTTCTAAATTCGTCTGATTGTGGCTAGCAACACTTCTAGGGATAGAATAAATAGCAAAGATGATAGTGGGCACCCTTATCTCACTCCTTTCCCTATCTCAAAATTGTTGGTACGCTCTCCGTTCATTAATACACTTGCTGTTTGGGTAGAGTATATAACTTGTAGTGTCTTTACTATATTGGTGCTGAAATTCATTCTTGCTATTTGTTGTAGCATGAATTTCCAATTCAGGATATTGAAGGTTTTTGTGTGTCCAAAAATGCGGCTTGCTTTTCAGGGTGTGCTTCATAGTACTTAATTGTATTTAGCACTATTCTAATGTTATTCCTAATTTGTCTATGTGGTAAAAAGCTGTTCTGATCTGATCACTTAAGATTGGTTTCATTCTCTCTGCCAAAATAGTCATAAATATTTTATAATCTGTGTTTAATAGGGAAATTGGTCTATAATTTGAAATCATTTGTTGGTTGGTACCTTCTTTCAGGATTAGGGTGACATATGCCTCAGACCAGGACTTTGGTAATTTAGCTTCTAATAATGCCTCATTATATACCTCTAATAATATTAGTTCAAATAACTCATACACATTTTTATATAATTCACTGGGGAAACTGTCTGGTCTGGGTGTTTTATTATTTTTCTGCTTTTATATTGCTTTTTTGAGTTCTGCTGGTGTTATTGCTCTATTCAATATTTCCTTCTGTTCATTTGTGATGGAGCCTAAACCATTCTTATCTATTTCCTTTGTGATCTCTTGTTGGTCCTGTTCCAGTGTCTCCGCAATCAGTTGTGCCTGATAGCTCCCAGGTCTTCATCTTTTGTTTCTTGCACATTTTGAAACCGCAGGTAAAACCCTGCACATTCCATCTCCAAATGGATTATTGAAACTTCCAAGTTCATTTCCATCACTTTCCTGTCCATAGCTTCCATTTTCTTTTCTGTTTGCTCTGCCTTTTCTTCTATGTTTTTTATTTTTAGTTCATTCTTTTCCATCGTTTGTTGTATCATTTCTATTTTCCCATCTAATTTCTGGATGTTATTTTTCATCTCTCCCATTTCCATCTTTAAATCGATGTGGTTTGCCGACATTTTCTCTTGAACTTTAAGCATCATTTCTTGGATGGATAATAGAGTTTCATGCATTGCTTGCATATTGGCAGCGTTGCTTGTCTTATCTGTAGCCAACATACCCTCAATTGTTTTCTGTCCCGCTGGGGATGCAATCGATACTGATGAATCTGAGATTGTTTTCTTTCCTTTTAAAGTTGTTGTACTCGTCATACTCTTTATCTTACTATATACTTCTTCCCACTTTACCATCCACAGCTTGCTTCTATCCACTTTAATTCTTTAATTCTTCTGATCTGTGCTTCTTTATATCTAATTTGGATTACTAATAATTTCTAATGATTTTATCCTATATTACTTATTATATTATATAATAGGCAAGAAGCGCCTGCTAGTATCTAAACTGCAGTTGGGAAAAATAGACTAAAAAGGTATTAAATCAAAGGATGTTAAGTCAAAGGAAAACAGAATTAGAGAGACAGAGAGAGAGAACACAGAGAGTAGAGGGCAAAATCTATAACAAAAAGTTACTACCTTATCTTACTAATATCTACATTACTAATAAGCCTATTTTTATATGAATACAGATATAACTAACAAAATTTCTCAATATCTATCAATTTATCTAAACCACTAATCAATTTTATTTAATTCATTAATAACACTTAGTTCATTAATCACCTTAATTCATAACCTAGGCAGATTAAGAATTCATTAATCATCTAAAAATTCATTATGCAGTTCGTTTCTTTTCAGGGCTTATTCCCAATATTAATTAAATCTTTCTCTATTTTTCAAATATTTATCCAAACTCAGTAATATATTCCACACTTAAATAATAAACAAATAATTAATCTAAATCATCAATTCATTTAGCATTGAACAGTAGCAGTTAGATCAAATTCTTCAGTTCATATATATTTTGCTTTGTCATGATCTATTGCATCATCTATCTTTACTGTCCTTTAAAGTTAAGATGCCTCCTTTCTTAGTCCAGATTTCTTACTGTGTCTTCTTTCTTCTGATATTCCCTCCATTTATAGTAAGTCCACCGCAAGTCCCATTTCCCCAATTGCTCAGTCCTCCCCTCAGTCCTCCAATCCAGTACTTAACTCTCGTTCAAACCTTTTAGGTAGCCAAATCCCACCGTCTCCAATGTCTTGTCTTTAAGTCCTATGCTCTCCCCGCTGGATTGCTGCTTTTCTATTGAACTTCTGTCCCCTCTCCACGACTCACAGTTCTGCTGATCAGTCTTTAAGATCTCTCCTCTTTGACAGTCACTCTCCGCCTCTGCACAATTGCATTTAATGTGGATGCTGCTGTCGCTATTATTCCTTCCTCATTTGGTGTGATCGCAGCGACTTCGGTCTGCCATTAATATGGCAGATCACTCACACACTGAGGTTTGTGAGCATTCCTTGTGGTGTGGCAGGCAGTCACCCTCCGTCTGCTCACACCTTGGGCTTCCTCACAGTTTTGGCAATCCCTCCAGGATTTGTGTGCCCCTTCAGGGGCCTCCAGATGCACAGATTGGGGATAAAGAATGGAGACCGATCTTCTTTCTCCATACTGCCATGGCACCGCAACCAGAAGTCCCAAAATTATGTTAAAATTTATATGGTTAGGAAAGAAAGCTCAAATAAAATTAATAGTGTTACAGGACAGTAGAAGTAGAGGTGGCTTTGGAGTCCCAGAATGGGAATTTTATTATAATGTGGCAGCATTGATATGGATCAAGGAATGGGTTAATTTGAATAATAAAAGGATTTTAACTCTGGCGGGTCATGATTTACAGATGGGGTGGCATGCCTTCCTATGGAAAAGAAAAGTAAGAAGGAAACATATTTCTATAGACACCATATGAGAGATTCATTGATACAGATTTGGAATAAGATTAGGAGAAAACATTATATGAAAATACTGGCCTGGTTATCCACCATGGAAGCGATGATATACCCCAATACATTGGATTTGAAAAAAATGGTCAGATACAAAGAAACATTAGACAATCAGGGAAATTTAAAAACAAATCAGGAATGAAAAGAGCAAGGTATAAACACAGACTGGTGTCAATATCTTCAGCTTCAAATCAGATACAAAAAAGACATAAAAGAATTTGGAATTTATACTGAGCTACAACAATTAGATAAAATTTTAATAGGCCCTGAATTATACATCCTTTTTTATGAAATTCATAACAAGGATGTATAATTATTTATAAAAGGTTGCTTTGAAAGAGAAGGTACTAAAAGACTGGGCAAAAAATATAGGACATAATATAGACTTAGTGGATTGGGAAAAAATGTGGAATAAAAATTATACATTAACAAGATCGGCAGCTTATAAAGAAAATATATACAAGATGTTTTATCATTAGCACCTGTCACCAATGAGATTGGCAAAAATGTACCCTAACGTGAATCTGAAATGCTGGAAATGCAAACAGAACCAAGGTAGGTCATGCCCAAAAGTGGTCATGCCCAAAAGCCCAAAAGTACTGGACTGAAATATGGGGTTGGATACAAGAAATAGTGGAAGATCAGATAAAATTTAAACCAGAATATGAGTAATTTCTCATTAGTCTCTCATATGGGTCTGGCTTTATCTGGCCATCAGCATACTGACCCATTTTTCAAACCTGCCTGGTACTGGAACACACCTTTGTATTCTGAAAAGCAAATTGAGTAAAATCTTAACTTCTGATATCATAGATACTAATCTATACAACCGGAAACAATAATAACACATTTCTTATCTGAAAATTAGGTGTGTGTGTGTGTGTGTGTGTGTGTGTGTAGATGGCAAGAGCTTTGGAGTGTGTTTTGATAAGTTTGTGCTGTAATTGTGCAATGAAATCTACAGACCTGGGTGAAACTGTGAAACTGTTGAGTCTTCCTTAGGCATGAAAGCTAGCTGGGTGATCTATTCTGTCACACTCTCTCAGCCCTCACAGGATTGTTGCTGTGGGGAAAATTAAAAAAGCAAGGTACGGTGGATCTATGTTCTGCTTTGAGTTATATGCAAGACTAATAAGGTTGGGATATAAATAAATATAGAAGAAACAGATGTGGGAAGTGCCAATCAGCCAAGGTATTATTTTTAGAAGAACTGATTCTTTTTAAAAAAAAAAAACACAGTTTCTTGGCTAACAATTTGCAGAACAATCCTTAGTTTACAGAGAGATTGTATTTTATTTTTTGCTTTACATGTATCCTTTTTCTTTAATTTACAAAGTACCTGACAAAAAGAGAATGATCCTGTCAAGATCACTTTTTAAAAGTTTTTAAACTGGTAAGTCAATTTATTTTATTATAGCATAGAAATTTAGAGAACAAATATGAATAAAATATGTTGAGATCTGCAATCACAAACCCTGCTAAAAACATGGTAGAAGATAAAACTTGAAGAAAAATGTTGTGTTTCAAAAACAACAACAGTCCTTTATGCCATGGTTTTTAAATGTATACATCTTTGTTAGTACAGATGTTTGCATTTAGAAGTTTGACTGAAATATAAGTGACTATCTGTGTACAGTAGTTCTTCTCTGCTGTGTTTCTGGACAACTAAACAAAGAGAAAGCTGATAGATCAGCTATATCAGTTCTACATAACATTTAACTTACTGAAATTTGAGAAACAAACATTAATTTACCCATAAAAAAAATATTTTTCTGTAATGTAAAATTTGAGTCTGTTCATGAGTTTATAGTAGAAATATCTACATATACTGGATAATAATCTGCTTATAGTAATTTAAATTAGAATGTTATGCTGTGAGATAAAGTTGGTTTCTATGTGGAAAGTAGAATTGTTTTCTTAGGTTTGGTGCAGGCTTTTTCCAATATGCTGTTAGAGTAGAACTCTGAACAGTTCCAATATTGTAATATACAGTAGAACCTCTGGTCACAAACGCTTCTGACCATGACCAAATCGGGTTCCGACAAAAAAATTCACAAAAAGTTTGAATCTGGTCACGAACACATACTTGGGTGGCAATCAAACATGACCCCTGACTCAGAAATTCCTGAAGACGAAACATTAGAAGATGAAGAACTAGCCAAAGTTATGGAATGAATAATGGTTGTGACCAGAGGTTCTACTTTATACCTGTGTGAATACACACACACACACATTCACCCCCACCCACCCCCACAGACAGAGGGATATTTTTTTATAGTTTCAGAGAAATGGGAATAAAATAAATTATTACTGGTCTTAAATATACTACCTATGGGCATCTGAAAACAGTTTTATGCTATCTTCCAGGCTTTCTTGTAACTGTAATGAAGTGTAATTTAATTGCTGCATAAGACTTATGCAGCAATTCTGGAGGAAACTGTTCAGTTCCAGGAGAAATGTACTTCAAATTATTTTGCCCTTCAAATCAGATTTCTTCACAGCCTTCCTCCTTAACATTTCCCTTAAGAGAGTTGTATGACTATTGACCAAACAAGGACACACCAGACTTTCTGGGACATATTGACTAGTGATTTTTCCTTTAGGAAGGCTGTTAAAGTGGTCTTGTTTAGCAGAGGCTATAATCTAGCATGGTTCCAGTGAACCCACTGGAACCCACTGAGAAGCCAGCAAACATTTGCATAGGATGTACTATTGAGTTGCTTACTGATTGTTCATTGAGACCTTAAGGTTGGTTTCCATTGTGAACCACTGGAAGTCATTTTGTGATATACAGCATAGAAACATAATAAAGAAAGAAATTTCAACAACTTCACTCTAAAAGCACAGGGAACCAAGTGCTTTGGGGAATAAGTTCAAATGGGTACCTATACATCTGAAAGCTCAAAGCATCTATTTTTCCTTAGGTACTTCAATTTCTTCCCCTCCTTAATGCAAAAGAGGCTGTTATATTTTCCAACGCTCCTCAAATGCAGTAAAGGTTCCACTGGATGGAACTGTAGAAGTGAGAAAACAATGCTGTCAGCTTGCATGTGACCTCTATAGTTAGATTTTTTTGGTCTGTTGTTTGCATACCTGTGTGACATTCAGGAGCTGGAAAAAAAAGCAAGGGAAGGTATTTTTCAAAGGAAACACAAAGCCATTCTACCTGAAAAATTAACACAAAGCAAAACCCTCAATCAATCAATCAATCAATCAATCAATCAGAATTGAGCTGGAAGGGACCTTGGAGGTCTTCTAGTCCAACCCACTGCTCAAGCAGGAGACCCTATACCAGTGTTGGCTAACTTTTTTGTCGTTGTGTGCCAAAAGTATGTGCGTGTGTGTGCATGTGCACATGTATGCCTGCACCCATAATACAATGTGTGCATGACCTTCCTGCCCCTGTGCATGTGCATGACCCCCCCGCATGCATACCACATGCCTCTGTGCATGTGTGCATGATCCCCCTGCACCATGTACCTCTGCACATGTGTGCGTGACCTGTGCATGCCCTGCCCACTGTGCATGCATGCACGTCTCCCTGTCATATGCACGGGAGATACCCAACAATCAGCTGGCTGGTGGGGGGTGCATGTGCAGTGAATCTGTTCTGGGTGACAGTTCGTGTGCCATCAGAAATGGCTCTGTGTGTCACTTCCGGCATGTGTGCCATAGGTTCGCCATCACAGCCCTATACCATTTCAGACAAGTAACTCCAGTCTCTTCTTAAAAACCTTCAACTATGAAGTATCCACAACTTCTGACAGCAATAAACTGTACTTTCAATTACATTGCAGCTGAATTAGAATTATATTGACTCATTTTCCCAGTAATGCTCATAGAACTATGGAGCTGCTTTCTAACTGGCAAATAATCCAAGTACAGGAGTGTCCTGGTCAAAGCTTGGGTCTTCCTTTTCAGATCATTTTTGTCTATTTCTCTAGTAATGATGTACCTGCAATCCTACCAATAAATGTCAAAAGACACTTTGCAAACACAGCCACTCAGATGAGTCCAAATCCAATAGACAATAATAATCATTTTAGCAAAGAATAGTTTTGCCTCTGCTATCCTGCTCCATTCGGTACTCTACTCAGAGGACACTGCTTGAGGGGAGGGCTGTTCCTGACCTAGTTCTGGAAATGGGAGGAAAAATATGGGATAGCATTCCAGCTCAGCAATCTTTGCATATAGGAAAGATGAGTCTTACTCCCCAAGGCAGCCCTAGTAGGAAATGGGCAAGAGGAACATGCATTTCTCTAAATATGGGATGAATCTACTTCTTGCTTTTAACATGCCCTTTAGATACATAATTTTACTTAAATAAGGGAAACAGGAAGGGAAATAAAAGAATAGGGATTGAAATGTATTGATTGCATTATTATTCTAACAATAAAGAGCCTACAAAAATGCAATCATGGCCAATATTCCTTAGCATACTCTGCATTATTGGATAAATGGTGATTTAAGTAAATGTATTTTCATTAGCATTTTGATTCCTTTTTTTAATTTCAGTAATTTTGTAGAAATGGAAGTATCAGAACAATTGTCCTGAAATTGTCCCCACCCCCCACTGTAATTTTGAATTAAAAATATCTTGAAATGGACTGTTCAGCCTTACTCAGCCTTTTGCCTTTTCTCTACTGAAAATGTCAAATCATTCCTATATCTTCTACCCACCTTACCAGCTGCAGTAAACAGACAAAACAGTGATAGTGTACTGAATTTCCTTTATGACAAGTATTCTCACACTTGAGTCTTGAAAACTCAGCATGATGAGAAAGGGAGTTCCAGCTGCAGCTGGTTTTTCAGCCCTTCACACTTGCTGCTAGATGTAAACAGGCTTAGTGGGCCTCAGCTGGCTCCCAGTTGCTATGGGATAGGTTGCTTCCACCACAAGTTCAGAGCAGGAGGCAGTCTAGTTATTTGGTACACACTGATATTTTCAAGGAGTTCTAGCAACCAGAAAGGAATGAAACATCCTATCATCTGTGGCTTCTTCTTATGTAGTGCTGTTGCTTATTAAGCCTGATACTCTTAAAGCATCTTGTTTCCTAATATTTCCTGCAACAGAAACCAAAATTAATTAATTCAGCAGCTCTCAACATTGGTTCTAGCTTCCCAGAATGCCACATTTTCAGCTTTTTCATAGCTGAAAGCTATGGCAATGAAGAAATGTTTTGGGTATCATATTTTGTCCCATTTCTTATAGCTACAACTGGCAGATCTCCTCTGAATTTGGCAAAAGGAAAGGAAAGAAGGAAGGAAGGAGAAAGGAAGGAAGGAAGGAAAGAAGGAAAGGAGAGGGAGGGAGGGAGGAGAGGCACTTCCTTTTCTCCAGGTCTCATTTTCCCATGACTCAGCCATGATTCAGACATTACAGTGCTTCTTCTCTTTGCTACTTAATTTGCGGTTCAATTGCACAGATGGATTACTAAGAGACCAATAGTTGGATGGCTTGTCCTACAGACAGAACAACTAAAATGTAGGCAATTAAATTCTGATGGCCAGATGAAATTGCAGAATAATTCTCTGCATATCCTGTTTACTACAAAATCTGGAGAGCTTTACATGATGTTTCTACAATTAAACTCAGGTATACGTTGCTTTTCTTGGTCTGGCTGCTATTATTATTACCATTATTATGTCTGGTTGCAGTTACAAAGGTATTTAGACAGGATTTGGTATGTTGTACACATATCAAGTATTTCCCAAGGATCTGGGATAAGTAGATTTATTTAAAATTAAAAG
The DNA here is from genome assembly GCF_049901715.1 of Pseudonaja textilis. Lineage (NCBI taxonomy): Eukaryota > Metazoa > Chordata > Lepidosauria > Squamata > Elapidae > Pseudonaja > Pseudonaja textilis. The sequence goes on along the minus strand of NC_142008.1, from coordinate 55,844,393 downwards.
TATCATTACAAATCTGTAAGCTGTTCCAAGTAAAGCTGACTTTGCAATTGTATGACAGCAATTTTGTCAATGCTGATGGTATTCAGGTGGTATGCCAGATGGTTTGGAATTGTATCCAAGGCACTTATTACTATTACTACTTTCTTGTATCATGTCTTTCTACTTTTATTTGCGGGTTTTATATGTTATGATTTTCTCTGGTTCTTTCTTTTCTATTCTGCTGTCTTTAGCTACTGCCATGTCCAATACCCAGACTTTTTGTCTTTCTTATCAGCAATTACCAAGTTTGGGTGTTACGTGGCAGGTGTTGCTCTATTTGAATTCTAAAGCAGGGATCTCCCACCTTGGCAACTTTAAGACTATAGATAAGCTTTGCTGGCTGAGGAATTCTGGAAGTTGAAGTCCACAAGTCTTAAAGTTGCCAAGGTTGGAGACCCCTGTTCTAAAGTTCCAAAACACTTTAGCTTCTTTATTTTTTTATTACTTTGTCTATACTGTAGTCTTACCATTTCTTATAGTCAAATGATATTTCTTGCAACAATGAACCACTGTAACCACTTGTGTTATGCCACTGCTTGTAGTCTGTGCAATGTTTTGTAGCATATATACAGGTGATTGACTGTTTCTTCAACTTCTTTGCAAAGGTAGCAGTTGCTGTCTATATCTGTCTTCTGAGTTTTGGCTTTATATGCATTTATTCCTTCCACAATTATCCCACTGTCTTTCTTCAACTTTCCTGCTCTTAGGCATTGTCAGGGTTTAGTATCCGCTTGGTCTACAATTTTCTTTATGTACAGACCAAGTAATACTTTGCATTACTATGTCTTTTTTCTGTTCTTGATCTTGATCTTACTTACAGGCCAGTTTGATTTCTTTAACTCAGTAAGCCTTCATAGTATACAAGCTTCAGTGGATCTTTTTCTGTGTCCTTCAGATACTCTTTTACTGCTCTTTTTTCTTCTCATCTTTCTGTTATAGTTGCAATTTTATTATCATACAATAATAAATTATTATGACTGCTGAATCCCTAAAGATTCTGAGCATAGTACAATTGTGCTATTAATATAGAGAGATTTCTGAATGTCTTCAATTTCCCTAATTCTGCTTTAAAACTCTGTTCTCCTTCCAACATCCGATGATGTTGTTCTCTTTCATTCCTCAGGGAACAGGTACATGCAAGCCTTTGTGACTATTTTCTTCAATTAACTCCTGCTATGGGAATATGTCCTTCTTGAAAGCCTAAGAGTAATAAAAATTCCATTGGAAAAGTTCAGTAAGTAACACTGAAGCATAAATATGTTTTATGAAAGTATAAGATTGTGATAATTCCTTCATGTCTTTTTATTAATTTATATTCCTTTATTAATTTGTATTCTGGCCATTGATTAAGGTGATGATATCAAATAAAAAATTCTAATCTGTGAAAGAAAAATGCAGAATTATTATGTTAATCAAGAACACTATCAAGGCAAAAAGGACTGTGAAATTTCTGGTTCTTCAGAATTCTAAATCAGATAAGAAGCTGGTCTGATTGGTCTCAGTACCACTCATCAATTTTCTTCTAAATGTTTGTAGAATGAAAATTGTAGTATTGTTGTACAAAATGGGAACCCTGATATTATTATGAAGTTTCACTTCACAATAAAAATCTAAGATAAATAGGGAGTCAGAAAATAGTGTATGTCATTCAAACAAATCCACCACTCCCAGCACTGCTTCTATTGGAATCCATTGGAACCTGTGGGAAAACAGGTTTTCATTCTGATTCATTCTTCTCAGCTACTTTCCAAACACATTTCAGCCATAAGGCTATATAAGTTGCTCCTTCAATAGTAGAAGGATTTAATAAGTTGAAAATGGACTCTTTTCGGATATTTTATGTGCATTTAATGTAACAATAGGAAAATCTTCTCAGTAACTAATATCCAGTGAAATCTGGTTTGACTTTTTGTTAAATGAATTGTGCTTGGGATCCAAGATTTGGGAAAGTTAACTCCATTTGCATGTACTTGCCATTTCATGTATTTACATGAGTGTAAGCAAGGGTGGGCTTCAAAAGTCTCAGCACAGGTTTCTGCCCAGTTGCTGGGTGGGCATGGCCATGGTGGGCATGGCCTACTGGAACTTCCAGGAGGCCTGCTTTTCACCTTCCCCAGGCTCCAGAGGCCTTCCTCAAGCCCTTAGGAGGGCAAAAACGGCCTCCCCAAGGCTCCGGAGGCCCTCCTGGAAATGGGCTCATTTCCAGACTTCTGGAACTTCCGGGAGGCCAGTCTTCCTCCTCCCTGAGTCTCCATATAGAGACTTCTGGGACGGGCAGGATGGGTGGGGCCAGCCAGGGGTGGCATTTGGCAATTTGCCAAACGAACCATAACATTAGCAATGGATTCACCTAAACCCAGGCAAGCCCATAGCACCCCACCCCTGAGTGTAAAACACCTGGACAGGAGGCGAATGCGCACAGGGTGTGGTGTCCCTGGGGACCATCTTCTCCCATAGACTGATTGTTGTTCTGAGCACCTCCCTTTCACCCAGGTTGCCAGGCCAAGTACTTGCTGTCTCCTATTCATACACCCAGGGGACAGGGCCAAAGAAGCTGGGAGGTGCCTCCTGGCTCCAGGGCAGCCCTGCTGGTCAGATCTAAGGCTGGGTGCAGGAACCAGTGCCGTCTGTGGCCTGGGTGCACTGCTCACATGCACTGGCCTTACTGTTTGAGTTCAGGAATGAAGTCTTCAACTGTCCAAGGGCCAGGCCCCTCACAACTGCAACTAGAGTTTGCTGTACCAGTGGAGGAATGAGACCCCATTGTCCCGAGGACCCTGCCTACATGCAAATGGGGCAGTTGAAAATGGAGCTATCTTTGAGGGCAATTCCACTGCTGCACTCCTGCTTTCTTTAGCTTGGATACAGCCTAGGCACCCAAGCTGCTGGCAGTGGCAGTTGCAGGAGCCCCCTGAGCAGCCATGATCCCCCTAGGGAGCCAGCCAGCCCTGCCTTACCTACTCCCCACCTGGCACAAAGCTTCACCACTCTCCTCCTTCTCCCTGCAGAAGAGTAAGCGGGTTCTTCAGGACAATGAGGTCTCTCGTTTCTCCTGTGTGGTGAGCTCTGGCAGGCTGGACACGGGAGTGAGGGGCCTGGCCCCATAGTGCCTCTTCACTCAGTTGAAGGCTTTATTCCTGCCCTCAAACAGTAAGGCTGCCCTGGAATTGGAATTGGCTGAGTGCAGGAATGAACACTATCTGTGGCCCAGAAGTGCTGCCCACTTGCGTGTGCCAGCCATGCCCACTCCAGCCCCTCAAGGTCAGCCACAACCCTGATGTGCCTCTCAACAAATTGAGTTTGACACCTCTGCTGTAAGACATATTACAGATCAATTAGCATATATAAAGCTTTCACTATTTGGTTGCATCTCCAAAAATAAAGCTGTTTTCAATTGACACAATTAGTTAGTCAAGTTCTAGCAGATGCAAATCTTCAGTGAGTCAATTTTTCATCCCAAATATGGTAACTTTTATGCAGATTAAAGGTGATCTTTTTCATTTGGTTAAAATTCAGTGTGATCTCTTATATAGGAAAATCAACACGGCATTGTTACTATTATATGTTTTCAATATTTTTAAAAGCTTTGTGTTGTCTCCCTTTAATAGTAAACAACTCTGTCTTTTTCAGTAACAGGGAACAAGATGGACAATCTAATAAATGGAACAAATGAAGTATTTACCACCACTGAATATGACTATAGTGATATGGTAACACCATGCCAGGCAAAGGCTTCCCAAAAATTTGGTTCCAGTATCCTGCCTACCCTTTATTCTTTGTTATTCATCTTTGGTCTTTTGGGTAACATGCTAGTTGTACTGATTCTAATCAAATATAAGAAATTCAAGAGTATGACTGATATATACCTATTAAATTTAGCCATTTCTGATTTGCTTTTAATTTTCTCAATCCCATTTCGGATTCGTTATGTAGCAAATGAATGGGTATTTGGAGATCCAATGTGCAAAATTATTGGTGGAATCTATTTTTTAAGCTTCTACAGTGGAAGCTTTTTCATAATCCTCTTGACTATTGATCGGTATTTAGCAATAGTCTATGCAGTGTTTGCATTAAAAGCCAGAACAGTATTCTATGGCATCATCACAAGCATTATTACCTGGGGCCTAGCAATTCTAGCCTGTTCACCAGGAATAATCTTTACTACAGCACAAGGAGAAAATGGTAGGATAACATGTTCTTTTCATTTTCCTCATCAAAGTTCCTTCAGATGGAACATATTCTTTACACTGGAACTGAACTTCATAGGGTTGATTTTTCCAATGATGGTTATGATTTTCTGCTATGCATGCATCATAAATACTTTGCTGAGGTGCAGAAATGAGAAGAAGAACAAAGCAGTCAGGCTTATTTTTATCATAATGATTGTTTATTTCCTTTTCTGGGCCCCATACAATGTTGTTCTTCTGCTCCAGTTGTTCCAAATTAATTTATCCCTTGATAATTGCAGCAAATTAGATGGTATCGGTATAGCAATTCAAGTGACTGAAACACTTGCAATAGCTCATTGCTGTATCAATCCTGTGATCTATGCTTTTGCTGGTGAGAAATTTAGAAAATACACTATTACCTTTTTCCGAAAACATGGTGGTCACCATCTCTCAAAATACTGTGTCTTTCTATATCGAGAACCTCTGGAACGGGCCAGTTCCACGTACTCTCATTCTACTGGAGAGCAAGACATTTCAGCAGTCTTATAAAGCATATCTTTAGGAAAAAAGTTGAATGATTTTTTATTGGTGCATTTTTATGGACCTCTGCAATATAGGTAGTCCTCAACTTATGATCACAATTGAGCCCAAGATACATTTGTTAAATGAGTTTTGCCCCATTTAACAATCCTCCTTGCCACAGTTAAGTAAATCACTGCAGTTATTAAGTTAGTAACATGGTTAAGTGATGCTGGCTTCCCCACTGACTTTACTTGTCAGAAGTTGGCAAAGGGGGATCACATGATCCCGGAAAACTGGAACATCATAAATATGAATCAGTTACCAAATGTCTGAATTTTGATCATGTGATCATGGAGATGCTACAATGGTCATAAGTGTCAAAAATGGTCATGTCACTTTTTTCAGTGCCATTGTAACTTCAAAAGGGTAAGTAAATGAACAGTTGTGAGTGGAGGACTATCTGTACTGGATTTAAGAAAGTCTTTCAAATGAGTCAATACAACTTTGATGTGAAAAGGCATGATCAAAACAACTTTGATGTGAAAGTTATGAATAAAGATTTGTTTTGCTATGTTAATTCACAAACCAAGCCATTTGTCAATGTTCATATAATGTCAGTTGAATAATTATAAATGTAATAAGACATTTAGCAATAAGAGAAAAAAGCCTTTCTTGGGCAAAGCGTATGTAGTTGATTGCATTTGAGATTGTTTCAAGTGTCTTTTGCAGCAGAACATATATTTACTAATACTAATACAATATGAATGACTATATTGGTTAGTTCAGTGACACTTAATATGCTTCAGTTCATCATAAAATCAAGACTTCCTCTTCTCTAAGTTCATCGAGGCTGCAATTCTGCTCATACTTTCCTGCAAAGAAAAGAGCTACTCATTAGAAATTGAGCTTTACAAGTTGGTTTTGTGTTAACTTTAAATCATTAAATATTGTTTGCTCAAATTTTGGGTTCTTGAAATTTTTTATTTCATAGGTTCATGGATAATAAATGGGACATTGGGATAGGCCATTCTATTATAACATGACATAAAAAAGATTCCCCATCGAATGGGGAAAAGAATGCAACTTTAGAAGATGATTTCAAGGAGCCAGGGAAGACTAAGTGGAATTAGGATTCTCCAAAATACTTATAAGGTTTAAGTCAAAGTGCAGATTGAACTTCTGCAATGTGAATTAAATACTTGCTCTGTTAAGAATGGCTTCCACTACCATTTACCCAACAATTATTCTGGAATTTTCTTTGGTCCAAGAACATCAATAATAGCCTCACATTTGCACTGTATATTGGACAATTGAGCGGGTTCAGAGGCATTTCTTGAGAAAAGTACTCCACTCCTCCACTCACAATAGAATTCCCTATGCCTCCAGGCTTGAATTTTTCAGCCTGGACAATCTGGAATTGCGCCACCTGCGGTCCGATGTAAGCATAGTTCACAAAATTGTCTGCTATAACATCTTGCCTGTCAATGACTTCTTCAACTTCAATCACAATACACGGACAAACAACAGATACATACTCAAGGTAAACCATTCCAAACTCAATTGCAGAAAATATGACTTCAGCAACACAGTGGTCAACACCTGGAACGCCCTACCTGACTCCATTATTAAAGCCTCAATCCCTCACAGTTTCCACCTCAAATTGTCTACAGTGGACCTCACTCCATTCTTAAGAGGTCCTTAAAGGGGGCATGCATAAGCGCACCAGCGTGCCTACCATCCCTGTCTTACTGTCCCCATTTATCTGTATTTACTTCCTTTGCTTTTGTTTATGTTCATATTTGTTATCTTGTACATGTTTGACAAACAAACAAATAAATAAATATTATATAATTCTGGTCAGTGACATATCCAACATACAAAAGGGGTATTTTACAGCTGCAAAAGCACAATCAGTGAGGAAAAATAATAACATTTGGATCTTTTCAGTTTAGAAAGAAATCAAATGTACAAAAGAATACAAAAGAGAAATGTGGATATCATGTTCTTCCTTACAGTATACAGACTTTGGCTCAATCATTAAATAGATATAAACAAAATTTGCACCTAAATTAGTGTTGACAGCCAACTAATTCATTTTTAAGGGATGCTTCAGCCATCAGATCCCAGAGATCCCCTGCTCAGTAAATCAACATCTCCTGACATCATTACCCATATGATGTGGAGAGATCATGTGGGAGAAATGCCTTCCTTCCTTCCTTCCTTCCTTCCTTCCTTCCTTCCTTCCTTCCTTCCTTCCTTTTCTCCTGCCTGCCTGCCTCTCTTCCTCCCTCCCTGCCTCTCACATCCATCCATCCTTCCATCCATATAAATGTAGTCCTTGATTTTAAATTGTAATGTAGCCTGCCCCTTAATGGAGGCAAGTCATGACAGTTATTAACTGAGATGTCCATGTCATTGTCATTCCTGTTCTTCCCATTGCATCCATTAAGTGACTGTGTAGATTGCTAAGAGCATGGGGTGCCTTCAGGGCAGGTGTGGGATTCAAAATCCCAGCAACTGGTTCGCCGTCTTGTTGCTGGATGGGTGTGGCTATGGTGTGCGCGGCCTGCCAGAACTTCCTGTTTCTGGCTTCCAGTGGGCCTCCAGAGCCCGGGGGAGTTCATTTTCATTCTTTCAAGGGTCCGGAGGCCTGGGCCTCTGAGAGGGCAAAAACGGCCTCCCCCAGGCTCTGGAGGCCCACTGGAACCCAGAAATAGGCCTGTTTCCAGACTTCTGGTACTTCCAGGAGGGCTGTTTTTCACCCGCCCAAGAGTCCAGAGGCCTCCCCCAGGCCTCTGGAGGCCCCCCGGAAGCTGGAAACAGGCCCATTTCCAGTCTTCTGGAAGACCCATTTCCCCCCTCCAGGAGCCTCCATGTGGACCCTGCACTTACCTGCATTGCGTGGAGACTCGTGGGAGGGTTGGAGCAGGGTGGATGGGGCCAGCTGGTCAGTTGAAATGCCAGTTCGGCAAACCAGATATAATTTTAACATCCGGTTCACCCGAACTGGAAGAATCCCACCCCTGCTTCAGGGTAAAAGAGGTCCTGAGATGTCTACAAACTTAGGACCACCTGCCCAGGCCTCCCAAATCCTCCTCCAGCCCCGAGGACCCTGTGCTCCATTTTGTGGTCCCTGCAGGCTTTGAGAGTGATTCCCATTCCTCCAGATCCCAGCCCCACTCCCCTCCCCATCCCACATCCCCATGTCAACTCATAAAATATTTCTATGGTCTTTTAGAGTTGCCAACAGAAAGGGAGAAAGAGCATGTAACAGCTTGAAAAGCTGAAACTACATTCCATAAATGTTTTCAAAGATAGTAACTGGTGACCGAAGTTTCTGCTGTGCAAAATTCTAACTGGAGAGCATGATTGATGACTCTTGGCTATGGATGTGTCCCATTGGAGAATATGAATTATGATACACCCAGGGGTTGGGTAAAATCAGGGTCAAGGGTGACAATGAATGATGTGTCTCAGAGTTGCTACACTCAGGCAATGCCGAACCTTTTAACTCCCAATATGTCCTTTTGAAGTTTTGGAAATTTGGCTCAAGACTCATGATTTAAATGGAGTTAAGTGCCAGAATCCTGACACCCCAGTCACTCACTTGCCTTCCATATAGTGATGGAATTTTAAAAAAAATACTTCTGGTTCTGTGGGCATGCCTTGTTGGTCATGTGACTGGGTGGACATGGCTTGGTGGTCATGTGTCTGGGTGGCATGGCTTGGTGGTTATGTGACTGGGTGAGCATGGCCAAGCCGACATCACTTCTTTGTCCTAATGACCTACAAAAAGAAGATATACCAAAAGATAGTTTATTCTTTCGTAAATACTTAAATAAGAATAAAATAAGAACATAAAACAATAAAAGAGGTACGCAGATATTTACATAAGAACAATAAAAGGAGAAGTTTGACAGCTAGACTTCCAAGGTCCTGGTCCGAGGCATACATCTCCTTAATTGCAAAAGATGGCACTGATCAACAACTAATTGCCAATTATAGGCCAATCTCGTTGCTAAATATGGATTATAAGATATTTATGACAATATTAGCAGAAAGAATGAAACTTGAGTGAACTTATACATACAGACCAGAATGGTTTCCTGCCAAATAGACAAATTAAAAACAATATTAGGACAGTACTAAATTCAATTGAATACTATGAAGCTCACCCAGAAAAACAGGTAGCTTTAATTTTTTTAAATGCACAAAAAGCATTCGACAATCTCAACTGGAAATTCATGCTATATCAAATTAAAAAGCTGAACTTTGGCACTAATATAGAACAACACTACAAGAAATATACTCAAATCAAAAAGCAAGTGTGGAGATTGTACTGAAGATTTTGAAATTGCAAAAGGAGTGAGACAAGGGTGTCTGTTAGTGTTTGGGGACAAACCCCCAAGCAGAGTGCACAGCAGCAGTCAGGCCAGGCAGCCAAATGAGAGAGAGGCTGGGCCCAAGAGTATACACACACTGGAGACAAAAACACTGTTTGTAGTTTTAAATAGTTATTTAATTCATTCAGAGTTTAAGCAGTGTCATTCAGTCCATATGTCAATATCCAATATATCCATCCAGTAACCTAGTCCATTAACTAGTCAGTATAATGTCCTTATCTTCTCCTTCCGATACCTTTCTCTCGAAGACAACGCTGAGTATGCACAGGATATCAGCTCACCAAGTAAACAGTCCTTTTGTTCAGTAGAAACGGTATCCAGCACAGTAGCCAACAAGCAGTAACAAACAGACGTCTCAAACAGGAGTAAACAGCAGGCAGCAGACAGCAGAGAGACCAGCGACCAGACCAGTAACCAGCAGGAAGGGTTACGTTTCTCTTACTGCCTTATATTGCTGCTTGCAACCGCACCCTTAATTATCTAATTACATTGCAGTTTGGTGCTTAAAGCTACAAACACTTAAACCTAGGTTTATATATTTAGTCACCCAAACCTAGTTGGTGTATCCATATACCCAACAGTGTCCATTATCGCCTTTGTTATTTATCTTGCCTTTAGAAGTGTTGCTAGCTGCAACCAGACAAAACCCAGAGATTTATGGAATTAAGATTAGAAATGAGGAATATAAAGTTCAGGCATTTGCCAATGATTTGGTACTTATAGTAGAAGATCCAAAGAATTCGGGACCAATATTGTTGCAACAAATAGAAAAATTTGGGGAAGCAGCAGGATTTAAAATAAATAAAAATAAAACTAAGATGATAGTCAAAAACTGTACAACAAAACAGAAAGTAGAATTAGAAAACATAATGGACTGCAAATAGTAAAAAAGGTGAAATACCTGAGAATTTGGATATCACCCAGATGTTCATCATTAAAAGAGGACAATTATGTTAAATTGATTAAGCAAATCAGAAAAGAATTGGAATTATGGGCCAAATTGAAACTTTCTATATTAGGAAGAATAGCGACGTTGAAAAAATACCTTACCAAAACTAATATATCTCTTCCAAATGATTCCAATTAAATTAGGGAAATCTTTTTTTATAGAACTAAATAAAATGACATCCAAGTTTATCTGGTTGGGCAAGTGGCCACGTATTAAAATGAAACTACTACAAGATAATAGGAGCAGAGGCGGTCTCCGATTACCAGAATGGGAGCTTTATTACCAGGCAGCGGTGTTGAGTTGGATTAAGGATTGGATTAAATTAAGAGACAAGAGAATCTTAATATTAGAAGGACAACCTTGATAGGTTTGCATGCATTTTTGTGGGAAAATAGAAGTAATATACATACCTATTTCAATCAACACCTAGTAAGAGACTCATTGATTACAATTTGGAAAAAAATAAAAGGTAAACACTATACAGAAATCCCACGATGGCTGTCAACCATGGAAGCCATAATACATCCAAATAGATTAGACCTACGGAAAATGGTAAGTTATGAAGAACTATTAGATAGTCAAGGGAAATTAAAATCAAACCAAGAACTGAAGGAAAATGGAATTATAATCGATTGGCCGCCATATTTGTAAATGCAAAATAAATATAAAAAAGACTCAAAAGATTTTGGATTTGACAAAGGGCAGAACCAACTAGATAAAATACTAATGGGACTGGAACAAAAACTTATAACTAAAATATATAAATATTTATTAGATTTAAAAATGAGGAAATAGTCAAAAGTACAGTGATTGCATGGGCACAGAATTTTGGATACACTATAGAATTAGAGGAATGGGAGAAAATATGGAATATAAATTATAAATTAACGGTATCTGCAGCATACAAAGAAATCATATATAAAATGTTTTATAGATGGTATTTAGCCCCAACAAGATTGGCAAAAATCTACTCCAATATGAGTCCTAAATGTTGGAAGTGCAAAAAAGTTGATGGTACATTTTATCACATGTGGTGGGTGTGCCCCGAGGCCAGGACATACTGGATTCAAATTAAAAATTGGTTAAAAGAGATCACTAGCTATCAGATTGAGCTCAGACCAGAATCCTTCCTATTAGGAATCATTAAAGAAAGGCTACCAAAAGAAGTAAAATACCTATTGTTACATATTATAACAGCCTCCAGAATAGCCTTTGCGCAGGTATGGAAAACACCAAATACCCCCAATGAAGAACTAATAATACACAAAGTAACAGAAAGTGCTGAGATGAATATGCTAACAATGAAATTGAAAGAAAAAGACGACTCTGAATTCTTTACAATTTGGAACAATTGGTATAAATGGCTAACAAACAGAACCAAGAAGTGAGACAAAAATGTTAATTGAAACAACCCTTAAGAAAGTAAAATAAAATTTTGTAAACTATATAAAGATATAAGAATCGTAATTATAGCTAAAGTAATTATAGCTTAAATAATAATTTAATAGTAGATAAACTCAATATAATGTATTATGATATTTAAACCAAAATCTTGTATAGATGCCAAGAACGTTGTTGATACCATGATGTTTTATGATGTAAAAAAAAAAAATTAATAAAAATATATTTTTTAAAAAAATTACTACCCTTTCTGTGGGTGTGGCTTGGTGGTCATGTGACTGAGTGATAATGGCTTGGTCATATGACTGGGTAGAAGTGGCTTGTTGGTCATGTGACTGGGTGGACATGGCTTGGTGGTCATGTGACTGGGTGAGCGTGGCCATGCCGACATCACTTCTTTGCCCTAATGACCTACAAAAAGAAGATATACCAAAAGATAGTTTATTCTTTTGTAAATACTTAAATAAGAATAAAATAAGTACACAAAACAATAAAAGAGGTACGCAGATATTTAGATAAGAACAGACTTTAACTAGAGATAATTAATTGTGTTAATTACTATTATGCTAAACAGTAATGAAAGTTAAGCAGTAACCAAAGTTAACCAATGTTGGAGGATTACTAAAAATGTGTATAAATGCAAGACTAGACTCCAATAAAATCATCATGATTCAGTTAATCATGATCAAACACCTCGACTGCCTCGTCATTACAACAATTGGCCTCCTCCTCACTTGCACTTTTCTTCACTTTTACTAAAGCATTATCAGCTGTATGATGTGCTCTCAACCATTTTTTGACTGTAGGAATAGGATCCCATTTTTTTAGAGGTAGGCCAATTAACACTAATGGTCATTAGGTTTATTATATTGGAAACTGGAAAGTTCTCTTCTCTGAACATGTGATGTTCATTTTTTAAAAAACCCTTTCTGCTTATGCTGAACTTACAGCAATTGTTCTGACAATATCTTTAGCTTTTTAAATACTGTCAGGAATTTCATATTTCTGGGAATCTTTTAAAGCATTATCTACAAAATCTCTATAATTGTTGATATTATTTTCGTAATTAAAAATGTCACTAATGCAAACAATTATTCTTCAGCTGCTGTCCATGGAACTACTACTACTTAAATATTCCAGTAATCCGGCTCCAAAAAATTGAAAAGTTGTAATTTATTCATTTCTTGAAATTGGCTGCCTGTTTTTTAATGTTCACAATCCATTAGTCTTTTTTTCAAATTTGTTACAATGCTTTCTACAAGTATTTCCTGAGGAAGTCCAACAAATCAATGATTTTGTACAAATCTTATATTTTTGAAGGCTTCTAAAGTAGTCTACTTTTTTTTCGTATGGACCCTTTCCCTTTCTAAGCATTTCAAATGCTTTAATTGATCTTATCACAAGTTTTTCAGCCTTTATGACGTCTGCATTTCTTGCTTGCAGTGCATTTGAAAGAAGATAAATTTCATTCAGAATATCGATCATCAATGCCAAATCAGTTATAAAATATATATTTTCTAGATGGGCAGCCATACCTGAGTATTTTTCATTTGAATAAAAATACTGCTATAGCGCTGGATAAGCCTGCCACACAGCTAGGGTTGACCTTAAACTACATCTTGGTCCCAAAACTCTACCAACCTTTATGATTTCAATTCCAAGTTGTCCGGATATTTTGTAAGTTCAGTTTGGCTCTTATTGAATTTATGAAAAATAGTGTATATCTTGTCAATAAATATTTTTAAATGATTTAGTTGCTTTATTTCCTTTATGGAATCATCTAAAACAGGGGTCACCAACCTTTTGGATCTCAGGGACCACCAAATTTGTCCCACGGACCACTAATATGAATCCAACAATCCACTCACTGAAGCACCTGGACTCCCACTCACAGGATGGGGTCCTTCAAGCACTTAGCTTGACTGCCTGTTTCTGCAACCTTAAATACTCAAAGAGTCATTTGGACCCATTTCCCACAGAAAACAAAACATGGGGATCTCTCATCTCTCTCTCTTTCTCTCCCCCTCTCTTTCTCACTTTCTCCCTCTCCCTCTTCCTCTCTTTCCTTCCCTCTCTTTCTGTCTTCCCCTCTTTCTCCCTCTTTCTCTCTTTCCCTCCCCCCTCTTTCTCCCTTTCTCTCTCTTCTCCCTCTCTTTCTCCCTTTCTCTCTCTCTCTCTGCCCCCTCTCTTTCTCTCTCTTTCTTCTTCTTTCTCTCTTCCCCTCCTCTGTCCCCGAGGGGGGTGGGGTTGGGGGGAAAGGAACCTCTGAACTAGTGCTGCATGGTGAGAATCTGATGTCCAGAGGCCAATGAGCCACGTACTGAAGACCAGATGGCTGGCTGGGAGGTGGGGCAACAGGGGTCATACGGGTGGCGATGGACTCATATGTATGGGAGATTGCAGCATCGGAGCCCTTCCCGAGTGTACACTGGCCTGCAAGGGAGTGGGGGGAAAGCAACCTCAGAACTGGTGTTACCTCCTGCCTCCACATATTGAAGAGGTTGAGCAGCTGCCAGCGATGCCCTCAGGTGAAGATGTTGTGAGGGGGAGGCTCAACTCCCTCCCCTCTGCAGCTTCTCTTCCTCCTCACCAGCGAGAGGCTCCCCTCCCCTCCAGAACTTCTCTTCCTCCTTGCCAGAAGCTCTCACACGCAAAATGCTCATTGCTCCTCTGGCACCTGGCAAGCCTCCTCCTTCCTGCTGGGTGTGTGAGCACTTCCGATGAGGAAGAAGAGAGGGTCAAGCCTCCACCTCACAACATCTTTACCTGAGGGCATTGCTGGCAGGCACTTCCTGTGGCTCAGGAGATCCGTGCTCTTCCCGCTGCTGCTCAGCCTCCTCAATGGGCTGAGGCAGGAGGTAGCAGCCACAACACTGGTTTGCTAGAGAGACTGCAGGATTGCCCTACCTCCCCACCAGCCATCTGGTCTTCAGCACGCTGTGGCCTACCAAAATTTTCTCATGGACCACCAGTGGGCTGTGGCCCATCAATTGGCGACCACTGATCTAAAACAAATTGGAGGCGCTGGTTTAAGTAGTGCCATATATGATGTTTGGAAACTCTTTTGCTATTCTAGTGCTCACTTCCAATTTTCTCCCAAGAATAATGCTGGCACCATCAGAGCAAAATGCTATTAATTTTTTTGGACACATGAACACCTTTCTCTTTTGCAAAGTCATGTTTTTCACAATAACTTATTAATTTTTTTTAAACTTCCAGTCCCTCATATTTCTCTTGAAAGTTGCTATACTGTTGCAATGTCCAGCAGTCAGGAAGATTACTTTCAATTTTGGAGATTGATGAAATTAACTTGCTGCTTTCTCCAAGATCAAGTGGTGGTGCTTATAGTGGTGCTGTGTGTGTGTGTGTGTGAGATTTTTTTTTTGTTTTATTTTACAAACATTCCATTTTTTCTTTATATACTGTCAGCTGGGTACAAATGTCTTGTGCATAATATTTATGATTAATAAAATTTCCTTGCCATAACAACAATTACATTACATTCTTATTTTGAACTAGTTTACATAATATATCTTATTGTCTATATTAATGTATTCATATGTGTTCTATACATCTATCTTTTATGTTCATATATTTAGTTTCTAATTTCCATTTTTCTTTTTCAATCATTGATAAAATAATGCCCATATCATACAATATTCAGTTTGTTCTTTTCCTTTAATTGCCAGTGTTAATCTATTCATTTCTGCACATTCTAATATTTTCCTAATCACATTCTCTTCTATTGGAATTTTTTCACTTTTCCAATTTTGAGCAAATACTATTTTAGCTGCAGTTAATACACAAATAATTAAATATGTCTTTTCTTTACTATAACTTTCAGGTATCATCTCTAATGAAAATATTTCAGGTTTTAGGTCTATGTGTTGTTTTATCCTCTTTTCCAACCATGTGTTTATTTTTGTCCAATATTTCTTCGCTTCAGTACATGTCCACCACATGTGGTAGTATGTTCCAGGTGTCTGCTGGCATCTTGTAGTGGTGCTTATAATGTTTGTGACGGTTTTGGTTCATCCAAGGCCAATTCTGTTGTATCTGGTTCCAATCTTGTTATCTTGCTGGAAAAAGTGTTTAAACTCTGTTGCCTTTTCATCCTGTTAAAGGCTATTACTGCAAAAGAAATAAATTGTGCTTTGGAGTCGATTGTGGTTGTAAGTAGAGGACTACAGCTAACGGAAAGGATCTCTTTTTTCACCCAACAATGTACAGTCTTTTCAGGATGTGATTGAGGTCCAACATACAAAAAAGATATAGTTTTTCATCCAAGAAGTTATATCAAGAAGAATGAATTGCATAGGTACATTCACAGAGCAATACTGAATTCTTTTTCTGAAATTTTTTCCTCAGTTCAAAAATCAGGAATATATGAGTAAGGTTCAGTATTGGGCTCAGCTTGTACTCGTCAAGTAGCTATTCAAGAATTAGTGGTGTCATGGTTAGAAGCAATGGTAAAGCAACACATAGATTTAAAACCAGAAATATTTTGTTGAGTATTTTAAAGGGAATACAATACATATTTAATTTTACACATTTTAACAGCTGCTAGAACTGTGTTTGCACAACTGTGGTAAAACAAAGAGGTCCCTATAGATGAAAATGACTAAAAAAAATATTAGAATGTCCAGAAATGAATAGATTGACAGTTAAAATTAAGGAGAAGGCTTCAAATACTTTTTAACATGAGTTTTGTTTTATCAATGGCTAACTAACAAAAACAGAAATTAAAAATCTGAAAGTATAAAAGAAAATACCAATTATATAAGGAAAATTTGCTAAAATGGATAAGCAAATATTATTAGTATGTGATATATGTTAGATGCTTTCGGGAGCATACACCCCTGCCCCCCCAAACTAGGACAGTGCCAGGAAAACACCAAAAGAATAAAAACAGTTTCCCCCCAAAAGACTGCAGATAAAATCAATTTTTCCCCTAACCCTAAGACAGGAAAGACAAAGCCACAGGAATAAAAACCATCAAGACATCAATCACGCTCAAAATCTCATCAAGCTACACAAATTTCAAAATATAAAAGCTATAGACTCATAACATAAAATTTGCTTGCTGCAAAGAAACTCACAAAATTAATTGTACCCAGACAACACCATGATCAAGGCATATCAAAAAACAATCACACTACAGAAAAACACAAAATCTCATCAAACTGCACAAATTTCAAAAAAATAAGATCTATAGACTTATAACACAGAATTTGCTTGCAAACAAAATTAATTCCGTCTACAACTACACTGAATTTTTTATGCTAAATTTAAAAAAATAGCAACTTAGAACTTAACCCAAAATGAGGTGAAGGCAGGCAGGCAGATTCAGGAGTTGCTCGCAGGCCAATGAGTTGGATGTAGCTGTGTGGGATGCAGCCATGGTGGTGAAGCAAGACAGCATGCAAGCTGAAGGCGCTTGGGATTCAGGATTCACTCATGGAGGTAAGCTGGAGGCTGGGGACTGTGGTGTTAGTTAACTAAGCCCTCCTGGGATGGAGCCAAGACAGTGAAGCCAGCCAGGCAAACTCTATGGATGGTGGGGAGGCAGCTGCTAGGCCACAGCTGGTGCTGCTGCCAGGGATGCAGCCAAGGTGGTGAAGCCAGCCAGGCAAGCTCTGTGAATGGTGTGGAGAGCAGCTACCTAAGCCAGAGCCAGCACCGCTGCCTGGGATGGAGCCACGCTGGCAGTGAAGCAAGTCAGGCAATCTCCGGGGATGTGTGGGGGAAGCTTGCTAGGTCGCAGCCTGCACTGTTGCCTGGGATGGAGCCGCACCAATGGCGAAGTGAACCAGGCAAGCTCTGGGGACAGGGGGCAGCTAGCTAGGCTACACCACCTGGGATGGAATCGTACCAATGGTGAAACCATACAGGCAAGCTTTGGGGATGGTGGCGGGGGGCTGCTAGTTAGGCCACAGCCAGTGCTGTTGCCTGGGATGGTGCCACACCACTGGTGAAGCCAGCCAGGCAAGCTTCAAGAACGGTGAGGGGGAGCTAGTTAGGCTGCAGCCAGCACCGCCACCTGGGATGGAGCTGCGTCACTGGAAAAGCCAGCCAGGCAAGCTCTGGGTGCAGGGGGGGCAGCTAGTTAGGCCAGGAATTGAGAGGGCCGGATGCTATTATCTTAGTTTTCTTAATGTTGAGTTTCAAGCCAACTTTTGCACTCTCCTTCTTCACCCACATCAAGAGGCTGTTTAGTTCCTCTTCACTTTCTGCCATTAGGGTGGTATCATCTGCATATCTGAGGTTGTTGATATTTCTCCTGGCAATCTTAATTCCATCTAGCCCCACCTTTTTCATGATCTGATCTGGATATAAGTTAAATAGGCAGGGTGATAGTATATAGTCTTGCCGAACTCCTGTCTCAATTTTGAACCAATCAGTGGTTCTGTGTCCAGTTCTCAGTGTTGCTTCTTGACCCACATATAGCTTTCTCAAGAGACAAATAAGATGGTCTGGTACTCCCATCTCTTTAAGAACTTGCCACAATTTCTTGTGATCCGCACAATAAAGGCTTTGGCATAGTCAATGAAGCAGAAGTAGATGTTTTCCTGGAACTCCCTAGCTTTCTCCATGATCCAGCATATATTGGCAATTTGATCTCTAGTTCCTCTGCCTCTTCAAAATCCTACTGTACTTCTGGTAGTTATAGAATAGAATACTTTTATTGGCCAAGAGTGATTGGATACACAAGGAATTTGTCTTGGTGTAAATACTCTCAATATACATAAAGAAAAGATACATTTGTTAAGAATCAAGAATCATAACATACAACACTTAATGATAGTCATAGGGTACAATCAACAATCAAATCATACTAGGAAACAGACAATATAAATCATAAGGATACAAGCGACAAAGTTACAGTCCTACAATCACAAGTGGGAGGGGATGGGTGATAAGGAGTGATGAGAAGATTAACAGTAATAGTAGTGCACACTTTGTAAATAGTTGAACAGTGTTGAGGGTTCTCAGTCCACATACTGCTGGAGCCTAGTTAGCAGGATTTTGAGCATAACTTTGTTAGCATGTGAAATGAGTGCAATGGTGCGGTAGTTTGAAAACTCTTTGGCATTGCCCTTCTTTGGAATTGGAATGTAAATTGACCTTTTCCAATCCTGTGGCCATTGTTGAGTTTCCCAAATTTGCTGGCAAATTGAGTGTAGCACTTTTACTGCATTATCTTTTAAGATTTTGAATAGCTCAGCTGGAATACTGTCACTTCCACTAGCTTTGTTGTTGCTCAGACTTCCTAAGGCCCATTTGACTTCCTATTCCAAGATGTCTGGCTCAAAGTCAGTGACCACCCCATCGTGGATATCAGGGGTGTTATGCTCATTCCTGTATAGTTCTTCTGTGTAATTTTGCCACCTCTGATTAATCTCTTCCGTCTCTGTTAGGTCCCTGCTATTTTGGTCTTTTACCATGCCCATCTTTGCATGAAACATTCCCTTCATATCTCCAATTTCTCTGGTCCTCCCTATTTTATTATTTTCTTTTATGTTTTTGCATTATTCATTTAAGAAGGCATTCTTCTCTCTTCTAGCTATGGAATTCTGCATTTGATTGGGTGTATCTTTCTCTCTTGCTTTTTCACTTCCTTTTTTTCCTCAGCTATTAGTAAAGCTTCCTCAGATAGCCATTTTGCTTTCTTGCATTTCTTTTTCTTTGGGATTGTTACATCTTGTACAATGTTGTGAACCTCCATCCATAGTTCTTCAGGCATTCTGTCTATCAGATCTAATTCCTTAAACCTATTGGTCACCTCTGCTGCATATTCATCAGGGATATGATTTAGTTCATACCTGAATGGCCTAGTGCATTTCCCTACTTTCTTCAATTTAAGTCTTAATTTTGCAATGAGAAGCTCATGATCTGAGTCACAGACAGCGCTTGGTCTTGTTTTTCTGACAGTATAGAGCTTCTCCATCTTTGGCTGCAGAGCACATAGTCAATCTGATTTCTGTGTTGACTGTCTGATGATGTCCATGTGTAGAGTCATCTTTTGGGTTGTTGGAAAAGAGTGGTTGCTATGACCATCGTATTCTCTTGACAAAATTCTACCAGCCTGTGCCCTACTTCATTTTGTACTCCAAGGCCAAACTTGCCTATTATTCTGGTTATCTTTTACCTTCTTGCTTTAACACTCCAATCCCCCATGATGATAAGGACATAATTTTTGGGTATTAATTAATCGAACATGTAAACAAGCTAAATTCACTACTAACATGGGCAACATCATGCCCACACACTTTTATCTTTCTTGGTGACTTCAATCTACCTCATATAAACTGGACCCTAAACGAATGTACAACTGAACCCGTACATGCAACCTTCCACAATGCTGTTACAAATCTGGGACTGGAACAACTAGTAACCAACAATAGTAGACTTAACTGCCTCGATCTCATTTTCTGCAACAGTTTGAATTTAATTTACAGAATATAAACTAAAGAATCCTTTTCCAACAGTGACCACAATATGATTGACTTTTGTCTCAACATACGCCCACACAAAAATAATCACAATGACGTAATCCCCAATTATAACTTCAAAAAAGGCAACTATGATCTTATAGACAACGATCTCTCAACCCTTGATTATCAATCTCTATTTACTGGATGCAATACTGCTGAAGACCATTACACCGTATTTTTACTTGAAGTCAAAAGAGTAATCAAACTATATGTACCAATAATAACTCCCAAAACAAAACAAAAAAAACAGATTACCCATAACAATAAGGAAACTCCAATCCAAAAAGAGATCACTCCGGTGGAAAAACAAATCTGGTCACGTTGCCAACTTCAAAAGCCGATACAAAAATTTATGCCACCAGATAATGACTGAACGCACCAATTATCACATTAAGCAAGAGAGGAAAACCTTCTACACACCAATTCCACCCACGCTTTTTACAATTTTTTAAACAACAAACTAAAAGACTCAAGGTCCATCCCACCCATGATAGGACCTAATGATAAAGACTGCAATGATGACACCATTAAAGCCAACATCTTTAACACATTCTTTGGCTCAGTATTTGTAAACAGCAATGGATCATGCCCAGTATTTCCTAGCCGAACCACAGAAAACCACAATGATCTAATAAATATTGATTTTACAGAAGACAACGTTGAAAAAGCACTACGCAATCTAAAACCATCTCTATCTATTGGACCTGATGGAATATGTGCCTACTTCTTAAAAAAGCTACCCACTGCCATAGCCGAACCTCTAACATTATGTATCTGATATTAACACAGTTGAGAAAGTCCAGAAATATTTCACAAGAAGAGTTCTCCACTCCTCTATTCATTGTAGAATACCTTATGCCACCAGACTTGAAATTCTAGACCTAGAAAACCTTGAATTACGCCGTCTTCGGTCTGATCTAAGTATGGTATATAAAATCATACATTGCAATGACTTACCTGTCAATGAATACTTCAGCTTCAACCATAACAATACAAGAGCAAACAATAGATACAAACTCAAGGTTAATCGCACCAAACTTGATTGCAGGAAATACGACTTCAGCAACAGAGTGGTCAATGTCTGGAATACGCTACGTGACTCTGTGGTTTCTTCCCCAAACCCCAAAAACTTTAACCTTAGACTGTCTACTATTGACCTCATCCCTTTCCTAAGAAGTCTGTAGGGGGTGTGCATAAACGCACCAATGTGCCTACCGTCCCTGTCCTAGTTTCTTTTATTTTTCTTATATGTACCCATTTCATGTATTCATAACTATGTATATACTTTATCTATTTTCTTGCAAGCGATTGACAAATCAAAATAAATAAATAAATAAATAAATAAATAATTCTAGAAGGTATTGTAGAGCTTCATAAAACCGGTTCAGCTTCAGCCTCTTCAGCACTAATGGTTGGGGCATAAACTTGTACTACTGTGATGTCAAATGGTTTGCCTTGGATTCGAAATGAGATCATTCTGTCATTTTGGGAATTGTATCCCAGTAATGCTTTTCGTATTCTTTTAATGACTATGAAGGCTACTCCATTTCTTCTGAGGGATTCTTACCTGCAGTACTATACCTGATGGTCATCTGAATTAAATTTATCCATTTCTTTCCATTTTAGTTTGCTGATTCCTAAGATGTCGATGTTCAGCCTTATCGTTTGACCACATCCAGCTTGCCTTGATTCATGGATCTTACATTCCAGGTTCCTATGGAGTGTAGATCTTTACATAATGATGGTATCAGGATGGTGTAACAACGGTGTAAGTAAAGTGCAGAGCTTTGGTTGCATAGTTGTTGTTGCCATCTTTATTTTTTTGACACACATACACACACCCTGGAAATCCATGAAGCTGCACCATTTTTCAACTATTAGTTCATTAGCATAATTGAGTTCAGTGTGTTAGACAGTAAATTAATAAGATGTTGATGTTCAGTCTTGTCATCTCTTGCTTGACCAGCGTGCCTTAATGGATCTTACATTCCAAGTTCCTATGGAGAATAGATCTTTACAGCATTGGAGTTTCCTTTCACCACAAGATATATCAACAGCTGAGTGTCCTTTCGGCTTTGGCCCAGTCGCTTCATTCTTTCTGGTACTACTAGTACTAGCCCTCTGCTCGTCCCCAGTAGCATATTGGACACCTTCCGACCTGAGGGGCTCATCTTCCAGCATCATATCTTTTTGCCTTTTGGTACTATCCATGGGGTTTTCATGGCAAAGATACTGGAGTGGATTGCCATTTCCTTCTCCAGTGGAGAAATTCTGAAGTTCTAAAGGAGGTAAATGAATGATCATTGACAAGGGTTGGGGAGGAAGGTTTGTGACTAGTGGAGCAGGAAGCAAGTCCAAGGCCTGCGAGGACTCAGTGGGGCAGAAAAATAAGCCCAAAGTTTCTGGGAACTTGGTGGGATGAGATCATAGGAGATAGGTGGGGGTGCTGCAGTGTTCCTGCAGTTGGTCCTATTGGAATAATTTATAAATTTATATAACTGTTAGAAAAATTGAATAGGGAATCATGAGTTAACTAACCCAGGTTCCAACGAAGTTACTGATTAACAGCATTTAAATTCCTTTAAACTCACAACAAACATAAAAATTAATTAAATATTTAACTCAATGTAAATATAATTATAACACAGTTCAAATGAAGAGATTCAATCCACATCACTTGATGTAATGAACCCTTTGGCCAGGGTCAACACACCCATGTCCCTCAAATGTTACCCTAGAACCAGCACATACACACATACCTCAAGGTCCACACAATGACAAGCTCCCCTGTAAAACTCTTTTGTACCTCATTTTCTCATTTTTTTCTTCCAAGCAAACCTCTTTAATTTGGGAATTAATAAATCTCCTTTTCTTACAGCTATCTGGATTTCATTTTCATTTTTCTTGTGGAATCGTACCTCAAGTTGCAACCCCAAATTATTCTTCTGACAGTCATAAGGGTGAATTCTCACATCACAGGTTCTGCTAACATTTTAAATTCCATGCTTGGGAACTATACTTTGATACATTCTGAAAAACTGGCAGGATTAGAGCCAATCAAATTTTGAGTGGTACAATATTCTGTACTGTATGGCAGAGGCAGCAACTGAAAAACTCTACTCCTCAGGTTCTTCACCAAGGAGATGTATAGTATGCCTGTATTGCTGAATCCAAGAGGATTGGTAGAAACAATGAGAGAGAAGCAGTTTTGCAAATAGTTATGGCATAAAGGATTTTAGATATAACAACAAAAACTTGAATTGCCCCCAGAAGCAAATACGCAATCAATGCAGCTTATGGAGCAGTGATATGAAATGCATTCCAAGGCACATTTATAACTGCCTGTGCCACTGCATTCTGCACTAGCTGCAGCTTTTGGATACTCTTCAAGGACAGCACTATATAAAGCAACAATCCATTTGGATGGTAACTAAGACATGACTGGGGGGTTGAGCCAGTGGTAGGATTCAATTTTTTTAACTACTGGTTCTGTGGGCTTGGTTATGTGGTTATGTGACTGGTTGGGTCAAAAGAGAGAAACTCACTTTAACAATGCTCTTGGAACAAGGGATTGGACTAGATGACCTCCAGGATCCCTTCCAACCCTGGATTGCTGTGCTGTTTCAAAGCATCCTCTGAAGCTGTGTCTAGTGCCAGGGTTTGTGGTCCTTCCTTCCTTCCTCTTCTTTTCCTCTCCCTCCCTCCCTCTATCCATCCATCCACCCATCCATATCTCATTCACTTTCCCTTCCCTTTCTCCCTTCCCTCCCTTTCTTTCTCCCTTACCTTTTTTCTTTCTCTCTTTCCTCCCTCCCTCCCTCCCTCTCTCCTTCCTTCCTTTCTTTTTTCTTTCTTTTGCCACCCTCCTGTGCCCTGTTTTGGGCCTAGTAAGCATCCCTGCAGCCTCCTGGGAGCAAAATGGGAGGTAGGGGAGCCATGCTACAACCTCCCATGCCCCATTTTTGCTCCTAGAAGGCTGCAGAGAGGACTCCTAGGCCCAAAATGGGGCATGGGGGGGGGGGCGTGCTGCACCCCATTTTGGGCCTAACAAGCCTCCCAGAAGCCTTAGGAGAGCCAAAATAGGATGCAAGGGGGTGCACCACGTCCCCCCCATGCCCCATTTTGGGCCTAGAGGCCTACCTGCACTTACTTGGGAGCCAGAACAGGGCGTGGGTTGACTTCTGAGAGGGGCAGGACAGGGTGGGGCAAGAAGAGCTTGTCTTTGGAACTATTGGGTCACCAAACTGGATGTAAAATTAATATCCAGTTTGCCCAAACCAGCCTGAACTGGTTGAATCCCTTCCCTGGGTTGAGCTGAAACCTGTTCTTCCCTACCCAGACTATTACAATTTCCAGACAATGAGACATAACTTCTGTTAAGTTTGAGCAATGAGAGGCTGAACCAGAGCATGAGTGCAACAATACTTTATTATAACAATAAAGGGCTGACCGTGCTTGCCACGCCTGGAACTGGCTCGCAGCAATCAGCAACTGGTTGGACCCCGCAGCCTGCTTTTATAGCTGGCTGCTGGGGAGAACCAACCAATGAGGAAAGGGGAAGAACGCCCACACAAAGTGAGTGGACCTGAGTGAGAACTCCTAGAGTTCTCAGGACATAACACCCCTTCCCCCAGATGCGAACATGCATAGTCTTTGAGGTAGGCAGGAGGTTTATGTTGGCGCCCGGGCAGCGTAGCTCTGGAACATCGTCTGTCCGTCCGGGGTCTGCCTGGGAAGGCAGAGTCGGCAAAGTGTCACCAGTGTGCCCCTCGGTTTGGGCCTGCCCGGGGCTCGTAGGGTTGATCACTGGGGTGTGCTCCTGTAGACTGGATCGGGCTGGTCAACTGTCTGGGCGCCGCTGTCTGTGTTCGGGCTTTCGGAACCAGCTGTAGGTGTGAACTGATCGCTGGGCGTGATGTGGATGTGAGGCTGAGGATGAAGCCTCCCCTCGTCTTGTGCCTCTGGGTCCCTGCTGGCGATGGTGCTGAGGCGTCTACGCAGTTGGTCTATGTGCCTTCTCCAGGCGCGGCCATCCTCCAGTCTGACCCGATACGACCGCGGCCCGGTGATGGCTACGATCTCGCCCGGGATCCACAGGGGTCTCCAGCGAAGTTCCTCGCGAAAACTGGCTCCTGTAAGATAAAATGTCTAACCCCGATGTGGAGCGAGGGAGAGTCAGGCAGTACTGTGGGTGTAGTCTGTCCAATACAGTCCTCAGGCGCCTGCCCATCAGGAGCTCAGCTGGGGACTTATTGGTGACTGAACAAGGAGTTGAGTGCTGGCTCATCAGGAACCGTGAGAGTTTGTGGTGCCAGTCATCCTTGTTGAACCTTGCCAGGGCTTCTTTAGTGGTCCTGACGGCCCTTTCAGCCAATCCGTTACTGGCAGGATGAAATGGGGCTGTGAAAATGTGGCGGATACCCAGGTTGGCAGCGAAACGGCTGAACTCAGTCGATGCGAACTGTGGGCCATTATCGGAGACAATGGAGTCGGGTAGCCCGTGCGTTACGAACAGGCGTGTTAACACGTTGGTGATTGCTAGTGTGGTGGTGTGGATAGCTGTGCTACGTCAATCCATTTGGAATAGGCATCCACGACCACTAGGAACATCTTCCCATGCAGAGGGCCGGCCAGGTCGATGTGAATTCTGGACCAAGGAGCGCTGGCGCTTTCCCATCTAGTAGGGGTGGCAATGGGGGAGCAGGACGGGATTCCTGGCAAATGCTGCAGGAACTTACCCAATTGACAATGTCCTCATCTAGACCCGGCCACCACACGTAGCTGCGTGCTAACGCCTTCATTCTCACGATGCCAGGATGTCCCTCGTGCAATGCTTCCAGAACTCGGTGCGCAGTGAGGCCGGGATGACCACTCGAGTGCCCCATAGTAGACAGCCCTGCAGACTTGACAACTCCTGCATGCGAGTCTTAAAGGTGTGAATTTGTTATCAACATTGCCACCCGGCCACCCCCTCCTCACCCAGTCGAGCACCTGGGCGAGTGTTTGGTCTGCCTTGGTTTTAGCAGCAATGTCCAGGGCAGTGATGGGTAGGTCCAACTGGGTGATCTCGAAAATAGCGTGGACAGGAGCAGGGTCTTCAGCCGGGGCAGGCAAGGGGCAGCGACTGAGTGCGTCAGCGTGGGACAGTGTTTTACCCGGCGGTGTATAAGTCTGTAGGAGTAGGCTGCTGGAAGAGAGTCCACCTTGTCATCCTAGGGGAGAGGACTTGAGGGTCTGCTTGTCCCGGCTAGTAGGCCCAGGAGGGTTTGTGGTCCGTGACCAGCTCGAAAAAATGGCCAAAAAGGAATTCGTGAAATTTTTTCACGGCTGCAACAGCTGCTAGGGCTTCCTTATCGATCTGGCTGTAATTGCGCTCCGTAGCAGAGAGCGTCCTTGAGAAAAAGCGATGGGAGCCTCGGCGCCATTGGGAAGCCTGTGACTTAGTACTGCCCCCAATTCCAAAGGGGGCGTCTGCTGCCAGTACTAAAGGGAGGTTAGGGTCGAATTGAATAAGTACCGCCTCTGACGTGAGTAGTGATTTGACGGCGTGAAAGGCATGGTCTTCTTTGTGCCCCCAGTGCCATGGTGACTTTTTATCCAGTAATCTGTGTAGGGGTTCAGCTACTGATGCTTTATGGGGCAAAAAGGATGCGTAAAAGTTCAATAGCCCCAAGAACGCCTGTAGTTCAGTTTTGGAGGTTGGAGTGGGTGCCTCGTGGATTGCCTTAACCTTGGACTCCAGGGGGTGAATGCCAGAGCGTCAATTTTATAACCCAGAAAGTCCACCTGTCTAGTGGCAATGGCACATTTTCTTTTTTCAACTTGAGGCCATGCTGTCTGAACCTCTCTAACACAGCTCGAACTCTTTGGAAGAGTTGGGGTCTGTCCCTGGCCGAGACTAAGATGTCGTCAGTAGGTACTACACCAGGAGGCCCTGCAAAATCCGCTCCATGAGGGATTGAAAAATACCAGGGGCAACACTTGCCAAATTGGAGATGCTTGCATCGGAAGACACCTCTGTGAGTGACAATTGTCTGGAGTTCCGCTGTTTGGTTATCTACAGGGAACTGCTGATATGCTTGAGACATGTCCAATTTAGCAAAAATGCTGCCTGGTTCGAATGTGTGTAATAAGTGCTGGATGACGGGCACAGGATAAGCGCTAACTTGTAGAAATTTATTGATTGTCGTCTTGTAGTCCGAGCAAATTCTCAGGCTACCGTCTTTTTGAGGGTGTGACAATGGCGTCTCCCACTTGGCGAAATCTGTTGGCTCAATGACCCCTTGTTTTAATAGTTTATCAATTCCGCATCTAGTTTTGGCCGAATAGCAAATGGGACCCTCGCGGTTTTAGCCTGATTAGGACTGCTTGGGGTCAACTGAGAATGAGATGGGGGTACCGTTATAACACCCCAGCTCTTCGCTGAATACATCTGAGTAATCAGCGAATAAGGAGTCAGTGTCTGAGGTTGAGACAGCATGGACTCCTGTTAGCCCTAGGCCGAGATGGGGAAACCAATCGAGCCCCAATAAGGTGGGTAGATTGCCGTTAACTACCACTAGAGGTAGGTGACCTTTAAAAGCTTTAAAACTGACAAGAAACTTGCCTCTGCCGATTACAGGAATGGTCTTCCCCTGGTAGTCCTTCAGGCCAAACTGGCATCTCTGGAGCCGGCTAGTGGATAGGCTTGGTTGGAGCCTCTTAAGGGTGTTCCACGAGATAATTGAGGCGCTGACCCTGTGTCAACCTCCATGCGGCACGGTTTACCTTCTAGGGAAACAGAGAGAGAAATTTTACTAACAGTGTGGCAAGTGTGCTTAGCAAGGTGGTGCGTGCGACAGTTCAATACTTGCCTCTGTGGTCCCAGTGCGAGGAGGGTGCCTTTGTGCTGCGCTTTGGGGGCTTGGCAGACTCTCGCGATGTGTCCCCTTTTATGGCAGTTATTGCAGGTGGCTCCTTTAAACTTGCAGGTGGCCCTCTGATGAGATCCCCACAGGCTAGGCACAGGGTGATGTGCTTGGGTGGACTGATGTTTTCTTGTTTGGCTCCTACCTGCGGCCGTCTGTCGTTGAATAGGCGGTGGACTTCGTTTTCATCACTGATGGTTTCCTCTGCTACCACCTCCGGAGTGGACTGGAAGTGATGTCAGCTTGGCACTTGGGCCCTGGATTTCGGTGGCTGAGTTTGTTGCCAGCTCAGCTGCCAAGGCCTCCTTGACTGCTTGTGCGAGGTTGAGGTCTTTTTTTGCGAGAAGGCGCCTTTGCAGGTGGAGGTCCTTGACCCCGCAGACTAATTGATCGAGGAGCATGTCCTCCAGGTAGGTTCCAAACCCACAATGCAGTGCTGCTGTTCTGAGAGCGGCCATATATTGATTGATGGTCTCCTTGCTCGATTGCTTCCTCATACGGAAGGTGAATCTCCTGGCAATCTGTGAGGGCCTGGGGAATAGTGGTTAGTGAGAATTTCAAGTAACTCAGACCACGGAACGTTTTTCAACTCACGAGGAGCCACGGCGCTGCGGCAGTATCGTGAGCGGTGGCTCCACAGTAGATTAGGAAATACGATTTTTCCGATGCTCTCCGCATCCGCCAGACCAACTGCATCGATATAATGATTAAAGCGGTTCTTATCGATTCCCACTTCTCCTCGTCTGGTTTGAACGCCGGGAAGACTGGATTGGAACTCATGGTGCTGGGACCGGTTGAACAACCTGTGGAAAAAAATCTCTCTGGGGCAGAAGACAATGTTTTAGTGCCCGTGGTGGGCAAGTGATTTCAGCTCAGGAGAGGCTGTTTGCAATCCTCTCTTTCTCTCTGGGTTATCCACGTTTGGCTGTTAGCCGTTGATGGCGTTTGGGTTCGCGCCTGTGTGGGCGTCAGTGCCTGGCTACAGCGCTGTGCTGTACCTTTTAGGTTTGAAATTCAAATGACAACCGTTTGAATTTCGCACCTGATACTGAGCGGCTGCGGCTGCAGCGCTTCACTTTCCTGTAGCTGGGCTAACAAGCGGCTACAGATGCTTCTAACTTTCGATTCTGACCGCTCTCTCTGGCTGCGGATCAGCGTTTGCTTCTTATCGCTTGCTGGCCGCTTTCTCTGTCAGCGGATCAGCGTTTGCTCTTTTGTTTGCTCTTTTTGTTTGCTGACCGCTCTCTCTGGCTGCGGATCAGCGTTTCTCTATCGCCGGCCGATCGCTCTCTCTGGGCTGCGGATCGGCGGCTAGTGACTCAGCGGTTGCATGGTGCTTCTGGTAGCCATCCCACCTTCGTCGCCAGTGTTAAGTTTGAGCAATGAGAGGCTGAACCAGAGCATGAGTGCAACAATACTTTATTATAACAATAAAGGGCTGACCGTGCTTGCCACGCCTGGAACTGGCTCGCAGCAATCAGCAACTGGTTGGACCCCGCAGCCTGCTTTTATAGCTGGCTGCTGGGGAGAACCAACCAATGAGGAAAGGGGGAAGAACGCCCACACAAAGTGAGTGGACCTGAGTGAGAACTCCTAGAGTTCTCAGGACATAACAACTTCCAATGCATCCCTTCATAGGTTAGGAGCAAAGATATAAAGCAGAGTATTATCAGCATATTGATGATATCTCACCCTATGCTGGTGTTGAAAGGCTGGAAAATGCCTTTCTTCTGAGGATTCGGTTTTCCTGCTGAGAGGGCTCCAGTGCAAGGACACAGACAACTGCTTGGAAGTGGGTTCCTTTTATTTTTCAGGAAGGCAAGAGATAGCAAGAAGTCTGCGTTCCTGGGGCTAGCCATCTTTGTATAATAAGCCCCTGATTTTTATACCTTTTCTCCTTTTGTGTGTGAGTGCTTGTGTTTGTATTTCTTAATCTTTTAAATCCTGTCAGGGGGTTGTCTTCATTTCCGCCAGAGGGTAAACTCCACGGGGTGGTTTGATTGGATTATCAGTTTCATCCTAATGTTTTCTTATATTTGTTTGGTGGCAATCTCCTGTCTGCTATGGAATTTATTTCGTGTCTTTTGTCTTTTTGTTTTGCTGATTTGGCATGACCTGTTGTTTGTAAGGGATTTCTTTTTCTTGTTTACCTAGCTTTCTTAATTACTTGGCTTTTGTCTAGGGGGCTTCTTTCAATACCTTTTATTAAATCTCTTTTCCTATGCAAGTTTGTTTTATGGCTGGCCTGATGTTCCCTTTGGGCTTTTCCTGCTTGGGTGTCACCACTGTCCTCATGAAGTTCCCTTTCCACAATGGCAAATGACCTCACCCAGTGACTTCAATTAATGTTAAATAAAAGTGGGGAGAGCCCTCCTAAGTCCTGAAGCAATCCCCACTGCTTTGAGCTGGACATCTGCCTCCAATCAACACTAAAAATAATCCTGGAGGAAGTAGCAGTGTAACGGTATGTCCAAAACTCCCAGTCCCTGAAGCCAGTTGAGGACATATAGATACACACATATACATGCACACACACACACACACACACACACACACACTAAACTAAGATAAAACCATAATAAAATCACCATAATTAGGTATAGTGACATCATCACAAGTGCCTTGTAATTTCCTGAAGGGACATTCTTGAACTATATGTATTATAATTTGTTCTGGTGTTCTTGGCAATTCCCCACTTAAAGAGCTTTGGCTTAGTTCTGGCATGGCCTGTCCTGATTCTATTCAGATGACTCCATATTTTTGGGAGGGCGGGCAGCTGCATTCCTAGAAGTGGTTTTGTTGGATCTGTGTGATATGTTTGGTTGTGGTTTTTAAAAGTCATCCATCTTACATATCAGTTTGGTCACCATTTGTGTAGACTTTTACCTGCTCTGTTAACATAGCCTGTAATATACCATCATGGAAACAGTCTATACTCATACTCCATGGCACGGGTTTCCAATCTGGACTACTTTATAGGTTTGATAGTATTGTAAGCATACTCAAGGCAGTTCTCAACTGTAATCCAACTCTGATATCATATTGGAAGGTGTTCAAAAACTTTAAATTCTCCAGAGCTCTTTGAATCTGCAATGTGACCACTTTCTCAACTTCCTTCTCCTCATTTCATTCTTATTCTTATTATCAAAGCTTGATTCAGACTTCTTTCTCTTCCTCTTATTAAACATGAAACTCAGTCAACTGAATATTTAAAAATGTATCACAAATATCAGTGACTGGTGTTAATGGTTGATACGGGTTGCTGCCAGCGTCCTAGGTATCAACCAAGTATTTTCTTAAAATATATGATGTTCTGAGTAGCGCAGTTTTTTGCAGTTCTGCTGGTGTTATTGCAGGAAAGCTGCAATTTCTTGATGTGTTTTGTAAAATTCTTGAACATGGTACCAACTGCTCCAATGACAATGGGTATCATTGTTACATATGTTTCATCCATAACCATGTAGTTTCAATGGCCAGGTTGTGATATTTCGTGATCTCTTCCAGTTCTTTTTCTTTGACTCTGGCGTCTCCTGATACAGCGATATCAATAAATTGTATGCTTCAGCTCTCAACAACTGTAATATCTGGCATGTTGTGTTCCAAATGGTGATCTGTCTATATTTGAAAGTCCCACAAGATCTTCATTGTCCCATTTTTAGCCACTTTTCCCACTTTATTTTGACCATTTTTTCCACTTATGTTCCCATGACTTTTTGGATAGAGGTAGGGCATATTTTTTACATAATGACCAGTGGATTAATTTAGCAACTCAATCATGTCTAGCTTTGTAATCAGTTTGCGCAATTTTGGTGCACTCACATATTAAATGTGAAACAGTTTCAACTTTGTCATTGCTAAGTCGGCAGTTTGGATTATCAATGGATTTTTATAGCATTAGTTTGTAGTGCTTGTTCTTGAGCAGCAAGTATTAAATCTTCCCTTTCTTTTTTGATGGTTCCTCTCTTAAGTCATGCCCATGTCAAGTTATCTGTCAACTCATAAAACATTTATATGGGCATTTTATAGTTGTCAACAGAAGGGGAGAGGAGAAAGGGGTTTGAAAGAGCAGTGCAGCAGCTTGGATATCGAAACTGCATTCCATACATAGTTTTTCAGAGATTGTAACTAGGTGACTGAAGTTTCTACCAACCAAAAATCTAACTGGAGAACATGATTGATGACTCTTGGCTATGGATGTGGGGGAAAACCAGGATCAAGAGTGACAATGTGTCTCAGAGTTGGCTACACCCAGGTAGTGCCGACAGGTTAACTCCCAATAACTCCTGTTTAGCTTTGGAAGTTTGGTTTGAGACTCATTATTTAATTGGGGTAACTGCTGGAATCCTGACATCACATTTTCCTTCAATGTTTTTCAAGTGCTGTCCATGCAAAGCTTTGGTTTTCCATCTATTTAATCTGTCATCCAGCTGTTTTTCCTTATATTCTGCCTTTGTTTCTGTTGTTTTTATAATATTCTCCATTTTCACAGCTTGAGGCAATTTTTCTGTACTTTGGTTCACATAATCATTCAAACTTAATTTTTCTTCTACAGTTTGATGGATTTGCAATAGCCCTCTGCCCCCTATTCTTCTTGGCAGATATAACCTGTCGATGTCACTTTGTGGATGTAAAGTGTGGTACACATTCAAAAGTTTATGCATTTTCCGTTCTAGGTCCAGTTATTATTATATACTTTATTCATTAAACATGAAACTCAGCTAACTGAACATTTAAAAATGTATCACAAATATTATTAACTGGCACTGATGGTTGATATGGGTTGCTGCCACCATCCTAGGTATCAACCAAGTATGTTCTTAAAATATACGATGTTCCAAGTAGTGCAGTTTTTTGCAGTTCTGCTGGTGTTATTTCAGGAAGCTGCAATTTCTCGATGTATTGTATAAAGTTCTTGGACATGGTGTCAAGTGACTCAATGACAATGGGTACCACTGTCACATATTTCATCCATAATTGGGTAGTTGCGATGGCCAGGTCGCAATATTGCTTGATTTTTTTTCCAGTTCTTTTTCTTCGACTCTGGTGTCTCCTGGCACAGCGATATCAATAAATTGTACACTTCAGTTTTTGATGACTGTGATATCTGACATGTTGTGTTCCAAATGGCAAGTCTGCATTTGAAAGTCCTACAAGATCGTCATCTTCTCATTTTCGACAACTTTTTTGACTTTGTGTTCCCATGATTTTTCGAATATAGATAAGTTGTATTTTTTACATAACGTCCAAGTGGATTAGTTTAGCAACTCGATCACTAGCTTTGTAATCTGTTTGCATGGTTTTGCTGCATTCACATATTGAATGTGAAACAGTTTCAACTTTGTCATTGCAAAGACGGCAGTTTGGATTGTCAGTGGATTTTTGTATCTTCACTTTCATAGCATTAGTTTGTAGTGCTTGTTCTTGAACATCAAGTATTAAACCTTCAATTTCTTTCTTGATGGTTCCTCTCTTAAGCCATTCCCTTGTCAAGTTTTTATCACATTTTCCTTCAATGTTTTTCAAGGGCTTTGGTTTTCCAACTATTTAATGTCATTCAGCTGTTTTCCCTTATATTCTGCCTTTGTTTCTGTTGTTTTAATAATGTTCTCCATTTTTACAGCCTGCAGCAATTTTTCTGTACTTTGGTTCACATAGTCATTCAAATTTCACTTTTCTTCTGCAGGTTGATAGATTTGCAATAGCCCTCTGCCACCGATTCTTCTTGGCAGGTATAACCTGTTGACATCACTTCGTGGATGTAAAGTGTGGTACATATTCAAAAGTTTATGTGTTTTCCGGTACAAATTTTCCAGTTCAGCCAAAGTCCAGTTGATGATTCCAGCTAGGTAGCATATCACTGGAACTGCCCATGTATTAATGGCTTTAATTATGTTTCCAGCATACAGTTTTGAATTTAGTATTTTGTGGACCCTCCTGATATATTCTTTTTGCATAGACAGTTTGATTTTTCCATTCAAGACATTATCTGCTTCCAATATGTCTAGGTATTTGTAACCATCATCCTTTGCAAATGCTTTCACAATCCTTCCATTTCCCAGTTCTATTCCTTCTATTTTTTCATTTTTCCTCCCTGCATGGATAATATGGTATATTTTTCAACTCCAAAGTTCATTCTGATGTCACTGCTGAACAGTTGGACTGTGTTGAATATTGATTCAAGTTCTGCGGGACTTTTCACATACAATTTTAAGTCATCCATGTATAGTAGATGGTTTATCTTGCCATGTTGACTTGAGATTTGGTATACCAGTTTTGTGTTTCATAGGATTATTGTCAGTGGAATTAATGCGATGTATTGGTGAAAGTGAGTCCCTTGGAAGATTCCTCTTCCGATGTTGACTTCCCCATTTGCTGTTAGAATTGTTTTCCATTTTTGCTTTCAAAAATGTACAAATATTTTTGCTGAGTGCAAAGTTTTCCAGACTGGCGTTAATCCAGCTTTGGAATAGTGAGTCAAATGCTTTCCTGTAATCGATCCATGCCACATTCAAATTCATTTTTCTTCGACTTGCATTTTTAGTACTATTTTGTCAATGAGCAGCTAATCTTTTGCTCCTCTTGATTTTTTATAATTTCCTTTTTGTTCTACTGGATACAAAATGTTTTTCATCAGATCATTGAATATTGAATTGCCTGTATTCTTGTAAAAAGTTTGAATGTTGTTGGCAGACAAGTAATTAGGCAATAGTTGCTTGGTTCTGTGTCCTTTTCTGGATCTTTTATTATGAATTATGTTTGGCCAGCTGTTAACCATTCTTTGCTTGTTGCATTTTGAAGCATTTCATCAAATTGAGTGGCCATGCGATGATGGAGGCTGGTCAGATGCTTTAGCTAGTATCCATGCAGTTCATCCAGGCCAGGTGCACTCCAGTTCTTGACCTTCTTTGCTTGTTTTGCCCCATGTCAGTTGTTATTACAATATTTTCCATTTGTTTTGTATTGTTAGTTGTTGAATATCTTTGATCCAGGAGGCAGTTTTGTTGAATTCCACTGGGTTTTTCCAGAGTTCTTTCCAAAAGTTCAAAGTTTTTTCTTTACATGGGTGAATAGTAGTTTAGATTTGATTTTCATCAAGAGACCAGTAAAAGAGGTGTTGGTTTCTTCTGAACTTGACATTTTCATGATATTGTTTTATTTGTCCTTCGTATCTTTCAATTTTCTTTGCTATTGCTATTACACCTTGTTTAGTTCTTCCATGATTTCCATTATTGTTTTTTTCCTTCTGGTTGTATTTTTTGTGTAAACTATTTTTAAACTTTTTGTTCTTCAGTTTTTCTTCTTTCAAGTACTTTAAATTGCTGACATCCCCACATAGTTTTTTTTCCTTTTATTTTCAAGTCAAATTTTTCACTTTGGTGTTCCAGTGGGGTTTTTTTTTTTGGCATTTTATAACCCAGTTCTGCAGTTATAATGGCAGTTGTGCTATACACTAGTTGGTTGGTTTCATATAGTGTGCTGGATGGGATGAAACTTAAAATGTTGTTCATGGCAGTTAACAGATTTTTCACTCATTTGCTATGCACTTCACAAATGGTAGGTAGTCTTTTTGTTTCTGTTTTCTTTGATGTGGTTTTCAGTCTTTTTTTTCAGCATTTTTGCTAGATCACTTGGCTCTACATTTTCAAGTTGTTGCACAGGAGGATCTTCATCCTGTATGTTGGTTTCTTTCACTAGCTGGTCAGTTTGTTCTGGTGTTGGAGCAGTTTCTTCAGCTTGTTCATCATTACTTGTTTTCTTTTTAGCCAATATTTCTAGATATTGTATTTCCAGATCTGTGAAAACTTTATTACAGATGATGAAACATCTTTGATCCATTAATATTTGTTCAGTTATGTCACTTTCTGGGTGTTTTTCCTTCTAGAGTTGCATCATTCTTTTCTGAAATACCCTGGCTGTTGGTTCTGCCTGATGGTAACATTTGATGATTTTTCAATTTTCTTCAGTTGCCCAAATTCTGCGCTTTTGTTCCAGTCGCTTTGCAGTTACACACCCTGGTTCCCCAGCAGTAACAACTGAGCCCTGTAACCCATTTTTCAGCAGATGTCCAGTAGTCATAGCATCTGACATGGTCCTTGTTGACCTGGGTGATGACAGATCCAGTGTGGAATTTTGTTAATTTCTTCTCATTATTCGTGATGGTGAGTGCCTGGTTGGTTCACAATGGCTAAGCCACTACGGATCCAAAGTCAGTAACCCCATAACTGCACCGGATAGCTGTCCAGGCCCAGCCATGGCAGCCTAACCGCCTGTTTGGTAGCAGAAAAACAGGATTAGGAATGTGTGGAGGGGGAGTAAAGCAAATTATTACTATTATTATTATTATTAATATAATATCATTATCATTAATCATCATACAGTCAGCCAAATGTTCAGACTGAGTTTGGCATTTTTGTTTACCTATCAAGTCCTTACCAGATCTGGATGTTTGATGGTGTTAGATATTGTTGTAGGATGGAAGCTGTTCCAAGTAAAGCTTCATTCTGCAATTGACTGATGGCAAATTTTTTAATGCCAGTGGTGTTCAAGTGGTGCTCC
The DNA here is from genome assembly GCF_049901715.1 of Pseudonaja textilis. Taxonomy (NCBI): domain Eukaryota; kingdom Metazoa; phylum Chordata; class Lepidosauria; order Squamata; family Elapidae; genus Pseudonaja; species Pseudonaja textilis. The sequence goes on along the minus strand of NC_142008.1, from coordinate 55,807,952 downwards.
AGTTGTTTTGGAATTGCACCCAAGGCACCTGTTACTATGGGTACTACCCTTGCTTGCCTTTGTCACAGCCATTCTATTTTTATTTTTAGGTCTCTATATTTTGTTATTTTCTCCAATTCTTTCTCTTCTATCCTGCTTTTTCCAGGCACAGCCACAGCCACTATCCAGACTTTTTTGTCTTTCTTATTGACAATTGTTAAGTCTGGGGTGTTATATGGCAGGTGTGCCTGTCTGTTTGAATTCTAAAGTCCCAGAACAATTTAATGTCTTCATTTTCTATGACTTTTTCTATTTTATGGTCCCACCAGTTCTTGCTTGCAGGCAAATGATATTTCTTGCAGTGCACCATTGCTGCTACTTTGTTGTGCCGCTGCTTATAGTCGGTCTGCACAATCTTCTTGCAGCAGATTACCAGATCTCCACTCAGCTTCTTTGCATAAGTGGCACTGTCTGTTGCTGTTCTCAATTCAGTTCAATTCAAACCTTTGTCAGAGCACATGCGAACAATGACATTGGCTAAGCCTCCCTTAATGCAGGGGTTGCCAAACTTTTGGACCTCAGGGACCACCAAACTCATAATTTAAAATCCTGCAGATCACTAATATGAATTTTGACTGACAGTGGCTTGCTGACATTGGTGGGAAAGTCAGTCCCATATTCCAGAGCTGCAGTAGTTACAGGACTGGCCCTTTGGTCATCTTGGAGCAGCTGCTCCTCCACCCGGGTGCACCGGGCTGCCATGGACTGGAGGAGCTGCTCTGGGATGACCAAAGGGCCAATCCTGTGACTACTGCAGCTCTGGAAAATGGGACCAACTTTCCCACCAATGTTATCAAGTCACCCCGGGGAGGATTTCCCTCCCCTACCATTGGTTTTACCTTCCAGTTCCAGCTCACGTGGCTCTACTCAAGGTAAGGTTTGTGCTTGGCCAAAGGGTGGGGGCCAGCAGGTGGACAGGCCATGTGGGCGGTGCAGCCTTGTGTTCCCACGCAGCCTGGGTTAATTGCTTTGGGGGGAGTGCTTTTGGGGGGGGATGACATTTCTCTGCGGACCAAATTTTTTTTCTCGCGGACCAGTGGTCCCCAGCCAGTGGTTGGCAACCATTGCCTTAGTGCACCCTCCAACATAAGACAACACAGTGAAAACAGATAACCCCTAACCCAACAAATCATATTAACAAACACACGTTCTATTGCACCAATGTGACCAGCCTTGCAAGTATCATACTACATAATTATGATGTTATTTCATATTCAGGAATCTGACAGCCCGTGGATAAGAACTGTTCTTCAGCCTGTTTGTGCAATTGGCTATGCTTCCTGATGGTAGGAGAATAAAGAAGTGCTGACCAGGGTGTGAGTCATCCCTGAGGATTTTCTTCACTCTTCTAAGGCATCCAGTGATATCAGGGGACAGCCCACGATGTTTTGTGCTGTGCTCACCACCCTCTGTAATGTCTTTTTATTCATGGCTGTCAAGCTGGCATAGCATACTGTGATACAATAAATGAGGACGCTTTCTATTGTGGACTGGTAATAAGAGGTCATCAGTTGTTCCACCTTGTTTTTGCACAAGATCCTGAGGAAATGGAGTCAATGTTGGGGCTTCCTGGCCACCTGGATTGTGTTGTTTTTCCAAGTAAGATCTTCACTGAGATGAATGCACAGGAATTTAAAGGAGACTCTCTCCACACAGGCCCCCTCAATGTAGAGTGAGGCAGGTTCCTCTCTCTTCTTCTGGAAATCTAGGACCATATCCTTTGGGTCATTCCATGTCAAATGGTCTGATTTCAGAAAACAACTCCACTTGACCATCATGCATTTTAATGAAATTTTGTGTGAACATGCACACATGTCACCAATGAACATTCGTAAAGTGTTATGTTTGCTGATGCAATACTTGTGGAGATATTGTTTGACCCCCATACAGTATGACTCTCAGGTTCCAGCAACTTTGAGACATAATGTCTCTGGCAATATTTGTTGAAAGAAACAAAACTTGGGCATCTTGTACAACTTTTTGTGCTCTATTAAACAAAATAATAAAAACATTCTCATGAGCAATCTCCATCTAGATAATTTGGAGCAAAATTGGCCGAAAATATTGCAGCTTGAAAAAAGGTTAAAGTTTGGCTTTTTATATCTCTAGAAGGAAAGGTATGATAAATGTGAAATTTTGCACATAATAATTTAGCAACACAAGGTTTTCAAATATAAAATTTCATTCTCCTGCTGCTTTCGAATACTTTACAAATTGAGTTAAAGTTGATGTTTTGTGTAAAAATGTCAAAAATAGTGTATTTTCAGCCCATTTTTACAAAAAAGACCACCTTCTGGAAATTCTGTAAAATCATTGTCATTAGAATGAGAATGTTTCAACCCCCCCTAAAAAAGTAGGGTTGGATTTTCATCGCGGACTTATAAAGCCCTAAAAATAGGGACAAAGTTGAGGACATTACTATGGCAATGTCATGTACGTCAACTCTGATAGGGCATGACAGATGGAACATTAGCTGTTCAATAGCTGGCGCAAGAGGTCATCACCAGTTTGTGACAGTTGATTCAAATTCGATTTCAAAGTTTCAAATGACACAATTAACTTTGTGGCCAATATATCCAATACTGTCAATATGAATTTAAAATTAGCTGAAATATTTCTCGGTTGTTATGTTGCCTGCATTTATGACAAAAAATGGTGGGTGGGCAATGTTGTGGAAATTTCGATCAAATAAAATGATGTGTTGGTAACATTTATGCATCTACAAGGCCTTGCTCATTCATTTTATTGGCTTGAAAGACAAGATGTTTGTTGGGTTCCAGAACAACATCTTATTTGTGTGATTCCAGCGCCTTGAGTTACATTATCAGGTCAACAGTATCCATTCTCAGAAGTGATGCTAAAAAACATAGCACATAAATTCAATAATAAATAAGTGATTGTTGGACTTTGGCAGTTCATATGAACAGTATGGACTTCTGTTTGGGAACCATATAAGATACCCGCTTTAGGCTTGGGAACCAAGGATAATCTGCCCAATCATCAGCTTGGGAACTGGACAGATACCCACACAAGGCTTTGGAACCTCGAGGAAGAAACCAAACTACAGTCTTGGGATCCCCCTATGCTGATGTGATTGCTGGATCAAGTGCCTGACAATGTCACCATGGACTAACACAATATAATAGTAGTAATGATGTCTATATAAAACAAACAAAATGAAACAAATAATAGAATGCATATGACATTGTCATAGTAACGTTCTCAACTTTGTCCCTATTTTTAGGGCTGTATACAACAGCTATGAAAATCCAATCCTACTTTTTTAAAGAGGGTTTGAAACATGCTCATTCTAATGAGAATGATTTAACAGTTTCCAGAAGGATTTTCTTTTTTGTAAAAGCGGGCTGAAAATATCCTATTTTTGGCACTTTTACAAAGAAAGTCAAATTTACACTCAATTTGTAAACTATTGGAAAGCAATAGAATGAAATTTTATATTCAAAAACCTTGTGTTACTAAGTTGAGTGCAAAATTTCACATTTATCATACCTTTCCTTCCAGAGATATAAAAAATCAACCTTTTTTCAAGCTGCAATATTTTCAGCCAATTTTGGTCCAAATTATCTAGATGAAGGTCGCTAATGAGAAAGTTTTTATTATTTTGTTTAATAGAGCACAAAAAATTGTACAAGATAGCCAAGTTTTGTTTCTTTCAACAAAATATTGCCGGAGACATTATGTCTCAAAGTTGCTGGAACCTCAGTCACACTGTAGAAGGCTGCAATATGGGGTCAAACAAATGACTATATCTCCGCAAGTATTGCATCAGCAAACAAAACACTTTACCAATGTTCATTGAGGATATGTGTGCATGTTCACACAAAATTTCATTGAAATCCGTGATGGTCGAGCAGGGACCCCCAGACCACTTGACATGGAGTGACCCCTTTGTCTTGGTGATGTTCAGGTGCAAGTTGTTTTCTGAGCACCATGTGGATAATTTCTGAATCTTCCCCCAGTATGCATGTCACCCTATAATAAGACTCAATACAGTGGTATCATCTGCAAACTTGATGATCACAGTCACTGCCTGCAAACTTTCCTTCTTAGCCATTTGTCCTTAAGGCTTAGTCTTGTGCAGCCAGAATTAGTCCCTCTTTTCCCATTCAATCAACTAGAATGAACTTCTGGAAATGTATCAAAATGTTTCAAAAAGGAATCCTTTATTGAGATGAGACAATTCAGACATGAAGAGATAGATAAGGGAGTATAGAACCCCTCCCCTTCTTTCAATGTGTATTTTGTGAAACAAAAGCCAGTATGTTTATTCCACCCCCACCCCTTCTGAAGGAACGATCTTTTTCAAAGTTTCCCAAGCATACATCTCACTGGAATTTCTTACGGTCTCCTCATCTCCTGGCTGTGCCGCTCAGAGGTGTTAGGTTCCAGCCATCTGGGATTCCTCTCTCCATTGTATCGTGTGGGTTATACAAATTCGATATAAGATTGAATGTATTCAAGTTACATCAAGAAGGATTTCTTTATCAGTCTCCCCCCCTTTCTTCTTCCACTGAAGAAATGACAGATACATGGATCTGACATCCTGCCCTCCTTAAAAAACACATAGGTCTACCTGGAAAAAACAAAAATCATGCATTACATTAGCAATTCAGGATGGTTTATCAGGGTATTTTAGATGGAACTTTCATAGTAATGTGGGTGCTTTTACGTGTCATTTGGCTACCCACTCATTTTCTGAGGGAAGGTGTTTCCAAGCTACTAAATATTGTGTGGATCCACGGTGAGTACGTGAATCAAGGATATCTTTAATTTCAAAATGTTGTTCCCCATGTACCATGATGGGGATTGGAGGTGTGGGAAGGGGAGTCTGAGGTTTGAAGTGATCTCCAGTTTGAGCAAGCTACAGTGAAATACTGGAGGAATCTGCCTAAGTGTTTTTGGAAGTCGAAGCTCTACCGTCACGGGGTTAATAATTCTGGAGATTGGAAATGGGCCAATGAATTTTGGTCCTAATTTCTTAAAGGGTTGTAATGATATTAAGAATTTTGTGGACAAATATACATGGTCCCCAATCTTGAAAGGTTTAGGGTCGCAACATTTTTTGTCTGCTTGAGCTTTGACAACTACTCTAGCTTCCTGTAAAGACAATCTTACCACTGGCCACATGGCTTGTAAATTATCCATCCACTCCTTAAGGGAGCGGATTTCAGGTTCTTTGGTGGATAGTTCCGGCATGGAGTTGAATTCTTGGCCCATCGCTACTTAGAATGGGCTGAACCCTGTGCTACTATGGACTGAGTTATTGTATGCTACCTCTGCAAAAGGAAGGCCAGTCCAGTTGTCCTGTTGGTAATTAATAAAGCAATTTGAGAGTACAATATCTACAATATCTACGATGTTTGCAAAAGCTGGAATGAATTGGTGATAAAAATTTGCAAACCCCTGGAAGCTTGGCAGTTGTTTGCGGGTGTGCGGTGGGTCCCAGTCCAATACAGCTTTTACTTTCTGTGGGTTCATCTCTATTCCCTTGTGGGATATTCTATACCCCAAATAGTCAATTTTTTTCTTGGTGGAATTCGCATTTAGACAGTTTTGCATATAGTTTAGCGTCTAAGAGTTTTGTGAGGACTGCACAGAGTAACTTGATGTGTTCTTCCATCATTTCAGTGTAGATTAAAATATCATCAAGATACACTAGAACCCCTTTATATAAAAATTCATGAAGGGTTTTATTGATCAATTGCATAAACACGGCAGGCGCTCCTTGCAGTCCAAAGGGGAGCACTTTAAATTGGTAGCATCCCAATGGTGTGTTAAAAGCTGTTTTCCACTCATCCTCTTTCTTTATTCTGATGCGGTAATATGCCTCTCATAGGTCTAACTTTGAAAAAAATTTCCTTTCGAGAGGTAGGCTAACATGTCCTTCATGAGGGGCAGTGGATACATATTCTCTATGCAAATTGCATTTAATTTTTTGTAATTAACACACAAGCGTACTGAGCCATCTTTTCGCAGAATAACACTGGAGCAGCTATTTTTGGTGGGTGGGTTCGATGAAACCCCTTTTTAAATTTTTGCTGATAAATGCTCTGAGTTCTTTCAGTTCTCTGGGAGACATACAGTACATTTGTGGTTTTGGAAGTTTAACCCCTGGTAGGATTTCGATAGCGCAGTCTGTGGTGCGAAGGGATGGGAGTTCATCACAAGTTTCCTTGCTAAATACTTGGGTGAGATCCTGGTACTCATTGGGGATGTTAATGGGTTCAGTTAACTGTCCAGTCATGGCTTACTCTCTGTCTTATCCTTTCCTCTGAACTATTTGCAAATATTACGTCTCTCTGGACTTGTATGGTTCCTCTCCTCCAATTTATTTTTGGATTCCATTTCCGCAGCCATGTGAGACCTAGGACTAGCAGCTTTTCCGTTCCTGGGGCTACAGTTAATGTGAGCATCTCACTATGGTTCCCTAATCTTATTTTCAATGGTTCTGTGGTAAACCTGGCTCCCCCACCCCCGCTAAAGTTCCATCTAATTGGCAGAAAGTGATGGGATTTTCCATTTCTTTCAGTTGGATCCCCAATTTCTCTGCAAGGGAGAGATTTATTAGGCATCGGGTGCATCCTGAATCCAACTTCCCGCTGCAACTTCCTCCCCCTTCCCTCGGTTGGGGATAAACAGTCTTAGGGATAGAGTGATTGGTTCAATTGGGTTGCTTAATTGGGTCATCTTCCAGATTGCTTTCGGACTGGCTCAGGTCCCCTCGGAGTGTTGGGGGTTCTTCCTCTGGTTTGGGGGGAATAGGAATCCCACAGCTACTCGGCCGCTCAGGCCAGTCTCCTTTCCTCAAGGGCTGGATGTTCCAGGTTTCCCTCGATGGGTGGTCTGGCTTTCTGGCAAAGGTTTTTGAATGGCATTCTGCTATGCGGTTTTCCTTCCTTCCACACTTAAAGCAACCAAGATGTTCTTGGAGTCATGATGGTTTGGGGGTTGAAAATTTCCCGTTTCCCCAGGAGTGGGGATCTTTTCCAAGACTTGCCACTGTGGTACTGGTTACATGTCATGTCTATCTCCACCTCCTCTGCCATCATGTACCATTCATACAGGAGATTCGGGGCCCCACAGGCCAGGCAGGTAGCATATAGGTCATCATTTAGTCTATCTTTGAACCAACAGACTAGGATATCCTCTGGCCAGTTGACTCAGCCAGCCAGGTCATGAAATTCCTCGGTGTATTCAGCTACTGGGTGACGGCCTTGCTTTATGACTCTGATGTGGTCTCAGGCTTTTCTATCTGCGAGAGGGTCTTCGAAGCAGTGGCATAGGGCCATCATAAAGTGGTTGAGGTTCCTTAATTCTGGGGCATTGACATTGTGGAGTGTCACCATCCAACTGGCTGCTGCCCCTTCCAGGGCCAGGGTGACGACTCGTACTCAAAATCCCTGGGTTTTGAAATTCTGCCCATATTCTTGCATGTAGGTGAGGACTTGCACCAGGAAACATCCCAGTTCTGGGGGTCCCCATTGAATTTTACTCCCGGGGTGGGACCTTCCTCTGCAGTTGATGTCTCTGGGTTGGCCAGGGTTAATCCCCTGTTCTGGGGCATTTAGGGGTCAGGTACCTGGTATGGCTGCTGGTTTTTCAGCTTATCCCGCTGCCTGATCATTCTCAGCTGAATCCAGGGTGGTGGCTCGGATTCGCTCATTTTCTGGTTCCCTCGCTCTCCTGCGTTGGCGTCTTGGTGCATCCCTCACCTCAAGGTTCTCCAAGGCTTCCCTCATGAGGCGATTTATGTAACATCTCAGTTGGTCATGGGCCGGTGGCTCCTCATCCCATTCTTCCTGATCCGATAGGGCCTCCAGCTCCAATTTCCATCCCAGGTTTACGATTGCCCTGGGTGAGGGTTACTCCCCTGGTTCTTCCATCTCAGCTGTCTCTCTTTCTGATGCCTATAAAACACCGGTTTGAGCTTCTTCAGCGACAGACTGAAACCTCGTCTCTGTGAGGCTTCGATCCATGCTCGCCACTGGAGTGCCCCAAGCCGGCTGGTTTTGGGGCTAAGCCACCCCGTAGAGGTGGTGAAGAGGGGGCAGACTGCCTGCAGGGTTGAGGAGAGCCACATCTCTCCTCTCCAGCTGGCCATTACTCACTTTCCCGAAGGCGGTTGCAGTGGTGGTCAGAAATGGCCACCACAAGGAAGAACTCGACCGGAAAAGTATGTACAGGAGGAAGATAAGAAGAGAAAGTTTTGGTTGACTGGGTCAAACAGCAAAAGCAACAAATAAGGTACCCTGGAATTGAAACTGTTAAAAAACAATAACATTGTTCCCTAAGAAGATTTTTAAGCTGCAAAGGAGAGAGAAAAGGGAAAAGATTTGGGTTTTTTTCCCTCCTTTTCCTATACTGACAGCTAAGAGACTTAAGCAAGGAATTGGGAAAAAAATCCACTTTAACATTAATAGGCATTTAATGCTGAAAATAAAAAGTCAAAGGGATAATAAAGATTTCTGGATAATTAAAAGCTTTTGAAAACAGGAAAGGAGAGAAAAAGAATAAAAGGGCAGGATCTGGAAGGGAGGAGACTGCCTGGAATTAAAATCTCAACAAGACTTCCAAAAGATACATTCTAACTGAAATATCGCAACAAAAACCCCAGGAAGAGAAAGTCAAAAAAGAAATAAGAAGATATAACTCGGGACTATCTGGATTACTTGATGATTTCTGGATTCTTGGTTATTGTTTTGAATGACTAAAATCAATCGGGTGGTTGTTTAAAACTGTTTAAAATGGCTCCACTTTTAGAAGAACTGAAAATGGAACTTAAAAGGTACAAGAAGGGAGAGGTTCTTTTGGCTTCATATTTGTTTTTAGAAATGGAGATTTGGAATTATGAGAAACAAGAAATGCCTACAGAACAAGATTGTGACAAAGAAGAAGCCATCTTTAATGAACAAGTAATCTTAGATGGGGGGAAAAGGGGGGGGAAAGAGAATGGAAAGTTTAAGATTGGGAAAAACAAGTGAAGAATAAGTATAAAATCAGAAAGCAACAGAAGAAGGAAATGCAGAAGAGAGAATTAGAACTAGAGAGACAAGGGGGTAAAAAGGGGAGGGAGAAGATGAGAGGGAAGAAAGAAAGGAAAAGAAGTTATAAAGGACAGAAGCAAAATATAGAGAAACAGGGCCTATTTAGAGGTAATGGGTGAAAACTTAATGGAAAAAGGGATTCTGCAAAGGTACATAAGATAGTATGGTTATATTAGAAGCAGAAATAATTTTAGAAAGTATGAAACAATGTATGATTAAAATGTCTGATAAAATAGCTATCGTAATTCAGTGGAATGCTTGTCAATAAATAAATGTAACAAAAGGTATATTTAATGATTTCTAAAACATATGTGAAGAGAAATAAGGGAAAAATTAATTATGGAGATTATATGTGTTTTTAAGGAAGTATGATATTTAATTGTTAAAGATGTTAAGATTTTAATGATTATTAATGATAGAACTGAACTGGAATGGAATGAGGGTTTATAATTACATATATTTACAATCTTTCTTTAAAAAAAAAAAAAGAATATAGTGTGTATTATAAGAATGTACCAAGCAGAATTCAATTGGAAGTTATGTATTATATTGAAGGTCATAAACTTAAGGTATATATTGAAGTTTAAATAAGAGTTGAATGGATGTAATTAAAAGATATAAAGGTGTCATAGTCCAATTAATAACTACAGGAGAAAATTTGTTTAATGAGAAAAGATAATATGAAATTGAAACAGAACAGACAAAAGTATAAATATAATGATTTGCTTGGAGTCCAGTTTGCAGTGCTTCAGGACAGGCTGGAATCCGTGATCGTGTGCGGTTTCTGCCTGCGCTCGCCGCTGGAGTGCCCCGCGCCAGCCGGCTTCGGGGCTAAGCCACCCTGTAGAGGTGGTGAAGACATGGGAGTCCTGGCAGGGTCGAGAGGAATCGCACCTCTCCTCCCCAGCAGGCTAAACTTCCTTTTCCGAAGGCGGTTAGAGCGACGGTCAGAAATGGCCGCCTCAAAGAAGCACTCAGCCGGAAAAGAAAGCACAGGAGGAAGTTAAGAAGTGAAAATTTTTGGCTGACTGGGACAAAAAGCAACAACTAAGATACCCGGGAATTTAAATTTTGCAAAAGATACATCGTTCCCAAAGAAGACTCGGAAGCGGCAAATGAAAGTGAAAAGGGAAAGTTTTTTTTTTTCACTCTCCTTCCTAACATTGACAGCGAACAGAAATGAATGAGAAATCAGAAAAACCCGCTTTCGTATCAAGGTAATTAAACTGGATAATTAAATGTCAAGGGGATAAGGATTTCTGAACACTAAAAAAAAAATTTTTTTTTTTGCTGTAAGTGGGAAGGGAGAGGAAAAGAATAGAAGCAGGATTTGGAAGGAGGAGACTGCCTAGAACTTAAAAGAATCTGATTAAATACTAACCAGACTTCTAAAAGATACATTTTAACTGGAATTTGTAACTAAACAGTAACCCCAGGAAGAGAAAGTGAAAAAAGAAGAAAGTGTCAAAAAAGACAGCTTGTGTGTATTTGGATTGTTTGGTGACTTTGGGACTTTTGGAAATTATATTTGAATGACTAAAAACACTTGGGTGGTTGTTTGAAAAAAAATTTTTTTACAGTGGCATCACTTGTGGATGAACTGAAAATGGAATTTAAAAAATACAAAGAAGAAGAACAAGAAGGGAAGGGCTCTCTTTTTCAATTCTTAGAAATAGCGATTTGTACTTATAAGAAACTGACTGCGCAACAAGAAGATTGGGACAAAGAAGAAGCCATCTTTAACAAACAAGTAACTTTACTTGGGGAAGAAAGGGGAAAGGAGGAAAAGAAAATGGAGACTTTAAGATCTAAAAAAACAACCAAAAAAGGGAAAAATAAGGTGAAAAGTGGATATAATGTTAGAAAGCAACAGAAAGAGGGAATACAGAAGAGGGGAATGGAGGTGGAGAGACAAGGGGGTAAAAAGAGCAGAGAGAAGAAGCAAGGGAGGAAGGAAAGGATGAGAAGCTTCAAAGGTGTGGAGCAAGATGTAAAGAAACAGGACTTATTTAGAGATAATGGGTAAAAACTTAATTGAAAAAGTGATTCTGCAAAGGTACATAAGATTGTATTGTTATATTTGTATTAGAAATAATGTTAGAAAATCGGAAACAACATGTGATTAAAAAGTGGGATAAAATATTCAGTGTAATTCAGTGAAACTTTTGTCAACAAAAGGAAGGAAATGGAATAAATGAGAGAATTGAATTAGGAAGGAATGGGAACATTTTAATGACAAAATTTTTTAAAATATAAGTGAAGTGGGGGGAAATAATTATGAAAGTTTATAAGTGTTCCCATAGAAGTATGATACTTAACTGAAAAGTAATGTGTAAAATGTTTAAGATTTAAATGAATATTAATATTAATGATAGATTTGAATTGGCATGGATTGTTGTTTTAATTATATTATATATTTATAATTTTTTCTCTTTTTAAAATATAGTGTGTAACTTTAGAATGTACTAAGCAGAATCCAAATGGAAGTTATGTACTATACTAAGTGTTATAAATTTAAGGGAAGGAGATAAAGGCGTCATACTCCAATCAGTGATTACAGGAGAAACTTTGTTTAAAGAGAAAAGATAATAGACAGCTGGAAACAGTACAGACAAAGAATATAAGCATAGTGATCTGAACTGAGATGAGATAAATAAAATAAAACTAAGAAAGTTAAAGGAGGTGAGAAGCTATATAGAAAATGTAGAATGGCAACAAGATATGGAATGGTATATAAAATGAGCATGAATTTGAATTTGTGTCTGTACGAAGAGATGTAACCCGGGATGAAGCTGCTTTCAGAAAAGATGTTTTATGTTTCTATGTTTTATGTTTTGTTTGTTTGTGTATTGTTTTTGAAAATCAATAAAATTTGTTTTTTTAAAAAAGTATAAATATAGTGATTTGAATTGAGATGAGATAATCAAAATAAAATTGAGAAAATTAAAAGAGGGGAAAAACTATATAGAAAATGTAAAATAGTATAAGATATGGAATAGAATACAAAAAGGAGCATGAAATTGAGTTTTGTGTCTGTATAAAGAAGTTCAACCCGGGACCATGCTATTTTCAAAAAAGATGTTTTACTTGTATTTTGTATGTGTGAAAACCCAAATAAAACTTTATTTTAAAAAAAAAAAGAACACCGGGGCTTTGTGTAGGTTTCATAGGCAGCTTTGCTATGTTCGATGGGGTGCACAAGTTAGTATCTGGCTGGGTTGTCAGAAACTGTTGACGTTTCTCCCCAGCATTAGGCTTCTCCTAAGTCCTTGCTGTACTCAGACATTTTCCTTTCTTGCAGGGTCCCCTCAGTAGAGTGAAGGTGTTTTTTTTTTAATTTCCTCCCTGGGCTGACCTCTATTGCAGACACTGCTTTATGTCAGGATACAGAACTTTTCCCATTGAATCAACTAGAATGAACTTCTGGAAAGGTATCAAAACGTATCAAAAAGGAATCCTTTATTGAGATGGGACAATTCATGTCAGGGTTAAAAGCAGTGTCTAAGGTCTCTTAGGCATGCAGAGATAGATAAAGGAGTTCAGAACCCCTCCCCTTCTCTCAATGTGTATTTTGTGAAACAAAAGCCAGTATGTTTATTCCACCCCCACCCTCCTTCTGAAGGAATGATCTTTTTCAGTTTCCCAAGAATACATCTCACTGGAGGTTTTTTTTGAATTTTTTTTTGATTTTTAAAAACAAACATAAACAAACAAAACATAAAACATAAAAACATAAAACATCTTTTTTGAAAGCAGCTTGATCCCGGGTTACATCTCTTCGTACAGACACAAATTCAAGTTCATGCTCATTTTTATATTCCATTCCATATTTTATTACTATTCTACATTTTCTATATAGCTTCTCCCCTCTTTTAACTTTCTTAATTTTATTTTATTTATTTCATCTCAATTCAGATCATTATACTTATATTCTTCGTCTGTCCTGTTTCAGCTGTCTATTATCTTTTCTCATTAAAAAATTTTTCTCCTGTAATCACTAATTGGAGTATGACACCTTTATATCTTTCCCCTAAAATTATAACACTTAATATAATACATAACTTCCGTTCGGATTCTGCTTGGTACATTCTAAAACTACACACTGTATTTTAAAAAAAGAAAAATATATGAATATATAATATAATTAAAACAACAATCCATACCAATTCAATGCTAAAGTTAATATTAATATTCATTTAAATCTTAAACATTTTACACATTAGATATCATACTTCTATGGGAACACTTACAAACTTTCCATAGTTACTTTCCCCCCACTTCACTTATATTTTATAAAACATTGAGTAATTAAAATGTTCCCATTCCTTCCTAATTCAATTCTCTCATTTATTTCATTTCATTTATTTTGTTCACAAAAGTTTCACTGAATTACACTGACTATTTTATCCCACTTTTTAATCATATGTTGTTTCCAATTTTCTAACATTATTTCTAATACAAATATAACAATACAATCTTATGTACCTTTGCAGAATCACTTTTTCAGTTTAATTTTTCACCAATTATCTCTGAATAAGTCCTGTTTCTTTACATCTTGTTCCAAACCTTTGTAACTTCTCTTCCCTTCCTTCGTCCCTTGCCTCTTCTCTCTTCCCTTTTTACCCCCTTGTCTCTCCACCTCCATTTCCTTCTTCTGTATTCCCCCTTTTCTGTTGCTTTCTAACATTATATCCACTTTTCACCTTATTTTTCCCTTTTTTGGTTGTTTTTTTAAAGTTTTAAATTCTCCATTCTCTTTCCCCACTTTCCCCTTTCTTCCCTAGATAAAGTTACTTGTTCATTAAAGATGGCTTCTTCTTTGTCCCAATCTTCTTGTTGTGCAGTGTTTTCTTGTAATTTCTCGTAGATACAAATCGCCATTTCTAAGAATTGAAAAAAGGACCCAAAGGAGCCCTTCCCTTCTTGTGCCTCTTTATATTTTTTAAATTCCATTTTCAGATCATCCACAAGTGATGACATTGTAGAATTTTTTAAACAACCACCCAATTGTTTTTGTTCATTCAAATATAATTTCCAGAAGTCCCAAAGTCACCAAGCAATCCAAATACACACAAGCTGTTTCTTTTAACACTTTCTTCTTTTTTCACTTTCTCTTCCTGGGGTTACTATTTAGTTACAAAGTTCCAGTTAAGATGTATCTTTTAGAAGTCTTATTAAGATTTAACTTTAGATTCTTTTGAATTCCAGGCAGACTCCTCCTTCCAAATCCTGCCCTTATTCTTTCCCTCTCCCTTCCCACTTATAGCAAAAAAAGAATTTTTTAATGTTTAGAAATCTTTGTTGTCCCCTTGGCATTTAATTATATTTCCAGTTTAATTACCTATTGGTGCCAAAGTGGGTTTTTCCGATTTCTCATTCAGCTCTCTTCGCTGTCAACATAAGGAAGGAGAGTGAAGAAGAAAAAAACTTTCCCTTTTCCCTTTGATTCGCTGCTTCCGATTCTTCTTTGGGAGCGATGTATCTTTTATAAAATTTAAATTCCAGGATATCTTAGTTATTGCTTCTTATCCCAGTCAGCCAGAACTTTCACTTCTTAACTTCATCCTGCACTTTCTTTTCTGGATGAGTGCTTCTTTGAGGTGGCCATTTCTGACCGCTGCTCTTACTGCCTTCAGGAAAGGGAGTTTAGCCAGCTGAGGAGGAAAGATGTGGCTTTCCTCAACCCTGCTGGGATCTCCCCCCTTTTCACCACCTCTACGGGGTGGCTTAGCCCCGAAGCCAGCTGGCTTGGGGCGCTCCAGCAGCGAGCCCAGGCAGAAACCATGTACGATTGCGGATTCCTGCCTGCCACCGAAGCCCTGCAAACCGGAAGTCTCACTGGAAGTGACTGGAATTTTTTTTATGGTCTTCTCATTTCCTGGCTGTGCCGCTCAGAGGTGTTAGGTTCCAGCCATCTGGGATTCCTCTATCCATTGTATCATGTGAGGGTTATACTAAATCGATATAAGATTGAATGTATTCAAGTTACATAAAGAAAGGATTTCTTTATCAGTCTCCCCCCCCTTTTCTTTTTCCACTGAAGTAATGACAGATACATGGATCTGACACATTCCTTTTCTTAGCCATTGCCAGATCTAGTTATTATCTGCTTTCCCTGCTATTTTTTAGATGTACTGGCCAAGTAGTGCTTTGTCTTCTCATGTCTCCTTTCTGTTCTTCATTTGGTCTTTTTTTTTTTTTTTTTTGCAAAAGTTTTATTCAATTTTCACATATTAAAGAAAAAAAATCTTTTCCCAGTGAACAGCATGATTCCAGATTAACACATTTCCATTACAAACTTGACTTACATTTCATATTCATCTTTTACATTTGATAACTCATCTTAAACTTACTTTATATATTTTCTTTAATTTTAATCATCAAGCTTTTCCCATCTTATTTTATAATTTTTCCAATACATTGCTTGATCTATTTCTTTAAATCCTTAATACAATCCAGGAATGAAGAAATTTGTTCATCTTATAGTTTTATCTTCTCTGATATTTCTATTCAACACTTCCAAAGTCAATACAAATATCAAGGGAGAAAGAGGACAACCTTGTCTTGTGCCTTTTCTTATATTAATAGGATCTGTAAATTCTCCCTCCATCATTACCTTAGCTGTTTGTTCATTATAAATTGCTTCTATTGCCTGAATAAATCTTCTAGCAAAGCCCATCTGTTCCATTAAAAGTAACATAAATCTCCAATTCACGTTATCAAATGCCTTTTGAGCATCTAAAAATATCAAAGCCATTTGCTTTTCAGGATGCGCCTCATAGTATTCCAGGGTGTCCAGAATTACTCTCATATTGTCTCTGATTTGTCGCTTTGGCAAAAACCCATTTTGGTCTGGGTGGATAAAGTTATTCAAGTACTTTTTAAGTCTTTCTGCTAATATTGAAGCAAAAATTTTATAATCTGCATTTAGTAAAGAAATCGGTCTATAATTCTTGATTTGCAGTAGGTCCGCCTCCTCTTTTGGAATAAGTGTAATGTAAGCCTCTGACCATGTTTTAGGTATCATCTTTTTTAACATAACTTCATTCATAACTTCTAACAGTGGAATACACAGTGATTCTTGAAAGATTTTATAAAATTCTACAGGAAACCCGTCTAGACCTGGTGCCTTTCCATTATTTTGTTTCTTAAGTGCTTGGCTTAACTCCATCATTGTTATATTACTTTCTAGCATTTCTTCAATCTCTTTAGGTATCTTAGGTAGATTTGCATTCTGCAGGTATTGTTTAACTTTCTCCTCATCAATGTCTTCTTTCTTATACAAATGCTTATAAAAATCATAAATAATCTCTTTTTTTTTCTTTGCTGCCATAACAAATTTTACCTTGGTCGTCTATTAACTGTGGTATTTTCCTCGACTCTTTCTCCTTTCTCAATTTGTATGCTAACCATCTACCTGGCTTATTTGCATCCTCAAAATAATTCTGTTTAGCATTCCTAATTTTCTGTGCCAGTTCTTCTTTCTCTATTAAGTCCATTTTATGTTTAGTTATATCCAGTTTCATTTTAACATCTTTTCTGTGTGGCATTTTCTGTAATTCTTTTTCAAGTCCCTTATATTCATCATCCAAGGCTTTAAGAGTTCACCTTTTCCTGTTATTCTTTTTCTTGTATAGTCTATTATCAAGCCTCTAACATAGGCCTTCATTGTGTCCCAAACATTCTGTATTGAGGTGTCTTCTTTTCTATTCTCTTTAAAGAAGAAGAGCCAATTCTTTCTCCATCCATTGTATAAATTCCTTATCCTTTAAAATAGAATTATTTAATGTCCATCTCGATCTTTTCCTTTGTCCCTTCCATTCAATTGTCAATGGGTTATGGTCAGCCCAAGTACTTGTTTCAATATTTACTTCTTGAATACTAGACATTAAATCTGTTGAGATCCAAATCATATCCAGTCTGGACCATGATAGATGCCTATTTGAATAGAACGTAAATTGCTTAGATTTATCATTTCTTTCTCTCCATATGTCTTTTAAAGTTAATTCATCTATCATTTTACAAAAGGATTTAGGAAGAGTTTTCCTGTTATGCTTTACTGCTGTTGCAATATAGTCAAGTCTATTATCCACAATTCCATTAAAGTCTCCCATCATAATTACATTAGCATAGTCAAGTTCGGCAGTCTTAGTATGTAATTTTCTATAGAATTCTTCCTGTTTATCATTCGGTGCATAAATTGCAATCAAAAGTATCTTTCTATTATTGTCCATTATTTCTACCATTAATATTCTCCCATCATCATCTGTATAAATCATTTTTGCTGGAATGGCCTCTTTAATATATAAAACCACCCCTCTTTTCTTGGATTGTGTCAAAGAGGTAAACAATTTCCCTAATTTTGGTTGTAATAACAATTATTCATGTTGCTTTTAATATGAACTTCTTGTAAACAAATTATGTCGAACCTTAATTTCATTAATTTATGGAAAGTCTTCCTTCTCTTAGCAGCTGAATTCAGTCCATTTATATTCATTGTAATCAATTTTTTCTCTTCCATAATTATGTTTTATATTTAGATTTAACCACTCTCGTGGGTCTTGCCTCACGTTGATCTTTAATATCCACTTGTCCACCTACTGCACCTTCTTCTTTTCCAACCTCCATTTGTTCCTCTTGGGATTCAATTGATGGGACCTCCTTTCCTGCTCCTCCTTCTCTGCCTCCAAAAACCTCTGCACAAAACAGTTCTGCTTTCTCGATTGAATCAATTCTATGTCTCTGTTCCTGCCACGTAAACATCAATCCTTCTGGAATCAACCACCTGTAAGACACCTCTTTTTCCAATAACCTTTTAGTCAGGAATCGGTATTCTCTTCTCATCTCTCTCACTCTTCTAGGTATTTGTTTTAAAACCAAAATTTCTTTACCTTTGTATTTCAGTGGCTTCTCTCTTGCTGCTTGCAATATTTGTGTCTTCAAAGATTTTTTAATAAATCTAATATGAACTTCTCTGGGTAGGTTATTTCTCATCGCATATCTTGTAAAAACTCGATATATCTCATCAATTCCATCCATCATCTTCTCTTCTATTATCTCGGCGCCTCCGCCAGAATTCCTACCATTATCGCAGCCAAATCTTGTCCTTTTTCTTCTTCTATATTTTGAAATCTAAGATAAAATTCTGATCTATCCAACTCCCACTTCAACATCTCACTTTTTTCTTGTTCAATCGCTGTTAATCTATTGTCGATATTTCCAATTTTCTCCTCTCTTTGTTTGCCTCCCTCTTCAACATTTTGGAGTCTCTCTTCATATTGTTCCATCATCTGTTCCATCCTACCTGTTCTTTGTTCAATAGTATCCATTTTTACCTTAAGATCTTGAATTCCTTGCATAATCATCTGGAAGGATACTCTTTCTTGTTCTTTTTCTTTCTCTTTATCTTGCTTTAACAATGTCTGAATTGAGCGCTGTCCAGATGGTGGGGAGGCAGAAGCAGACATAGAGGCACCCGAAGATATAAATTTCTTACTCATTTTAAGTGGTTCCAACTCTTCAAGTTTTTTCAAATTTTAATCCACAAAAAAAAGAGAAAAAAATATGAAATTATAATCCAAGGTAAAAAGGCCAACAATAAAAAAGCCAAAAGTGAGAGAAAAAAAGAAAAAAGGAAAAAAAAATTCTTCAAATTCTTCCTGACCTTAGTCCAATAAAAAGAGAAAAAAAAAACCATAAAAAAAAGTAACAGTAAAAATAAAAATCCAATAATAATAATAAACAAGACAAAGCCAAAAAAGAAGAAGGGAAGAAGAAGAAGAAAAAGAGAAAAAACAAAAAACAAAACAAAAACCAAGAAAAATAAGTTTCTTCAGATTCCACACCTTAGTCCAGCCAGAAAAAAAAAAAAAAAACCTCAATTGAAAAAAGGAAAAAGAAATAATCCGCTGATGTACATTAAAAAAAAAGGAAAAAAGAAAAAACAGGATCCAAATAGGCAAAAGAAAAAATAAAATCAGTTAAATCAAAATAAAATAAAAATAGAAAAAAAAATTCAGAGGCTTCCTTTGCAAATAAATCAAGCTTAAAAGTAAGGACCTTGATGTTAGTGAAGGGGTTGGCAGAACTCAAAAAAAACAACAACACTGCACTCTATTTAATTATCCAAGGCTCTAATTATAACTCCCTTCTCTTTCCCACAAGCTTCAAAGCTGAGCCATGTATATCCAGAAAGACACCTGTAATAATATTCCACAAAGTGCTTTCCTCTATCTTATCAGGGGATGTCCTTGAGAAGAAGAGTCTGTTTTTATTTTTTTAAATATTTCCGAGCCTCTAGGTGGCAGTGTTACAAAGTATCATAGTTCTCACTTTCCCCCTCCTCTCTTAAGGGAAAGCCGGCTTACAATACACAAAACAGAAACAGAAAAATCAAACAAAGTCAAGAGAAGCCTCTAGCCCAGAAAAAAAAAAAAAAGTCCAGAAGAAGAATAAAACATATGAATATATAAAAGAAAAAAGAAAACAGTCCAGTTATCCAATAAATAACAATAGAGTCCGGAAGCAAAGAAAAGAAAAAAATGGATTCTCTCTTTGACGTTTCCCTAAAAAACGCCGCTAAGTCAATTTTGTCAAAAAAAACAAAACAAAAATCACACAGGTTTCTTCAGATAATTAGAGTAAACTTTCAAAACTCAAAAAATTAAATAAAAAAAAGAAGTTCTCACCCAACCGACAAACTCTTTCTCAAACTCTTTTCTATCAATGGTTGAATGATGAAATATTAAAATATAAAAGTTAGATAATAAGGAATAATAATGACTTTATTTTCCTTTTCCTTTTATTGGTTTTTGATACTATATCTATATAATAGTTTTCTTTGTTTCTTTCTTTTTCATATTTGGGATAGAATTGGTATGATTATAAGATTTGTTTTAGAATAAAATATTTAAAATATAGTTATCTCATAAAGGCATGACCGAATAAAAGTTTAGTCAAATTTTTTTTTTTCTCTTTAATAGCGATACTAGGATTTATAAATTTGTATTGATAAGAGTATTATATAAAGTAACTGTAATTGTGACTATGAGGTGAATGCACAAAACCGATGGACCAACCGACTTACTGTGTGTACAAAAATATGGGGGAGCTGATACTTTTATGTTTTGTTGTTGTGTTTTTTATGTTAAAAAAATAATAAAAATTTATTAAAAAAAAAAAAAGAAATTTGTTCATCTTAGCTTTGAATTCTTCAAAACCAACTTTATCAATCATCAATTGATCTTTGGTTCCTCTTCAATTTTTGCAACACCCTTACTTTTCTACAGGCAGCAGATCATTGTTTTCCAGGTATCCATAAATTTTGTTTGCAATAGTGCCTGTAAGTAATTTGTATGTTGTTGGCAAGCAAGTTATTGGCCTGTAATTTTCAGGTTTATTTCCCTTTTCTGCCTCCTTCTTAATCAAAAAAGTTCTTCCAGTTGTTAGCAGGCTTCAAAAATTTTAGCAACCGGTTCTCTGTTGCTGGGTGGGTGTGGCCATGGTGGGCATGGCCTAATCAGCCTCCTGCACCATGCTGGAGGAGCGTTTTCTTTGAGCCTCCAGAAGGGTGAAAATGGCTTCCCTGGGCTACAGAGGATTTCCTCAAGCTTCTGGGAGGGCGAAAACTTCTGGAGCCTCTGGGAGTCACATTTTTTGCCCTCCCCGAGCCTCCACATGGGCCCTGTACTTACCTGGATCCAAAATGGGCTGCATGGGGACTCCTGGGAAGGGTGGGGCAGGGAGGGTGGGGCTAGCTAGGGGTGGGATTTGCTGACTCACCGAACCGGCCATAAAATTAGCTACCAGTTCAGTACCGGTTAGCCCAAAACAGGGCAAACCAGTAGTAGCCCAGCCCTAATTGTTAGCCATTTTCACTTTCTAGAGTTTCCAGAAACAGATTCATCTGGGTTGCTAATCTTGTTGTCAGGCTAATTCTGTTTGTTTTCTTTATTCTTCAGTTTTTCTTACCTCATATTCTTCAATTACTTAAATCCAATCAAATTTTCTTTATTATTATCTTTATTTTTATTTTAAAACGGATTTTCCACTTTGGTTTTCTCTTCTTAATTGTTTTATTCTATCCAATTTTCAAGCTTAACTCTCCAGTAATAACATAGGCTGTTGCATATATTCATTGGTTTGTTTGAGCTAATGATTATGTTGGAATAATTTTTTTGTTGGAATCAACAGCTTCATTCACATTTTTCAATAATTTAGCTAAACTTCTCTTAATAACTTGATTCAGTTTTGGCAATCAAATTCTTTCCATGTCTTCCAACTGAGTCTTAATCTCAGCTAATTTGGCTTTTGCTGTTGGTTCTTCAAGATCTAATCCAGCTCTTGCTTCTTGTTCCTCACCCGCTTCTCTTAATTTCCTTCCTTTTTCCCATTACCTGCTGCTCCATTTCTAAATTATCGTTATCAGTTACATTTGAGCTTTGATCTTGTACTGCTCTGGTTGCAATTTCTTGTAATTCTACATTACTGAAGAGCTTGTGCTTCAAAATAACACACCTCTGGTCCATAAGTCTTTGTTCATTGATTTCCATATTCAGGTGATCCTCCTTCCAAATCTTGAATGTGCACTTTTGAAATCCACATTGTGTTGGCTCAGGTTGATAATAAGCTTCCATAATTGAATAATTTTCTTCCTTTGTCCAGATTTTTCACTTTTTAAAATTTGTTTACCAGTTGCCTGTCAACTCCATGTCCTGGTTGCCTAGAAGGAGCTGAGCCCTGTAGCATGTTTTTTTGCTAAACACCCAGAAGCCATAGTATTCAATGTGAATCTTGTTGTTCCAGATGATGATGATGATGATGTTGGATTGTTCATCACACAGTCATCCAGATGTTCAGACTTGACATTTTTTTCTACCTATCGAATCCTTACAAGGACCTGGAATGGGAAGATATGGATGGTATTACAGATATCATTGTAGGATGTAAGATGTTCTAAGTAAACCTGCCTTTTGCAATTGACTGATGGTGAATTTGTCAATGCTGATGGCGTTCAAATATTGTTGGGTTGCACCCAAGATGCCTAATACTATTGATATTACTTTGGTTTCCTTTGCCGCAATCATTCTATTTCTATTTGCAGGTCTTTGTATTTTGTTATTTTGTCCAGTTTTTTCTCTCCTGCTGTCTTTAGATATTGCCATTTTCAGTAGCCAGCCTTTTTTGTTTTTTTTCTAATTTTTTTATACATTTTTTTCTTCTTTAAAATGTATTTTAAAGAAGAAAAAAAATGTATAAAAATAATTAATTAATAAACAGTGAATTGGCTGGATCAATTTGTCAATACAAAGTATTAATAAACTAGTAGTAAAAGTAATAATAATAGCAACCATAGTTAGAATAGTAATATTTACTTATTATGGTGAAATTCTTGCATCATTTACTTATATATATCAGTAATCTTTCATCTTCTAATTTCTACCTCTTTTATCCAACCATTGATAAAACATATCCCATGTTGCTTCTTCCTTATCTTTTATTATTAATGTCAATCTATCCATCTCTGCACAGTCTTGGGTAATGGGTTGTGTGATGACCTTGTGAGACTTATTGCTGTGGTATCCTTGGTCTTGTGCTGTGATATCCTGGGTCATTTGCTGTGTTGCAACTTCTTGAGTTCTTGTGGTGTAATTTCAAACCCCTCCGAGCCATACATGAAGCAAACCGACACCCACTATGAAGATGCAGAAGGACCACGAACTCGAAGCCAAACAGCAAGATCACAACTCACCAGCTCAAATCCCCCAGCAACTAAGACTAACCTGAGCACAACCAAGCCCCACCTGAACAGAACACGCCTCCAACCAATCAGAACACGGCTAACCCCCAACCAATCAGAACACAGCCAAACCCCTACCAATGAGAACACACCCCCACCCAATCAGAACACAGCCAAGCCCCCACCCAATCAAGTCCCACCCCCACTGGCAGTTAAAAGGAGGAAGCAGCTGCAATCTCACATTACTCTGAGAAGCACAGAGCCGGAGACAGAAGCCTGAAGATGATGAATGAGACTTCATCGAAACGTTGCCTAGATACTTGAATCTTACGCGGGAGAAAACCGAACAACCAAAGATCCATATATATATATATATATATATATATATATATATATATATATATATATATATATACACACACACACACACACACACATACATACATACATACATACACACACACACACACACACACACACACACATATATATATATGAGATTGTGTTGCAGCATTTTTTTAAAACATTTTTTTAACATTTTGAAATGTTTCACATTTTTTAAAAAAGGAAAAAAAAGGCTTGTATATTTTAAATCAGGTTTGGTTTGCCTGGAGTGAAGTCTGCCTGTGCTGTTTCACTGTTGTTGTTTTTCTGTCATTTCCTATGTAGAAGGGGGCAGAAGATGGGGAATTGGAATTCTTGGTTAAAGAAACCAGATGTTACTAGTGAAGTTCCATCAATTCCTATGTTTTCCCCTTTAGGGGAGTTAATAAATCAATGGAATGAGACATGGTTGGTTTGGTATACAAAGCCCCTAGGTAAAATACTGTTAATTGAACTTTGTACAGCTCAATGGCCAAATCATATTTTAAAACCTTCTAATTATAGATGGTCATGGTTTGGGGAATCTGATGTATATTGGATTAATGTCTTGAAAGCTGTTTTGACTAAAAAGAAGTTAGACTCTCAGTTGCCTTATGTAGTGTCTTGGTACCATGTACAGTATACTGATCTATTCCCTCCTGTTGGGAAAAATAATAAAAATATTTTGTATGCCAAGGAAAGGGATAAGTGGGATCCATTAGATTATGCTGGTTGTGTACATCCTCCTCCTTATAACATAGCTGAGTCTCCGCAAGATGCTATGGGGGGAAAGGGGGGAGGAAGTCTCCTTGCTGTTTCTCAGTATAGAGAGTTGAAACAGGAGCTGGATTCATTGGCAGTTGCTGGAGCTTCTAGTGGAGCTGTAACTAGATCCAAAGCAAGAAGGGAACAACAGATGCTTTATCCATTACGTGAAATGCCTAATGGACCGACATCTGAGGAGGTCTCCGTAACGACTTTCGTGAATGTCCCACTTACGTCCTCATATTTTAGGAATTATAAATTATCTATGCCATCTTTACAAACGGATCCAATTTCCTTGGCTGAGAGTCTGGATTTGTTTTGGGGACCAAATATTTATACTTATGTGGAATTACAACATATTATGGGGTACTTATTTACTCCAGAAGAGAGGGGCCAGATCAGACGGGCTGGTATAGCATTTTGGAATAAGACACAAGAGGGTGTGGTAAACGCTATAAATGGTGAGGTGAAATTTCCTTAGGCAGATCCTGGGTGGGATAGCCAAAATCCAGAGGATAGAGTATAGATGATGGATATAAAGAAACTTATTCTGCAAGGTGTGAAAACTGCTGTGCCACAGGGGAGAAATTTAGCTATAGCTTTTGAGGTAGCTCAGTTAAAAGATGAGTTCCCGGCTGAATTCTTGAATAGAATCAAGGATAGTTTGAATAAATATTCTGGTCTTGCTCCAGAGACACCAGAATATCAGGCTTTAATGAAATTACAATTTGTTACTAAAGCCTGGGGGGATGTGCAGAAGAAATTGCAGAAGATAGAAAGATGGGTGGAGTAAGACATAGCTACTTTGTTGCAAGAGGCTCCTAAAGTTTTTATAGGTCGAGATCTTGCAAAATCTCATCAAAAGTCTCAGATTATGCAGCTAAAAATAAAAATAGAAGGGTTGGAGCTCCATCTACTGGAAGTAAATGGAAGCGTCCTGAAAAAGGAAGGAGAGGATTTCTTTCCTTGAATAGGAATAGAGAGAGGAAAGGGAGCAGGCAGTGTTTTGCTTGCAGTAAAGAGGGGCATTTTGTGAGAAATTGCCCTGACAGGCAAAGAATGCAAAGGAGGGAGCAGAGACTGTATACCCTAATTGAAGATTAGGGGGGTCAAGGGCTCCTGACACTTGAGTCCCCACTGAGAGCCTTTAGTAAATTTAAAAGTGGGACCTGAAGAAATAGGTTGTGTTTTCCTAGTAGACACTGGGGCGGCTAGAACGTCTTTGTGTGAGTTGCCTGAGGGCATTACTCAGGATGGGAAAACGATGATAGTCTCTGGTGTTAAGGGGGAACCCTTTTATGTTGCTATTGTTGAAAATGTGTCTCTAAAAGGAGGACACTCTGAGATAACATTGGATGTTTTGTATATACCTGAAGCAGGTATGAACATTTTAGGATGAGATGCTTTGTCTTTATTAGGATGTAAGCTTATCTTTTCTGCGGAGAAGTGCACTGTTCATTTACTGACTGATGAACAGGAGAGATTTATAGATCCCATAGTGTGGGAAGCAAAAGGGAATAGAGGTGTTTTGAATATTACACCTGTGGAGGTGATTTTAAAAGGGGGTGTTGAGCCAGTGAGGCGGAAGCAATATATTTCCCTAGAAGGGAGATGTGGCTTAAAGCCAGTGATAGAGTCTCTATTGAGGGATGGACTAATTGAGCCTGCAATGTCACCATATAATACACCTATCTTACCTGTAAAGAAACCTGATGGCTCTTTTAGATTAGTAGCTGATCTGAGAGCCATTAATAAATTGGTAGTTGAAAGACACATTATTACACTGGATCCCTATACATTATTGGGGAGAATTCCACATGAGCATAAATATTTTAGTGTAATAGAATTGAAGGATGCTTTTGGGACATGTCCTTTGGATGAGAACTCAAGAGATATTTTTGCTTTTGAATGGACAGATTCTGATGCACAGGGGTCCCCAACCACCAGGCCCCGGACCGGGACCGGTCCATGGATCACTTTATACCAGGCCGCATAGAAAATAAAAATAAAATAAAAATAAAAATGGCGGCTTTCTTCGCCTTCGGTGAATGCTGCTGGGATCAGGGATCAAGAACACAAAGGAAAGAAGGGGAGGGAGGAAGCAACCAAAGCCTGTCCTGCTCTCCGGGTCAGTGGCTTCGGTTTCCTCATTCCTCTCTCAGTCGCTCTCTCGCTCCTCCACCAGCCCAGGAAGAAACTGCTTTAAAGAAGTTGGCGGAGTGGCTTTTCCTATCGGCACAGCTCCTCCAAAGCGCCCGTTCACCCCCACACAGCCACCCGCAGTTTAATCCAGTGCTCCGTTCTGCCTGCCTGCCTTCGTTTCTGGTTGTTTTGGAGCAGCTTCAGCTGAGAAAAAGAGGCGAATAGTTATTAAAGGGAGGGAGAAACCTGAGGGATGGGGCTGAGGAAGGCAGGGCCAAGAGGCGGGGCTTCTCAGCCATCCTGCAGGGACTTGTCCTGAGCCGCGGAGACAGCCGTGGGCCGCCGCCGTCCAGTGCTGTTTTGAAGGTGCTCAGTTTTGAAGGCGCTCCTCAGCCAGGTGCAGTTCCTGAATCTGCAGCTGAAACCCTCTGTTTTAAATGTCCCAATAGAAGAGAATATCTGTCGCTCAGGGTTGCAATGAGGAGGCATTGGCACTCCCTGAACTTGGTGGTTTGTTGGCGGACGTTTTATTACCTGACTAGGTAACAACATCAGATGTTACCTAGTCAGGTAATGAAACGTCTGCAAGCAAACCACCAAACTCAGATTCCACCCCCCCTACCTGGTTCTTGAAAAAGTGTTTCTGCATGAAACTGGTCCCTGGTACAAAAAAGGTTGGGGACCACTCCTGATGCACATCAAACTCAGCAGCATTGATGGTGTGTGTTACAGCAGGGGTTCTCAGAGAGCCCTAATTTATTTGGACAAATGTTAGAGCAAGTCCTTGAAGGGTTTGAACTCCCTGTGAGAATAACAGTGATGCAATATGTGGATGATTCGCTAGTCTCAGGTGAGAAAAAACGCGAGGTAGTAAAAGGCACAAATGCATTGTTGAATTTCTTAGGACAATGGGGCTTGAGAGTTTCAAAGAAGAAATTGCAATATGTGGAGTCTGAGGTTAAATACTTAGGACATTTAACTAGTCATGGAAGTAAGAGGCGTTTAATTAGTCATGGAAAAGATTGAAGGGATAGTCAGACAACCTATACCAAAAACTAAGAGAGAAGTTCATAAAATTTTAGGGTTGTTAGGCTATTGTCATCTTTGGATAGATAATTATACAAATAAGTGTTAAATCATGGAAATGAGACTCAGGACACCAGCATGATCACCAATTATTTTTACTTGCTTCTAGGACTGAGCACCGGAGAAACCGCGGCAGTCTTTTTTATATTTGGCTGCCTCGTGGCTGTGGCCAGTGACAGCTCTTCAAATTTCCCGCCACCATGGACCAACCAATTGCAGATCAGTATGCTAATACATAACACCCCTACCCACCTGGTCTGGCCCAACCAATCTGAGCCTCACCTACCATACGTAATCACGTAGGTAGGTGGGGCTTTTATGGTTTCTATTGGACCTGCGCAACGCAGATGCCGGTTGGCCTCTGGACCGTTTGGACGGGTCTGTTGTTCCTCCCGTCTGTCTTCTTGGAACCTCCTGGAAGGTTGAGTCCGCCATACTGCTCCCGCCAGGAATTTCCTGGCTGGTTCAGTTGGTCTGGCCGCTCCCACCAGGGACTGCTTTCCTGCTATCCTTCTGGGCCTGTTCCTGTCTCCCCGACCTGCCTTCTTCCCCGGTCTCAGGTACGTGTTTGCATTTCCTGACCAGGGCTAGTGTTAGTAGTGGTTGTTGCATAGTTGTCAGGGTTTGTTCTGTTATTTCCCTTGTTCGTAGAGGTTCTCCCCCACTATTTGTGTTTTATCTGTTTGAGGGGGTCTCCCCCCTCTTCTCTGGTTGTGTTTTGTTTGCTTGAGGGGTCCTCTATGGTCATTTTGGAGGGGTCTCCCCCTTCTCCCCTGCTTTTGTTTTGTTGGTTTGAGGGGTCTCCCCCCTCTTCTGTGGGTCTGTTTGGGTCTCCCCTCATGGCTCCAGATCTGAGCTGGTCTATGTGCCTCCTCCAGCTCCTCCCATCCTCAGTGTCTACCCTGTATGAATGGGGTCCAGTTATCTGGGTCACTTTTGCTTGTATCCACAATGGTTCCCCTGGGAGATTTTTTGCGTATACTGGATCCCGTTTGAAATGTGCAGCAATTACTGTAGGAGTCTGTTGGTTTTTCGGGGCTATATGTGGGGTGTAGACTGTCTAGGTGTGATCTTAGTTTTCTCCCCATTAGTAACTCTGCTGGACTTTTATTTGTTGTGATACTGGGTGTCATGAGCTCAATGCTTAGTAACTTATCTATCTTTTCTTGTGCATCCCCAGTCCCCAGCTTTTGTAGTGTTTCCTTCATGTAATGTACCATGTGTTCCACTTGTCCATTTGTGGCTGGGTGTCCCAGTGCTGTCAGTGCATACCTTATCCCATGTTGTGCTAGAAACCCCTTGATTGTTGCTGCTGTGAATTGTGGCCCGTTGTTCGACACAATTAAATCTGGCAATCCATGTGTTGCAAAAAGTTTCCTGAGCTGTCTAATGACAGCTTCTGTTGTGGTGGAGTGCATGATGCTTACCTCTAGCCATTTGGAGTAAGCATCTACAACTATTAAAAATGTGTGTCCTTTGGTTGGGTCTGCAAAATCAATGTGTAGTCTTGACCATGGTCCCCTTGGTGTTTTCCATTTGTGGTTTGGTGCTGTGGGGGGGTGTTGGCCTAGATACCTGGCAGCATTTACATGTTGCCACCCAGTCTCCTATTTCCTTATCCATCCCTGGCCACCATACATAACTCCTTGCCAGGGATTTCATTTTTACAATACCCGGGTGTCCCTCATGTAACAATTCTAGTATGTGTTTCCTTAGAACGTCTGGTATGACCACCCGATCCCCCCATAGTACGCATCTCTTCAGCATTGAGAGTTCTGTTTGTCTATTCCAAAATGGCTTGGTGGTTTCATTGCTCTCAGTTTCTGGCCATCCTTTCCTACCCAGTTCAAAATCTGTGCCACGGTTTTGTCTCTAGCTGTTTCCCTAGCAATGTCTGCTGCCATTATGGGTAGGTTTTCTAATGTCTCTATTTGAACGGTTGATGTGGTTGGTGCTAGGTCATCTTCTATGTCAGGTAGAGGGCAACGGCTAAGCACGTCAGCATGATTTATGTCCTTTCTGGATTGGTAGGTTAAACTATAGTTGTAGGCAGCCAAGAATTCCAACCACCGTGTCATTCATGGTGACAGTATGTTAGGTGTAGCTTTGTTTCCTGCGATGATACCCAGGAGCGGCTTGTGGTCTGTGACTAGTGTGAAAGTTCTCCCATAGATATATTTGTGGAAACATTTTATGCCGGTGATAGTGGCCAAAGCCTCTGTCTAATTGGCTGTAGTTCTGCTCCGGCTTTGACAGAGTCTTTGAATAGAATGCTATGGGTGCTTCTTTCCCATCTGGTAATACATGGCTGAGTATAGCACCAATGCCAAAAGGTGAAGCATTGCAGGTTAGTGTTATTGGAAGTGTTTTGCTGTATTGTATTAGTACGCGGTCTGATGTGATCAATTTTTTTATTTCCTGGAATGCTGTTTCTTCCCATCGCCCCCAGGCCCAGGTTGCTTTCTTGTCAAGCAACCTGTGTAGTGGTTGCTTTCTGTGGTAGGAATATATTATAAAAGTTAATGAGTCCTAAGAAAGCTTGCAGATCACTATTATTTGTGGGTCTGGGGGCTTCTTTGATTGCTCTGACTTTATTTTCTGTGGAGTGGATTCCTTCACTGTCTATCAGATATCCTAGGAATTCAACTTTGCCGGCGGCTAATTGGCATTTCTCCTTTTTTACTTTTAGTCCCGCCTTCTTGAATTTGCCTAGGACTTCCCTTAGGCGGTCTCACAGTTGTTCTTTGTCCTTGGCTGATACCAGGACATCGTCAAAGTATGGTACCACACCTTTTATCCCTTGCAATAGGCGTTCCATTAAGCTCTGGAACACCCCTGGGGTGATGCTGTCCCCAAATTGTAATCTGTTGTATTTGAATTCCCCCCGTGCGTATGATTATCTGGACTTCTGCTGTTTTGGGATCAACAGGGAACTGTTGGTACGCCTGTGCGAGGTCTAGTTTTGTGAAGATTCACCCCCCCCCCCAAGGAAATGTAATAGATGCTGTACCTCTGGAACTGGGTATGCGCTTTGTTGGAGCGCATGGTTAAGGGTTGCTTTGTAGTCCCTGCAGATGCGCACTGACCCATCAGGTTTAATTGGTGTAACAATTGGGGTTTCCCAATTTGTGTGGTCAGTTGGTTCTTAAACCCCTTGTGTGATGAGCTTATCCAATTGCTCATCGATTTTTGGTTTTAGTGCAAAAGGAACCCACCTCGCCTTTAATCTTATAGGGGCTATGTTTTGGTTTAGACTAAAAGAAATTGGGGACCCCTGGTACTTGCCCAGTTCTCCATCGAACACTGCCCGGAATTCTTCCATCAGGTCCTCTTTCCACTCTGTTTTGGTGTTGCTCTTTATCCCTCTGACTTTGATTCTTAATGGTGCAAACCATTCGAGTCCCAATAGGCTGGGTCGATTTTGGTCGACTATGGTTAGTGGAAGGACTCGGGTGTATTTTTTGAATTTTACTGTGAATTTTCCGGTACTTACTACGGGAATTTTGTTCCCCTGGTAATCTTTCAGTGTTAGTATTTGTCTTTAGAGTCCTTCCCGGCTTATATCTGGTATCAGTCTTTTTATGGTGTCCCACGATACCATTGATAAGTATGAGCTTGAGTCCACTTCCATCCGGCACGGCTGGCCATCTATGGTAACCTGGACATATATCTTCCTGGCGTTTGTGGTGTTGGAATGTCCGATGGTCACCATTTGATGTGTTTCATCTCTTTTGTTGCTTGTCTCTTTCCCTTGCCTGTTTCTGTTGTCTTGGTTCCAGCGGCTCCCTGTTTGTTTCTCCCTCTCTCAAGGGGGGGTGTTCCATCTTTGTCTAGGGCTGTAGTTTTTTTTCTTGCTCGGCATGCCCTAGCAATATGTCCCTACCATTCACAATGTTTGCAGATCGCATCTAGGAAACGGCACTCGGAACGTGGATGGTTCCCCTCACAGCTGGCACAACAAAATTCCTTCCTTTTTCCGTTCCGGTCTCTTCTGTCCTGTTCCAAATGGAGTTGATTTACCCCTTCTTCTTCCTCATCGTCTTCTGATGGGGACTTGATGTCCTCATGGTGGGGTGTGGTGGTGTTTTTTTGTTCATTTTCCGCATGGCCACCGCTGATTTCTGTGTTGGTTCTGCTGCGGTAGCTTCTTCTATTGCTTCTTGGAGCGTTATTTTGGGTTTTTTTAATAATTGACCCTGTAGTGTAAGATCCTTCAGCCCTAGGACTACTCGGTCTCTCATGGCTTCATCCGTATTTAGGAATTTGCATGCCCCGGCAATGTCCCTCAGAGTTGCAACAAAATCGTCGATGCTCTCACCTTCTTTTTGGTTGCACCAATAAAATTCATGTCTTTTGATGAGGCAGGAGACAGTTTGCATGTAGTGAGCCCTCAGTATTCTTTCCAGGTCCAGTCAGGCCATCATTTTCACGTCGGTGGGTGCCGTTAACGCTTTCGCTATCTTGAATACCGCAGGCCCACAATGTGTGAGGAAGACAGCTCTCTTCCTGAGTTCGGATATATTATGGAGGTTGCTCCCTTCAAGGAACATGAGGAATTGGTCGATGTATGATTCCCAGTATTTGGTTGCTGGATCAAATGGTGCAGATGGTGTGTTGTTCCCAGCTATTTTGTCTCGATGCGTTGCCGGTGTTCATCAGCCACCACGTGCTCACTGGTTCCTTTTGTCTCAGTATCCCACCTTCATCGCCAGTGTTAAGTCGCAGGAATGAGACTCAGGACACCAGCATGATTGCCATTTGTTTTTACTTGCTTCTAGGACTGAGCGCCGGAGAAACTGTGGCAGCCTTTTTTATATTTGGCTGCCTCATGGCTGTGGCCAGTGATGGCTCTTCAAATTTCCCACCACCATGGACCGACCAATTGCAGGTAAGTATGCTAATACATAACAATAAGGTTAAGTTTCTCTATGATAAATTATTGGATGATGAACTGTGGGAGGTTGTATGGAATAATGAAGAGATGAATAAAATTGAGAAGCTTAAGAAAGCCTTGATACAAGTTCCTATACTAAGTTTGCCTGATTTGAAGAAACCTTTTCATTTATTTGTAGCAGCAGAAGATGGAATAGCTAACGATGTTCTAGCTCAGGTCTGGGTTGGGTAGAAAAAACCTGTAGCATTTTTATCAAAATTGATGGATCCGGTAGTGTGTGGTTGGCCTTTGTGTATACAGGCAATGGCAGCTACAGCTATATTGTTGAAGGAAAGTGGGAAACTAACTTTTGGAAGCGCTTTAGTGGTAAGCAGTCCACATCAGGTGAGAACAATTTTAATGCAGAGAGCACATAAGTGGGTTATACATGCTAGATTATTGAATTATGAAGCAATTTTATTGTCTCAGGAGGATTTGCTTCTCTCAACTGACAGGAATTTAAATCCAGCTGAATTCCTTTCAGGAGAGAAACAAGAATGGGATAATATAGAACATGATTGTATTGAAGCTATAGATTTATAGACTAAGATAAGAGAAGTTTTAGAAGATAGTCCAATAGAGGGAGGTATTAATTTGTTTATTGATGGATCTTCTCAAGTAGAAAATGGTAAACGTACGAATGGGTATGCAGTTGTGAATGGAGATACGTCTGAAGTATTGGAGATGGGCAGTTTGCCTGCTGGATACTCTGCACAGGTGTGCAAAGTATTTGCTTTATTACAAGCCTTGAAACTTTTAGAAAAGGTAATATTTATACAGATTCCAAATATGCCTATGGTATTTTACAAACTTTTGGGAAAATTTGGTTAGAAAGAGGCCTTTCTAACCAAAAGAAAGTAAGACAAAGAAGTAAGAAAAGAAATAAGACAAGTAGATCTTATCAAAGCTGTATTAAAAGCAGCTGAAGTTCCAGAACTTTTAGCTATACTACATGTTGAGGCTCATAGGAAGGGAAATTCCAAAGAGATTTTAGGAAATAAATTAGCAGATGAGGCAGATAAAGAAGCTGCCCATATGGGAAAAAAACTGAAGCTAATGGTTTTGATTTCTGTTTTGGAATGGGATGTAAAACCAGATTTCACTGATGAAGAAGAAAAACAGATGAAGTTAGAAGGTGCTACTTGTGTTGATGGAAAATGGGTAACAGAAAATGGTTTACAAATAGTTAAGCCTATTATGAGAAACATAATAGAAAAAGTACATAAGGGTACTCATTGAGGAACACAAGCACTTGTGGATTTTGTGAAGAGAAAATATATTTGTAGAGGTATGTTTACAATAGCTATGCAAGTGTGTAGAAAATGTATACGTTGTGTACGAATAAATAAGATGATGCATAAGAATATACAAGGAGGAAGAGATTTAGCTGTCTGGCCATTTCTGAGAATACAAGTTGATTATACTGAAATGCCAGCTGTCGGTACATTGAAATACCTATTAGTAATTGTTGATCATTTGACAGGATGGGTGGAAGCTTTTCCATGTGCAAGAGCAAATGCACAAATGACTGTGAAGTTAATTTTAGAACAGATAATACCTAGATATGGATTAGTGGAATCTATTGACAGTGATAGAGGTACACATTTCATTTTTTTTTAAACAAATTTTATTAATTTTCAAAAACAATACACAAGCAAACAAAACATAAAACGTAAGGACACAGAACTTCTTTTCTAAGAACTGCTTAACAAAACAA
The DNA here is from genome assembly GCF_049901715.1 of Pseudonaja textilis. Lineage (NCBI taxonomy): Eukaryota > Metazoa > Chordata > Lepidosauria > Squamata > Elapidae > Pseudonaja > Pseudonaja textilis. Next base: position 55,774,104 of record NC_142008.1, on the reverse strand, counting down.
ATAGAACATCTTGTTTAAGTACAACATAATTCCAAATTATCATATTTCCATACAAACACAATTTAATATGCATCTTATGTCTTCAACTTCATATCTTATTACTCTTTTCCCAACTTCTCACTGTTCCTTTACTTCTATTCAATTTTATTCATTAAACTTATACTTTCATCTATTTCATATTACTATATTTCATATTATTACTATTTCATATGTTTGTATCCAACATTGTTAATTCTCAATAAACAAACATAAAGAAACAAGACACATAACATGAAAACATAAAATTTCTTTTTAGAAAGTGGCTTAACCCCGGGTTGCATCTTTTTGTACAGACATAAATCAAATTCATGCTCACCTTATATACTATTTCATATCTTATATAACATTCTATATTTTCTATATGTCTTCTCCCCTCTTTTCACTCTCTTAATTCTATTTTATTTATTTCATCTCAATTTAAATCATTATACTTGTATCTTTTGTCTGTTTTTTTTTCCAATTATCTATTTATCTTTTCTCTTTAATACAAAATTTTTCCTGTAATCACTGGTTGAAGTATGACGCCTTTCTATCTTTCCCCCAAATTTAACACTTAAAATAATACATAATTTCCATTCTGATTCTGCTTAGTACATTCTACATGACATTTTAGAATAAAAAAACCAATGAACTTATAGTATGGTAAAACCATGTTCCATAACAAATTAATTAATTAAACTCTATTATTAAATCTTAGACATTTTACGCATTCCCTGCAATGTTCTATTAACACATATATTATTCCAATTTTCTGACTCTATTCAAATACAAATACTACAACACAATCTTATGTACTTTTGCAGAATCTCTTTTTAAATTATATTTTACCCTTTGTCTCTGAAAAAAACCTGTTTTTTAACATCTTGTTTAAGCCTTTATAACTTCTCTTCACTTTTTCCCTTCCTTTCTTGTCAAATCTAGCTTTTTTACCTCCTCATCTCTCAATCTCCACCCTCTTAGTCTCCCCTCTCTGTTGTATTCCTCTTTTCTGTTGCTTTCTGACATTATATCGATTTTTCACCTTATTTTTCCTTTTCTTGGTTTTTTTAGAACTTGAATTCTCCATTTTCTTTCCCTTTTTTCCTTTAATTAAAGTTATGTGTCCATTAAAGATGGCTTCTTCATCATCATCCCAACTTTCTTGTTGCTGTATTTCCTGATAAGTAGAAATCGCTATTTCTAAGAAGCGAAAAATAGATCCAAAAGAACCCTTGCCTTCTTGTTCCTCTTCTTTTAGCTTTTCAAATTCTATTTTCAATTCTTCAACGGATATCATTGTAAAAATTTTTTTAAACAATCCAATTGTTTAAAATCCAAGTCTTTCAAAAGATAGTTTGCAAAAATCCCAAAGTCATCAAGCAATCAAAATCAACACAAACTGTTTCATTTAGCACTTTCTTCTTTTAATACTTTCTTTTCCTGGGGTAGAGTTCAATTACACAATTCCAAAATAATTTTTTGAAGTCTTATTGCAAATTAATCTCTGATCTTATAAGCTCCAAGCAGTCTCCTTCAGCAAATCTTGGTATAAATCATTTACCTCTCTTCCTTCCCACTGTTAGCAAAAAGATTTTAATTTTTAAATGTCAGTGTTTAGAAACTATCTCTGTAGGGAAGGAGAGTGAGGAAAAAAAAGCTTTCCCTTTCACTTTCAACCACAGCTTTATGATCTTCTTGGGAAACAATGTATCCTTTAGAGAGCCAAACTTCCAGGGTATTCAGATGTTGCTTATTGTCCCGGTTCAGCCAAAAACTTTCACTTTCTCCACTTCCTCCTGCACAAAACTTGTCCGGCTGAGAGGTTCTTTGTGGTGGCCATTGCTGACCGCCACTCCACCGCCTTTGGAAAAGGGAGTTTAGCCGGCTGGGGAAGGGGGTTGCGATGCCCCCAGACCCCTGCCCGGATCTCCCATCTTCAGTTATCCCTACAGGATAACTATAGCCTCCAAATCCAGCTGTATCGGAGGCACTTCAGTAGCGAGCGCAGCAGGAATAATGCACAAATGCGAATTCCTGCCACCTCCGAAGTCTGACAAACCTGAACTCCACATTTCACTTCTAATGTGGTGAAGGGAATTATCAAGGGCTAGGTATAGACTGGCAGCTACATCTGGCTGGCCATGCCCCTTCCTCAGTAAAGTGGAGAGAAAGAACCAAACTATAAAAAACACCTTAAAGAAATTGATGTTAGAACTACAATTACCATGGACGAAATGTTTACCTCTATTGTGTATGCATACTTGTCCAAGAACGGATGTTGGGATTTCACCATATGAAATGATGTTTGGAATTCCTTATACTGGAAGTGTTGGCATGCCTAGGATAGAACTTAAAGATATTTTTCTTAAAAAATATATACAAGGACTGTCCCAGTGTTTTTCTCTTTTAAGGTCCAAAGGACTTTTGGCACAAACGCCACCATTTGATTTCCAAGCGCATGATTTTAAGAGTGTAGACTGGGTCCTGATAAACCAGTGGAGAGCTTTGGGAAAGCTGAGGCCTATTTGGGAAGGACCGTTCCAGGTGCTGTCGACCACTGAATTGGCTGTGAGGACACGTGAGTGAGGTTGGACACATCATTCGCGTGTGAAAGGACTTGTGGATCTGGTTCCTGTCTCAGGCAGAAGCAAGTTTTAAGAGACTGGACTTTTTATTTTTTTTTAGATAGTGGGTGTAGTGAGTTTATGTCCAGTTTAGCTTAGGTTTATGGAACTTTGGGTGGAGGAGTTGATTATTTGGTTGAGTGTAACATATTTTTTTCTTATATTGTTATTTTAAGACATGAAATAATAGATTGGTGTACACAGATAATGTGTTCTTTAAGTGCTGAAGAAGATAAAGAAGTGGATGTAAGTCCCCAATGACCAGTTGTAAGTTTTGAAATGTAAAACTACATACATTAAGGTGGGTGGGGGCCTAGTCCATTAGTTAAAATGATGTGGATATTGATTATTGCCTTGTGTGGGGTAGGTATGGAGGCTACTGAGATAGGGCCTGGTTATCCAGTAACATGGCAACAGTTATGTTTCCAGACTGAACCCGATACTACAGATTATGAAGGGCAGATATCACTGACATTAATGGAAACTATGGCTGAGGCTGCTATCTGTATAAGATCCACCTTAGATGATGGTTTATATATGGGAAAATATCCAACATGTAACCGCACATATGATATTGTAATTAATCAGAGGGATTTATCTAAAATGATGGAACAATTATGTGATATTTGTTTTGAGATGTTTGGCAATTATTCTCCTTCTTATATGAGACTCAGAGCTCTGGAGGAGAAGTTATTTATGCCATTCATTGAATTAAGAGGTGCTCCGAAGAAGTTAATGTTTTTGTGTGGTAGTCTAGCTATTGCAAAACTTCCATTTACCTGGAGAGGTAGATGTACAGTGGGATATATTGAAGCTCTGAGAATTTTAAGTAGAAGTGTAAGAAATGTTAAAAGACAAGAACCTATTGAGGCTAAGAGTGAAAATGTTTTTTCTGGAATTAAAGCATGAAATAATTATAATTTTTTACCCACTGAAGATGTTTTTCATTGTACAGAGACTGAAGAAGTAGACAGAATGACATATGTTATATTTACCTAGAGGTTGATTTATGTTTTGTGGGGCATATGCATATGTATTTATACCAGCTAATGCAATAGGTGGCCCTTGTACAATTGGTCATTTAACGACTATTATGGCTACTGCTCATCCCAAGAATATAACCAAAAATACTCAATTATACTATGAAGTTATGAATTCTAGTTTGTATCATGATCCTAGGTTTTATAGAGAACCTGTGCAGGATGATACAATAGTAAGAGAGGAACATGAACACGTCCACGTTCAAGAACATGAGGATGCTTCTAAACCTAGAGAGCACAAAGAACCTCATATTATTATATATACTTCTCCTACAGTTAGATGGTCTATAGCCCTTTGGAGAGATGAACATGAGCCTGTAGGTGAACATGTGAAGAAATATAGAGGTAAAAGATCATATCTTAGTGATGGCTATATTCTTCAGATTGTGATGATGACATAGTGGTTTTGTCTAAAATAGAATCAGGTGTTTTGGGAATATTTGCCTGGGGAACTACATACTATAATAATATGCAGTTAGGACATTTAGCTTGTGCTTTAGCTAAGAGCATTAATGTAACTTCCTCTGCTATTGCAGCTTTAGCTGTTGAGATGGGAGAAATAAGAAAGTCTGTGTTACAGAACCGCATAGCGATTGAATATATACTTCTTAGAATAGGTCACGGATGTGAGGAATTTGAAGGACTTTGTTGTTTTGAAATTAAAGACAAATCACAATTTATTGAGTCTAAGCTGAAGGCTTTACATAATATAACTACTCATTTAACTCATGTTACAGATAGTAATGCTTTAAGACATATATGGCATGTTTTGACTTCCTGGTTACCAGATTTTGGATGGATAAAGGAGATATTCCTTGGAATTGTTACAATCCTTATAATAGGGTTTATTTCATGTATTTGTATTAAGAGTATACCGTTATGTGAATTATGTTTCCGCTGTTGTAACACTAAGAAATCTGAAGTAAAACATAAAATATTTAGTCAGCAGGAAGTTAGGCTTATGTTGAGAGAGCTTGATGATAATTCTCAAGTGTAAATTGTAAAGTAAATTGTATACAGTAAAGTATACTGGTAAAGTAAATTGTAAAGAGAGATTTGTTAATATGAGAAAGAGTGAACAGCATATATCATTAGCTAATGGATGGAAAATGAAAGCATATGGAGAAGGTACTGTATATTGTTCATGTATAAATGAAAGTTTACCGATGTTATATGTACCTGGAATGAAGTTTAAATTGCTATCTGTAAGAGAAATGGAAAAAGCAGGATTTGTAGTAACATTTAAGGGAGATACATGTTTAATAGACAAACAAGGTAAAAGTATTACTGCAAGATTGGAAAATGGTTTATTATAAATGATGATCTATCAAGTAATGTTAACTCAGTTTATGAGAATAAGAAGCCTCATGATGAATGTATTCATCTACTCCATATATGTATGGAACATATAAATTTCAAAATGATCAAGAAAACTGTTGAGTTGACTACTGGTATAGATTTAAAACCTTGTATAAAGTATGTAGATTGCAATATGTGTAATAAAAAGGAAAACAAGGTAATTTCTGAAAAAATGGTAAATGGACTGAAAACCAGTAAACCATTAGAGGTTGTGTTTGCTGATATCATTGGACCTAGAAAACCTAGTATAGGTAGAGCCTGTTATATACTGAGTATTATGGATCATTTTTCCAGATATGGTTTCTGTTACCTAATGAAAACAAAGCAAGAAATATACCAGTATTTTGTAAACTGGCTAAAATTTACTAAAAGAAAACAGAAGCAGAAAATTATTAGATTAATTACAAATAATGATACTGAATTTACTAATAACAAATTTGAATCATGTTAGCTGGAATTGCACATGAGCATTCTAAGCCTTATAGACTACAACATAACTCATATATTGAATGTAGAAGACAAATATTACAGGTTATGGCTAGGAATATGTCTGATTCTGGTATATCAGAGCAACTGTGGGATGAGGCAATAATGTGTGCTAACCATGTTTTGAATAATGTAATAAATTTAACGACTGGTGAATTACCACGGGGGACGAGCGGTCTGCCACCTCCAAGTGGTGTCCCCTGGATGCGCGAAGCCGTCAAACGCTGACCGTAACTGAGAGCAGACCCTCCGACGACAGGCCCACGCGACAGGCCGGCTGGAGTACTCAAATGCCGCATCAACATGGTGGAAACGTCCACTACAAAACACACGTCCAATGCTACCGCGTTCGGGGGAACCGACGGGTGCAGGAGACCATTGGCCTGCGCCAAAAATCAACGAAATGGTCCACACGGAAAGCACGGCGCACCTGCACCGTGTGAGAAAGCTATGGCGACCGCGTCTGGGTCCGATGCGCACAAAGACTACCCGCTCCGTGTGAAAAAGCATAGCGGGAACAGAGGACTGCCAGGCGCTCAAGGTGGCCACCTGGAGCGATGGATTCGCTGACTGGGCGCTCGACCGAGATCGTCAGGGCCATGCGGGACAGGAAGCTGGACATCTGCTGCCTCCAGGAAACTCGCTGGAAGGGCAACAAGGCTACGACTATAGACGGCTACAAGATCATATACACCAGCTGTAAGGAAAACCGTGGCGGTGTAGCTGTGGTTGTCAGTCAAGCTGGCAAAGTTCCATCGCAGAAGTTAAGCGCCTCACAGAGCGACTGATGATAATCGTCGTGGCGACCGAGAGCAGCGCCTACACATCTTGTCCGCCACGCCCCTCAGACCGGATGTCACGAGGTGGAGAAGGATACCTTCTGGGAACTGCTCGACATCCAACTCAGGCAGATCCCACCACGAAGACGACATCATCATCTCGGGCGACCTGAATGGTCATGTAGGGCGGGACAAAACGGACACCAGTGCCACGGTGGGCACGGCACAGAAGCGATACGAATGAGAATGGCCAGAGGATCCTGGACTTTGCCGACTCCATGATATGACCATCACGAATACCTGCTTCATTAGGCGAGAATCTCAACTCCTCACCTACCATAGCAGAAACGGGAGCCACCACACACAGATCGACTACATCATCGTACGACGAAGAGCCGCTAAAAAGCGTGCTCAACGCCAAGGTGTACCCGTGCACGAATCGAGCAGTCAGCACAGGCCGCTGATGGCGAAGATCAGGATCAGCAAGCCCAAGACCAGGATTGACAAAAGGAATGCAGACCAGCCACGAATCAAGTGGTGGAACCAGAAGAAGATGGCGGGACCCCTCATCAAACCGGAGCAGTTCCTGCAGATGGTCGACGGGCCACAGGAAGCGTGGTCCATGCTGAAGAGCACTGTTCACACTGCCGACTGCCAACAGCTTGGTTGCACCAAGCCAGGACGGAGACGCATCGAGCGAGATACATGGCTCTGGACACCGGAAGTACAAGATGCCGTACACCTGAAGAAACGGCTCTACAAGGCCTTTCTTCAGGACAAGACCAGCGAGAAGCTCTGCAAATACAAGGCGGCCAGAAAGGCAGCCAAGAAAGCAGTAGCGACAGCCAGAAGCTCCACTACGATGACATCTACGAGAAGCTGAACACGCGAGAAGGCGAGAATGAGATCTACCGCCTAGCCAAAAGCAGACACAGGAAGACCCTGGACATTGACCAGTTTCATGGGATCAACGACGAAAGGGGAAATTTGATCGTCAACCCCAGAGACGCTGCGGAGAGGTGGCGGCAATACTCGAGAAGATCTCCACCGAGGAGTTCCCACACCACAAACCCCGCGAGGTGACCCAGTTGAAGGCCCAGTCTCAGGCATTTATGCCAGCGAGGTCGCCGACGTCATCAAGGCCATGAAAAACGGTAAGGCAACAGGACCAGATGACATCCCTGCCGACTTCTGGAAAAAGGCACTACCGGGCTCGGCATTGTGGCTGTGCGAGCTGTTCAACAACATCGTCTCCACAGGAAAAGTGCCACACGACTGGTACCGCAGCACCACTGTTCCGATCTGGAAGGGAAAGGGCAGCCCAGCGGACTGCTCCAACTACAGAACCGGTCAGGTTACTGTCACACACTATGAAGATCTTTGAGCGCATCCTTGATAAGCGCATTCGGGACATCGTCGACATCAGCGTCAACCAGGCTGGATTCATCAAGAACTGCGGCACCACCGACGCCATCTTCGGCGTGCGGATGCTGATGGAGGCTCACAGAGAGAAGAAAATCCCGCTCCACACCGCCTTCCTAGACTTGGAAAAGGCCTTCGACCGAGTCCCGCACGATCTCACCTGGTACGCGCTGCGAGATCACGGCGTGCCTGAGCTGCTCGTACAATGGGTCCAACTCCTATACAGATGTCACAAAAGCCGTGTAAAGCGGCAGCTGGGATATCAGAGGAGTTTAATATTACCGTCGGCGTACACCAGGGCTCTGCTCTCTCACCACTGCTGTTCATTCTGGTGATGGACACAATTACACACGACCTGTACACGCCCGCCCCATGGACGCTGGTCTACGCCGATGATGTGTTCCTGGCCAACCTGTGCAAGGCTGAACTCGAGCACCGAGTCCAACAGTGGCACGACCGCCTCGAGCAGTTCGGGCTCCGGCTGAACCTAAAGAAGTCCGAATACCTGACCACTGACATTGAAATGACAGGCTCCATCCACGTGAACAGGCAGGAGCTACCGCGCGCCTCCACCTTCAAGTACCTGGGAACTACTCTTGGGGAAGAAGGCCTACTACAAACTGAGGTGGCAGCCAGGATCAATGCAGCGTGGGGCAAATGGAAGTCCGTCACAGGCGTCCTCTGTGACAAGAAGATGCCGGATGCGCCTGAAGGCGAAAATCTATAACTCTGTGGTGCGCCCGTGGCCATATACGGCGCAGAGTGCTGGCGACGACCAAAGAAGTCGAAAGCAGACTCCAGATAATGGAGATGCGAATGCTCCGATGGTCGGTAGGCCTCACCCTACTCGATCGCGTCAGGAACGAAGAAGTGCGTGAGCGGTTCAACGTCGTGCCCATCCCCACGGTCATGAGGCAGTCCCGGCTACGATGGTTCGGCCACGTGAGCCGCGCCAAGGAAGAATCCATCATCAAATCTGTAATGAAGGTGACTGTCGGAGGAGCGAGACCGCGTGGTAGACCTAAACAACGCTGGATGGACACGACCAAGGCCGATCTAGAGATCGCGAAGGCAGACCCGACACACGTGGCAGGCAGAGAGGTGTGGAAGCAGTACTCAAGGACATTAGCGGACCTCGCCCGAGCGCGAGACAAACGCTGAAGAAAAAGAAGAAGAAGAAGAAAAAAGAAGAAGAAGACTGGTGAATTACCATTTACTCATTGGCATAGAAGAAAACCAGATCTTAGTTATTTGCATGCATTTGGAACCTCAGCATGGGTTCATATTCCCACGCAAGTAAGGCAAAAGGGACAATATAGAGATAAGAAATTGTATTTTGTAGGTTATGGAGCTAATCATAGATTATTTAAATTTTGGGAGCCAGATACTAACTAATATATATTGGAGTGCAAGTGCTAAATTTCTGGAGCATGTTGGCTGGTGAAAGTTTAAACAAGAATATAATAATAAAAAAACATAGCATTATTGTAAAAACTCCATTGTTCACTGATCATAAAAATGATATGAATATTGATGAATCAGTAAAAGACGAACCATCTATAACTGAAAAAGATTCCATTGGGGAGGTAGAGGAAGAAAATAAACAACATGTACTGAGTTTTCAAGAAGGTCAATTAGAGAGATGTAAATATAACAGAGTTCAAACAAGCATTGTATGTAGAGTTAAAGAATCTTCTAATCTCTATGAAATTGTATGAGTTATTAATTGTGAAAAAATTATGAATTAAAGACGTAATGTATTATATATTGGCCAACCCAAAGGGGAGAATGTTATGTATATGTAAATAACGTAGTTGGGTTGAAAATATATAAACTACAAATATATATGTTTGTAGCTTTAAGGAAAAAATACTGTAATGTATTATGCTGTGTTCTGGTTGGTTAATTATGCTATAAGTTGCCATAAGAGGGAGCTATAGATCATGGTTTAATTCTCTTTCTCTGTCTCTTTTTCACTGATGATCTCTCTTTATACTGATATTGACTACGGACCGATACTGACTAACTCTGTTTATTTTGATATTCTGTTGATATTGAAGATTATCTGATATATTATGGTTTGATATTTGTCTGCTGTAAAAGACTTGAAACCGGTAAGAAGACTTTATAACTGGATATTTCTGGACTGATAAAAACGTGTATGACATGGACTATTTATTGGACTGTGCTATTTCTTCAAGTAAACATTAATACAACTTGTTCAACTCTGTGTGGCTGTATATTTCTTCATAACTGTTCTCATAAACCGTTTTCCGTGTGCATATCCTTTTTATACAAGGGTTACTCTGCACGTATCCTAACAACTATCTTTATTTAAACTAAAGTTATGGATGTAGAAGCATTATGTTTTATTCAGCCCCATACAACTCTTTTTGAAAATTGAATTATTGTTATGTATACAAATTAAAGCATCAAAATGCACATACATGCACCCACAATACTTTTTGAAAATATCCTTTCTTACCAATAATTCTTAAAGGCTTTTTGACTCATTTTTATTGTGACTGCTATAATAGCATCCACTACTCTACCAGCTGTGGTGGTATGTGTGCTTAAAAGCATTAGAAATTGAACATAGCTTGACTCTAGCAACCTTTGCCACTATGTTGTTCCTCCTTTTTCCTCCTTAGTGCAGCTGACTTGAGTTGTTTTTGTTTTGCCTGCATGGAATAGTTAAAAATTGTTTTACAACAACTGCTTTAATTTTTAAATATATTTTCTAAGATCCAAGGTATTTCAATTAACATTCCTTATCCACAATATGGATGCCAATGTGATATCTTAATTTCTTATCAGCAAAGAAACAAACCACATCCTATTGAACATTCTTTTTAATTCTGCAGTTTCAATGAGGCATTATTTCAGCTTCAAGTTGTGCTTTGAAATGTTAAAATTAAACAATGAAAAATGAAATAGCACAGCAACACAATGCCAACTGTAAAAAATCAAATCCAGCTTCAAAGTTAATCTATTTTCTACTTGAAATTTAGATATTATAGCAATAGACTAGGGGAAATGTGCAGTAAGATAGTACTTTGGGTATATTTTCTTTGATAGCTCATATTATACCATGAATTTCAGAGTTTTATTTATCTACAAGTGCTTGTCATATATAAGAAATTTATAGAAAGTACTATGGAATTATTTATTAAGGGAGCTTATTTAAAAAAGAAAATTTGACCCACAGTAATTTGCAGAAATTGAGCACTTCTCTCACATAGAAACAATATTATTTCTTCCTTGATTCATGTGCATTTTTCATTTTTTCCATCTGAACAAAAGAATTATATTTATTGTTCCACCTGAAAAAAAGAATTATATTTTCAAAATGATATAAACACACATATGTGTGCATGCTGATATAGAGATAAGAAGCAAAACAGGATTAGAAATGTTCTATTAATGTCTTAGCTTGAAATGTAACCTATTTGATGGAGTTCAAAGACCAGTCATTGTAGAGGGTGCCAAGATGTCTGACTACCTGGGCAGCGTTTATTCCTTTTATATGGTTGTTTAAAGTAGAAAAAGACAACATAGATACAGCCTTAGGATTGGGTGAAAACCCCCACCAATCCTTAAGAATAGTGGTAATGTTAATAGATGAGATCATTGTACAAGTCCGGGACTTACCAGCCTGGGACAGGGAGTGAGATCATGCAGAGGCCCAGGTGTATTAGGCACAGCAGGATCTCTATTGTTACTACACCTATTAATGCAAAAATCATAATGATTACATATAAAAACCTTAAACTAAAATTAATGAAACAAGAATTATTTCACAGTATACATGATGAAAAATGAGAAGAAAAACAGTTTTTTAAGAATTACAGGACAAAGAAAGTAAGTTTCATCTTCATATTATGTGTTGTTTTTATTCAACTATACAATAGTTTAGGAAAGGTGTGGAGAAGGAAAGTACATCTATCATCACATAACAGTGACCAGAACCCATTTAAGGATTTCCAAGCAGAAGTGATATCCTCATTTTCTTGTTCTATAGCAGGAAAATATTTTTATATTACAATATGTTGAAAAACAGTATGATTAAAATGTGTGTGTCACACTTGTCCCTCTTTGGTTTCTTTGGAAAAAAAGACCCTGACTCCATTTGTGTGAAAGGTATACTTATATTAAGGGTATACTTATACTAAGAGTACAGTAGTTACAGTACAGTATAGCAAAGCCAAAACTAAATTTTACGCATGAAGGTTCCTGGTTAACTTTCCCTTTCCCATTCCTCCCTCCTCCCCATTTTCTCTTTATTGTCCAGTTACATTCAAATGATTTGTTTTGCTAATGGTCCCTGCATTGGCAGGCTAACTCATGGTGTCAAGTTCAATTTAATTGAGGGCTGCATCAGCATTATGGTTTGCTTTCAAAGGGCCAATGACATGTAAGACTATGACAACTCACAGTGCCGCATACTAGGTGCAACTGACTCGGGACAGCTGAATTGGAATAGAACAAGTTGCACCAGCTAACTTGACATGGGAACAATTCGGTGCTTCACAGCTACCGTTTCCCCAAACTGCTGGCAGCCAAGTATGTGCACACTCTCACACACCACATTCCATGTTTGGGGGGCTTTTATCCACAGAGATAGGAAAGGGCCTTTTCCCCAAGCCCAGGCATGATTGGCAGTTTGCAAGCACAGATATGGATAAAAGTCTCCAAGGTTGGAATAGTGTGTGTGTGTATGCAAGCACGCATGTGTGATGTCCACAGCATGTCAAAGGAGACATTCTTCTCCCAATCCCAGACATCACTGGTGTTTCCCTGTTCAGTGGCCCCTGCCAGCAAAGCAGGAGGCGGAAGATAACACTGCTGCATGTGGAAGGAAGCAGTTTCCTTGAAGGCAGAGGAAGGCAGCGGAGTAGCATTTCCCGATCCTGCATGAGGGAGGCTGGATTTTCTCAAAAGGAAATCCCCATTTCCAATCATGTGTGGTAAGAATGCTGGCTTGTTGGGGCAGTCTTTCCTCATGCAGCTCTCCCATCACCCCCTCCTCCTCTTCAGAGATCTGTCAAGGCAGAAGTTGGACTCAGAGGAAACTGCTTCCTACAAACTTTCTCCTCCATGCTTCCTTCCACATTCAGCAGTGTCTTCCTCTGCTTCCTATAGGGAGGGCCTGGCAAGGCTGGGAGGAGGGAATGGGAGGTCTCCCACAGAGGAAGACAAAACCAAGGTGAGGTCCAAACCCTCATCCACCACTCGCTGTCCTTCTCAGGCTACACCGAGGATCCTCAGATGGCAGTGTGGGCTGCCCGGAGCCCTGGGCAGTGGACAGCAAGCGCCTAGCTTGGCCCTCAAAGTCCCAGGGCACTGGGATCCTGCAGCCCAGCCCAGCCCAGCCCAGCCCAGCCCAGCCCCACTTCCCTGAGGGAGCCCCCAGCTGCACTTACTCTACTTACCTAAGTCTGTTGCTGCTGTGCTCACTCTCTTGGCCAGATTGCTCGTGGTAGGTGTGGGACGGCAAAGTCCGTGAGTCAGAGGAAAGCCCACTCCATGTAAAGAGACCTGGCTTTGTAAGCAAAACATCCTCAGTGATAAGATGGGAGATCGCCAGGGAAGGGCAGGAGAGGGTAAGGCAGGGATGCTGGTGGCCAAGTGCTAAGGGGTGCATCAAGGCTGAGGATGTGGGGCCAGCCCATTGCTGTTTCCAGGGTGGCCCCATGGGCCAAATCCAACCACATTGCAGGCCGGATCTGGCCCTTAGGCCTTGAGTTTAATGTGTCTGGGCTAGATGGTGAGCTGTTGTGCTTCCTCTCCCATGCCTCTGGCCTTGGGATGCGGAGGCGATGTCTCAGGGTGGCATGACGAGTAGTTTCAGTTTCCCCTTCCCACAATTCCAGCAATTTCCTCCTCATATAGTTTATGGCTGGCATCTAGTAAACAAGGCTGAAGCTTAAGCTGGCAGTTCTGACAATATTAAAGAAGTGCAAAACAAATACTGATAACAAGATAATTACGGAACGTAAGTTTAAAAAATGAAAGTGAGTAGTTCATGCTGACAGGCCTTTTGAAATTATACATATTTGGCTGAATTCAGGTTGTAGTTTTTCAGTAGTTTGAATAAAATATGATAGAACTATTTCTCACAAACAGTTTTTCTCTGCGGCTTCTGGTGAAATAACGATTAAGAGAAATCTGCTCAATGAGGGACCACAATATTATCAGTTTTCTGTCTCATGTGCATATCAGCAGGCATTTTATCTCCCCACCATCTTAGAAAAATATTATTTTGAAAAGTATGTTTGTGTAATACTTAAAACTTGAATCTGTGTACAACAGATTCTGCAAAACAGCTTCTATCCCAGAGCAGTAGTTCTTTTGAATTCTGCTGTGTAGTGCAATGTTGGTGTGGTGTTGGGGGTTTCTGGTTCAATGTGTGAAGGGTGAAAGATGTGTGTTTGTGTTTATTTTCATGGTCATGGTCATGATGTGCACTGAAGATGGTGTTTGATTTCATTGTACGAGGTGCAATGACAATAAAGTAAACTAAACTAAACTTTGTAATATAACCATGTATATGTGCTTGGTTATCATTATCCATAGTTAGTAACATGGGGATCTCATGCTGCTGTAATACAGTTCATTTCTTCATTTCTTGTAATAAATGCATCATATTAGAGACTGGAATTTTGAAATATTTGTCAAATAACTTGTCAAATTGCTACTGGATGTGATACATTTGATCGAACAAGTGATACCATTGAAAAATATTTTAATACCACAAAATAGAATTCAAGCAGAGATGAAAAAAAAATACACCCTAAGGAGTTTGCAAAGCCTAGATGAACTCAAATCCAGGATTATTTATTCAGGAAGAGGCTTGAAAAATTAAATCATCCCTGTAAAGTTGAAGAAGATGAGCAGCCTCTGGTGGTCATTATTGAGAAATTTCTTCATGAAATTTGTAAGGGTGGCTTACCCTTTAGAAACTTAGAATCAATCTGCAGTCCTAATTTTCTTGCTCATTGGATTGCTGGAAAAAAGAGAGCCTGGAAAGATTCCTAAACCTGTACTCAAGATGTTAAAAGTTGCCTTGAACTTATGTGCACTTTCAGTCTTAGAATAAGCCCTTGGTCAATGGAAGTGAAAAACTGGAAATATGATTCCATGCAGTCAAGGTTTTTATTTGTTCTTTATGTATATGTGCATATGTATAAGTATGTGTAGGCATATATATATGTACATGCACATGCATACCCATCTGCTTATTGCATTATGTTTAGTTTTTTCTCTTTATAATTTTATCAAGGGAATAGAAAAACTGGAAATATGATTCCATACAGTTTAGTTTGATGTGTTTATGTGTGTGTTGTGTATGTATACATACATATGCATATACCCTTGATTACTGTACAGGTAGTCTTCAATTCACAATTGAGATCAACTTTGTTAAGTGAGTTTTGCCCCATTTTATAACTTTTCTCACCACATTTGTTAAGCAAATCACTGCAGTTGTTAAATTAATAACATAATTTTAAGTGAATCATTTTCACATTGATTTTGCTTGTCAGAGTCGCAAAAGGGGACCATATGACTCTGGGACAATGTGAGTCAGTTGTCAAAGATCCAAATGTAAATCGCATGACCATAGAGATGTGCAACAGTCGTAAGTGTGAAAAATGGTGATAAATCACTTTTTTCAGTGCCATTGTAACTGCAAATGATCACTAAACGAACTGTTATATGTCGACTACCTGAATTATGTTTTTTTTTCCTCGTGGTAATTTTAAAAATATAAGTTTGGTTAATATTTTTCTTGTTTCTTGGCTCTTTAATGCATCTTTTCTATTTTAACATTTTTAGGATTTGTTACTGATGAATAAATAAGAATTTAAGGAATGATTGCCCTGGTCTCATCCATAGCAGGGCTGCAAAGGCAGCTTATTTTCGAAGTGAGTTGTCTCAGTTTTAAAGTAGTGTTTCTTATCTTGCAACACAAACATTTCTACTTTGGTGTTAGTGGTGATGAATTTTCCTTAGTTGGATTCTCCTTAATTCTCTTCTACAGTAATTGAGCACTATTTTCGCAGTGGGAAAGCCCAGATATTTCAAACTGAGCTATTTCCTTGTGTTGCCATGTCTCTCAACTTCCCTTTCCCCTGGACGAGATTTGGCAGCAGCTCCTCAAGCTAGGTGGGCTCAGTGGATGACAAGAGAAGCAGAGGAAGAAACAACTTTTTAGCTCCTATGGGATTAGAGAAATGGCAGTTAACAGTTATTCCTTACTCTGTACCACTTCTCTTCCCAACCTAAAAATGAGATGAGAAGAAAAGTATGGGGAAGGTGGAAAAGAACCTCTTCTTACTAAATCTCTGGAACTAATCCATGGGACTGGAGACCTGGTAGGTAAAAATCTGGCTTCTGATAGTAGCTCTCTGTCTCCCAGTCTTTCGTTTCAACACATACACTTATCTGTCTTAGTGACTAGTCAAAATTTTCTTTTTCTTTTCTTTTTGAGATGGGAATATCTATCTTCAGGAAGACTACTGGGACCAATATATGCAGGTATTATTATTTTTTTAAATCCTAGCTGCCACATTGGGGGATTTTACAAAGGCTATGAATGAAACAGGAGAAATGGTGTTTAGAACTGTGCTTTTGCCAGCCATCTGAAAAATAGTAAGAAAAGTGGGTGTAGGATGGAGGAACTTCTTTTGTCAATCTTCTCAGAGAGACCAGACAGGAAACATAACCATAACCAATAAAAACTATTTTATTGTAAGGCTAAATTAATTGAACTTGTAAGTCTAAAAATCCAAATCTTTTGCCATTTTCTTTTCAATCTAAAAAATTAGGTTTATTTTTCCTTTCATTATGCAGCTGTGGGCTAGGCCTTCTCTTAACTTACAAATCCCTAAACAGTAGCCCTATTTCTCAAGGTCTTTCTCACATACGTTTACATTTTTATAATTTTCAGTTGTCTAACTTTACCAATTACTCCATGGATTCAGAGAACCAGAAGGCTTTTTCTGAGTGGCAGCCTTCACCTTCTTATCCATTGCATATAAACCAGCTGAAAAGAAAACCAGTTTTAAGAAACCAGTTATTACCTCTACTTTGGTGAAAATGATAACTAGGTGTTATATCTAGGTTGCACTTACTAAAGTTCTGTGCCAAGCAATTTCCCTTTTTCCTTATTTCTGTCATAGAATCCACATGGGAGTGTTCTACTGGCTATATATACTTTTTAAGAACTTAATGCGAGATGCAAAATGTGTTATTGCCTTTCTGTTCAAAGGAAGACTAACCTGTGCCTAGGTTAGTGTATATTAAGAAAAAGATCAGCATAGATCAGATCAAAATGATAAATGGAATATAATGGTTTAATCTCATACAGCCATTTTTAGTAATCCAGGCTTCTCCAATTTGCTGCTAAAAGGATGGATCACAAATTTATATCTGTTTTTGAATTGTTAGTCCAAAGGCATGCACGCGCATGCACAGAGATGTGCTGTGCGTGGCGGGGGAATTGTGCATGCAGGCACAGATGCATGGCGCGCAGCGGGGGAATTGCACATGCATGCGCAGATGCACAGTGTTCGGCAAGGGGATTGCACATGCATGTGCAGATGTGCAGCGTACTGCAGGGGGTTGTGCATAGATACATGGCTTGCTGCAGGGGGATCGTGCACACATGCGCAGAGGGTGTGGGGGCAGAGCACGCATTGCCTTCTGGGTGCTGGCATGTGAGTGTGAGCACGCGCACAATTATCGACACGGGAGCTGAAAAAGGTTTGCCACCACTGGCCCAGGAAATAATCAGACAAGAGAGGCAGGAGCTGTCAGCAGCTTAGTGGTCAGAAAAAATAATGAGGAAAGACCTTCCTAACTTTTATATGGTTAAAAGTAGTGACAGGAAGTTTTTACTTTCAGACTACAAAAATTATTAATGTAGCCTTACTGTAAAACATAATTAGTTCATCTAGTTATGTATCCTGCTTGGTTATCTGGGAAGGATGACATCAAAGTTGAAAAGAATATGTAAATGTTCATCTATTAACTGCAATATTTTCCTTGACTCTTTCTCCTTTCTCAGCTTATATGCTAGCCATCTACCTGGCTTATTTGCATCTTCAAAATAATTCTGTTTAGCATTCCTAATTTTCTGTGCCAGTTCTTCTTTCTCTATTAAGCCCATTTTATGTTTAGTTATGTCCAATTTCAGTTTGATATCTTTTTTCTGTGGCATTTTCTGTAGTTCTTTTTCAAGTCTTTTATACTCATCCTCCAAGGCTTTAGTGGCTTGCCTTTTCCTAATATTCTTTTTTCTTATGTAGTCTATTATCAAGCCTCTAGCATATGCCTTCATTGTATCCCAAACATTCTGCATTGAAGTATCTTCTTTTTTATTTTCTTTAAAGAAAAAGGCCAGTTCTTTCTCGATCCATTGTATAAAATCCTTCTCCTTTAAAATAGTATTATTTAACGTCCATCTCGATCTTTTTTTTTGTCCCTTCCATTTAATTGTCAGTGGGTTATGGTCTGCCCAAGTACTTGTTTCAATATTTATTTCTTGAACACTAGATATTAATTCTGTTGAGATCCAGATCATATCTAATCTGGACCACGATAAATGTCTATTTGAATAGAAAGTATAATGTTTGGTTTTAGCATTTCTTTCTCTCCATATATCTTTTAGAATTAATTCATCTGTCATTTTAAAAAAAGATTTAGGAAGAGTCTTTCTATTGTGCTTTGCTGTTGTTGCTATGTAGTCCAATTTATTGTCCACAATTCCATTAAAGTCTCCCATCATAATTATATTAGCATAGTCCAGTCCAGTCATTTTCATATGTAATTTTTTATAAAATTCTTCTTGTTTATCATTCGGAGAGTAGATTGCAGTCAAGAGTATTTTTATATTATTATCCATTATTTCCACCATTAATATTCTTCCATCTTCATCAGCGTAAATCAATTTTGCTGGGGTGGCCTCTTTAATATATAAAACCACTCCTCTTTTCTTACATTGAGTCAGAGAAGTAAATATTTTCCCTAATTTTGGCTGTACTAACAATTGTTCATGTTGCTTTTTAATGTGTACTTCTTGTAAACAAATTATGTCAAACTTTAATTTCCCTAATTTATGAAAAATCTTCCTTCTCTTAGCAGCCGAATTCAGTCCATTTATATTCATTGTAATCAGTTTTTTCTCTTCCATGATTATATTTTATATTTAGGTTTAGCCGCTCTCGTAGGTCTTGGTTCACGTTGGTCTTTGATATCCACCTGTCCACCTACTGCACCTTCTTCTTTTTCAATCTCCATTTGTTCCTCTTGGAATTCAATTAATGAGACCTCTTTTTCTGCCTCTTCCTCTCTCCTTCCAAAAAATTCTGCGTAGAAAAGTTCTGCTTTCTCGATTGAATCAATTCTATGTCTCTGTTCTTGCCATGTAAACATCAATCCTTCTGGGATCAGCCATCTGTAATTCACCTCCTTTTTCAATAGCACTTTGGTCAAAAATCGATATTCTCTTCTCATCTCTCTCTCTCTTCTGGGTATTTGTTTTAAGACCAGGATTTCTTTGCCTTTATATTTCAGCGTCTTCTCTCTTGCCGCTTGTAAAATTTGTGTTTTGATGGATTTTTTAGTAAATCTGATGTGAACTTCTCTGGGTAGATTATTTCTCATCGCATATCTTGTAAAAACTCGGTATATCTCATCTACTCCATCCATCATCTTTTCCTCTGTTATTTCCAAAGCGTCAGCCAGGATTTCTATCATTATCGCAGCCAAATCTTGCCCTTTTTCTTCCTCTATTATTTTGAAATCTGAGATAGAATTCTGACCTCTCCATTTCCCACTTCAGCATCCCACTTTTATCTTGCTCAACCACTGTTAGTCTGCTATCAATATTTCCAATCTTCTCCTCTCTTCGTTTACCCTCTTCTTCGACTTTTTGGAGTCTCTCATCGTACTTCACCATCATCTGTTGAATATTTTCCACTTTTTCATCAGTCTTCCCTGTTCTTTGTTCAATGGTGTCTGTTTTTATCTTAAGATCTTGGATGCCTTGCATAATCATCTGTAAGGTTACTTTTTCTTGTTCTTTGTCTTGCTTTAACATTACCTGAATTGAACGTTGTCCTCCAGATGGTGGGGAGGCAGAAGTAGATGTAGAAGCACCCGCAGGTATGAGTTTCCTACTCATTTTAAATGATTCAAAATCTTCAAGTTCTTTCAAGTTTTAATCCAATTAGAGAAGTAGCCAATTATAATCCAGAATGGAAAGGTCCAATAATAAAAAGCCCAATGGTAAAGGAGAAAAAAGAAAAAAGAAAAGATTCTTCAGGTTCTTCCAGACCCTAATCCAATTATGAAATAATCCACAATAAAAAATAAAAAGAAGAAGAAGAAGAAAACCCAATAATAATAGTAATAAAAAAGGATAGAGCAAAAGAAAAAATTTCTTCAGGTTCTTCACACCTTAATCCAGCTAGAAATCTCAATTTAAAAAAAGAAGAAGAAGGGAACCAAAATAGTCCAAGAGCATAGATAGAAAAAGCAAAAATCCCAATGGAAAAGGAAAAAAATAAATAAAAGTAAAAATAAAAATGAGGAATTCTAAGGCTTCCCCTTTAAAATAAAAAATAAAAATAAAAACATTGCTAAAGTAAAAATTCACAGTAATACTGGTAAGGAGGGGTAGCGGAGCTAAAAAAAAGATTAAAAAGAAAGAAACAACACACTGCACTCTGTTTAATTGTCCAAGGCTCTTGTTATGACTCTCTTCCCTTCCCCACAAGCTTCAAAGCCAAACCACAGATATTTAATTGTTGATAGAAATCCAGAAGAGCACCTGTAATAATATTCTGCTGCACTCTTCCCTCTATCTTATCAAATTAAAATGTCCTTGAGAAGGAGTCTTTCACAGTTCTCTCCACTTCAAATGAAATATTTTCAAGCCTCTAGTTGGCAGTGTTACAAAGTTTCTTAATTCTCACTTTCCCCCCTCCTCCCAGAAAAGCGTAATTAAAGTTAAAAAAAGAACGGGAGATATATACATATATATACAAAAAGGAAAATAACCAAAGGGAGCCTCTAGCCTAAAAAAAAAATTAAAAAATCCAAAGGGAGAATAAGAAAAACATATATATATATATATATATATATATATATATATATATATATATATATATATATATATATATATACATACACATACATACATACATACATACATACATACACACATACATATATACATATATATAAAAGAATTCAGTCCGGTTATCTACTAAGTAACAATGAAGTCCGGTAGCAAAAAAATAAAAATAAAAATAAAGCCTCGCTTTGACGTCTCCCTTAAAAAACGCCGCTTATTCAGTTATGTCAAAAATCTCAGATTTCTTCTTATATTCAAAGTGTCCTTTCAAGCCTCAAAGTATTGAAAAAAAAAGTTTCTCACCCAGCTGACACACTTTCTCTTTCAGCCTCTTCCTTTCCGGAGCTGCCCCGACTTCAGCAGCTTGGGGGCTGCCTCTCCGCCGCCGGCAAAGGGGACTTCTCCTGGGTCAACCAGGGACTTTGCGGTGTCCCTGGGATCCACAGGGTATACCCCTCGCAATAACCGTCCCTATAGGACGGTTTAGGTCCGTTTGGACCGGCCAGGGGCGAAGATATCGGCTGCAATCTTAGAGCTCAATTGCAAGCCGTACCGTTACGGTGCCAGCTCCTCCCCTCTCCAAGAATATGTAAATGTTGAAGGCATATCACATTTGTTTTTCTCCACAAATTGTTGAATATTTTCTTTCACACTTGATACATTCTTTACCTCAGCTATACAGAATTACATAATTATATATTTTAAACAAGGTACTTTTTTCAAGGAATAATTATATATTTCATAGAATTAAGATGAATCTTTAGATACATACCTTATTGACAATTTACATTTGTCAAATGGACATTTGAGTCCATTTTGACTGACCCTGTGTTTACTTTCTACATAACCTGTGTTGTCCCTTACTGCTTTACCACCTGTTTGATTAGTGCACACTCACTATTAAATGCTTGTTTTTCCTCGACAGCAAGGTTGATATTCTTAGCCACATTAACATCTATGTTATATGCACAAATAATCCTATTAATTTTAGATTGCTGGGGACAGAAATGTTCTGTGTTAATTAATTCTCTGTCCCCACTGTTCAGTTTAAATGTTTATCTACAAAACCTGTGAATTTAATGCCAAGTAACTCAGTCCCTTTCTTTGATGGATGCAAAGCATCTCTTATGTACAGTTTTTCATTGGACGTGGATAGGTGGATAATAGCATTAGCGTCACAGTTCTTACTTGACTATCTTAAAGTTACACCTCTTGTCTCTGCTGGCAGTAGCATCTGGCAGATACCTGACCTCTTTCAAAACCTCCATATCATTTTCTATATTTACCTCCCTTACAACTGAATCACCAATTGAAAAGTTTTACATACTGTTGTTGCTCTCTAGTCCCATCCAGTGGCCAGAGAGACAAAGGATAGTGGATTTAGCTGCATGTCAAGCTGCACACTGACTAATGTGTAGTGAGGACAGAACAGTACCAAAGTATTTCCCAATAAGCTGATGCTATCAGAGGCCTTATGAATTGAGCTGATCAATTTAGTTGCACTTTCTTTTGATTCTGGCACTTCCTTTTGATTCTGGCGCTCAGTTTAATTGTGTTGTGCATTTGTAAATTTTTGCAGAAAATAATACTTTTTGCTGTATATGTAAAATTTAAATGGTGGGGAGGAAGTGGAGTGGAAAATTATTAAATATCAGTGATAGACATATCTGTTCTCTATTCCGAGTGATTGTAGTGCCATTTTTGAACTATTGGCCATTGTTCTTTCTTCTAATTCTGAACAGCCATGTGGTTGTCTTTTCTGATTTGTCACAGCTAGCTAATCTAGATTTGACAAAAATTGTTTTTATTTATTACCTAATGATTTATTCAACCATTTGAATTGAATATTCCCTATGGAACATATTATTGCTGCACATTTAATCACATTATACCACAAAACAAAATTTCAGGTTGTCAAAAATGAAATTATCTACCTTTGCATCAACATTATAAATTTAGTGTACTCTATTCCCTTCTAAAATTTGATTTATTATGCTGAGAAATCAAAATGTCATGTATTCTTTCATACTTGATTACAGGTTTTGTCAAATTTTACTTCAGATCAAAAATTATATCCAGATCATTATGGACTAGCTTGGATAAATTTTCAAAATTCTATATGAGATCAAATGGTCTTTACATAATTAGTTATTTCTCAAGAATTAAGATGCTACAATATGCATTTGAACCATGTTAGTATGATTTAATTTGGAACATTTCAATTCATTTTAAGTCTCCTTTCTTTTTATTTTGGTACACTGATGTAGCACTGATGCAAATCTTGTCAAAGGCATAGCATGTTACCCAAGATATGACTCATATGGCCAAAGTTTCTCTTTCATATGCTCATGCTTTATTTGAGCTGCAGTATACTGACAGAATTTTAAAAGTTGCTCAGGATCTATCCAGCTCTATATGCCATATAAGAGCAAGTTAATTATCACAAGTTAATTATAACTCTTAAATTATAATATCATTATCACTAATCTGAAGAACTAAAACTTTCCCAACTTATTTACTGTCTGGAAGTTATCAGGTTGTTATACATGCTGAGAAGTCAAATGTGCAGTGAAAGATAAAATACTGACTTTGAAGTGTTTTGACAATTTGCACTGTATTTATATAATAAAGTCCACTGGCTTCAATCAAGAGACTTAAGAAACCTATGATGAAAATGCCAAAGAATTGTTTTTAAAAGAAGTGGTTTTTGACCTTTAAAAAAAAACGTTGACTAGGACTTTTTCAGAACTTGAACAATTCTTCATAAAGAAAGATCACTTTTGCTTATGTACATTATTTTCAAGTTTTACACTGGGTCTGGAAAAAAAGATGATGCTTTCAACATTACTTGTTAAAAGTTTGTAAATTGGTAAGTCAATTTAAATTAGGAGAGTTGATAGATTTTTTTTGCTTTTATGTGCATATCAAGCAAAATTTCCAAGTAGAAATATTGTATTAACTTCTAATTCTGTAATTTACTTATTAATGCAAAAGAATCATTATTACATATCATAATGTTTCAATATCAAAGAATAATTAACTATCAAATTTCCAATTTATATTGGAAATTATATTAGAATTTATAGTTTATTGAAAAACAATAACTAGAAACGTGAAGTATAAACATATTCTCTGTTTGAATATTTTAAATTTCTGATTCTCTTTCCAAAAAAGTGTAGGGGACAGGGAAATACATTTACCATCTCATTAACAGTGAGCAGGTACTTTTAATTGTGATGATTCCTTACTTTATTCATATACCATGTGTCTATCCATCGACTATTTCAGGTGATTATAACAAATAAAGGTAAATATTTTATTCTGTGATGAAAAAATGCAGAATTTATACTATATGATATACAATATATAGCTGTCCAGCATTGTTTAAAGCATGGGTGGCAAGAGATAGGGCAAGAAATTAAGCTTAAAAATGGAGATGATGTTTTATTGTGTATACAAATCATCCATGATTTGTAATTTCTACTCCTAAAGAACAATTTTGAAAACTCAAAAACTTGCATGCAACTTTTGAATATTTTTCTTAGATAAATATATTTCCCAAACATAGATTTTGCATTTTTTTACCATGACATTCCTTTATTTCTATTGCTCTTTAGTTTAATTCAAAGTAAAAAGAATGCAAATAAGAACATTGGGACATGACAAACTGATTTTCACTTTCTGATCTCAGCATTTTTTATTTGGCAGAAGTGTAGATGTTCGATTATCACCATTACCTTACCTCTGAGACTTTGGAAAGTGAACATTGTAGCTATATTACAGGAAAGTGAAGCCCTGATACCACTATGAGATTTTACTTCATAATAAAGAGAACAAAAATAATCAGAAATTCAGAACACTATTGTTCAAACAAACCAGAATGTCTAACATTGCCTCTAAAATTGCATTCTCTTGCAGCTATAAGGAAAAGAAATCTATGCTTGGATCCTCATTTGCCTGATGTTTAATTTTAAATGGTAGAAAGTGTTTAAAGATCCAAAACTGACCCTTTTTCAAACATCTAAATTTAAATGCAAACAGAATGGGCGTTGGTACTTACCTGACACACCATTTCTAGTCGAGCTGCGTAGAGCATCCAGAGAGTGGGAGGTGCTCTAGTCTTCACCAATTGCAGGCTGAGCTATAATTTGAGGAACGCTCCTCCCACCACGTGGCTTCTCAATGCGTTCCCCAGTTTTTACGAAGACGAGAAGACAAACAACTATCCCCTCATCTTAACTATAAACAACACTTAACCACAAAAAAAACAATATGAATCGTTGGCCGAAACAGGATTCCCCACCAGACGGACCAAATAGGGTGGGGCTGGATGCTCTACGCAGCTCGACTAGAAATGGCATGTCAGGTAAGTACCAACGCCCATTCTCAATCAAGCTGCTCCGAGCATCCAGAGAGTGGGACATACCAAAGCATGGCCTGTCCTACGGGGGGGACTCCGTCTGGTTCGGAGCATGTTCTGGATCTCTCACCACTTGCTGAAGGACTCGTCTGCCAAAGGAAGCTTCTGCCGAAGCAAAAACATCGATTTTATAATGGCGATTAAATGGAGATGGAGACGACCAGGTAGCCGCTCTGCAAATATCATAAATAGGAGCCTGAGTAGCCCAGGCTGCAGAAGTAGCAGCACTCCTTGTAGAGTGAGCGGTTACTCCACAGGGAACAGGAAGCGCCTGTGACAAATAGGCCTTGGATATTGTAGCTCTAATCCAACAGCCAACAGTACACGGGGAAACTTTGCAGCCCAGCGTCTTTGGTTGAAAAGATAAAAACAAAGCCTCCGACCTCCTGATAGGCTGAGTGCGACTGATATAGATACGGAGCGCCCGTCTAACATCGAGAGTATGCCACTGCCTTTCTCTCTCTTGAGAAGGACTTGGACAAAAAAAGTTAGGAAGGACAAGCTCCTGTGATCTGTGAAAGGCTGAGTTTATCTTGGGCATGAAGGAGGGATCTGGTCGCAGGACCACCCGATCAGCGTGGAAAACGCATAACTCCTTTCTAACAGATAGAGCTGCTATTTCAGATATCCGACGAGCCGATGTAATTGCCACAAGAAAAACCACCTTGAGCATGAGGAGTTGGAGTGACGTCTCTCTTAGAGGCTCAAAGGGGGGCTTAGTTAGCGCCGAGAGAACCTTGTTGAGGTCCCAGGTCGGGTATCTGTGAACTACTGGAGGGTGCAAATTAGTGGCACCTCTAAGAAAAGCTCTAATGCGAGGATGGTGGGAAAGCAGGCCAGACAGGTTGCCAGAGATAACCGTAGATAGGGCCGCCACCTGCCTTCTTAAAGTGTTGGGGGAAAGACCTTTGCCCAATCCTTCTTGTAAAAAGGCCAGAATTTGTGCGATTGATGGAGAGATCGGATTAATGTGTAACTTGTGGCACCACTTACAAAATATGTTCCAGGTTGCATTGTATATGCGAGTGGTTGAAGGCCGCCTGGCTGCCAGAATAGTGTTGATGACAAGATCGGACATGCCCTCCTTCCTTAAATGGTCCCGCTCAACCTCCAAACGGTCAACTGAAGCCATTGTGGATTTGGATGCTGAAGAGGTCCCTGGGACAGCAAAATCTTGACCGGTGGAAACCTCCAAGGAGGAGCCACTGACAGGTTGCGAAGGTCTGCAAACCAGGGCCTCCTGGGCCAATATGGGGCCACCAGAAGAAGTTCCGCTTTCTCGAGGATTACCTTTTGGATCACCTTGGGCAGCAGCGGTAGGGGGGGGAAAGCGTATAGGAGCCCCGTGGGCCAAGGGCAACGCAGGGCATCATGGTTCTCGGCCCCCTGGGTGGGGTACCGGGAGAAAAACCTTGGTGTCTGGGCATTGGATGGGGACGCAAACAGGTCCACTAGTGGAAACCCGAACCTCCCTGAGGCCTCCCGGAAAGGGGAGGGATGCAGACGCCATTCGGACTGGTCGGCGACGGTTCTGCTCAACCAGTCTGCCTGAACATTGGAGACCCCTGAGATGTGCTCTGCCTTTATGGATAGCCGATTGGCCTCCGCCCATCGACAGATCTGTTCGGCCTCTTTCATGAGTCTGATGGAGTGAGTGCCCCCCTGCCGGTTGATGTGGGCCTTGGTTGTAGTGTTGTCCATCAAGACCAAGACGTGACACCCTCGAACTTGAGGAAGAAAGGTGCGTAATGCCAGATATACTGCGTGGAGCTCTAACCAATTCATGCTGCAAGAGCGCTCGTTTACTGACCAGGTTCCTTGAGCTGACAGCGAGCGAAGGTGGGCCCCCAACCTGTTAGGCTGGCGTCTGTTGTGAGGGTGACTCTCTGGGGTTCTTTGAACGGATGCCCTTTGTTGGTAGTGGGTCTGGTCCACCAGAGTAGCGAGGTGAGAACCTTTGGAGGGATCCTTACTACGAATCTTGAATTGCTCCTTCTTGAGCGTTGATAAGGTAGCAGGAACCATTGAAGGGACCTGGAATGAAATCGGGCCCAGGGAACAATGGATATACATGAGATCCTTTTCCCAAGCAATTTAGATAGGTCCAGCAATGAAGCTTTCTTTGCCCGCCTGATGGCCTTAATCGAATTTTGAATGCTAGCAAACCTTTCCGGGGAGAGGAAAACCTTTCTCTCAACTGAATCAATCACCGCCCCTAAATGAACTATTCGAGTAGAAGGGGTAAGCTGGCTCTTTTCCCAATTTACACGGAAACCATGATCCTGAAGTACTGAAAGAGTGGTTCTGGTGTCCCTCTCAGCTTGGCTTTGGGTTGGAGAAAGAATGAGAATGTCGTCAAGATAGCAGCAAATACGGACAGGGAGTTGTCTGAGGTGAGCTGCTAAGGCTGCCAAAACCTTGGTGAAGGTCCTGGGAGCCGAGGCTAACCCAAAGGGAAGGGCTACATAATGATAATGACAGCCATTGTAATAAAATCTCAGATATCTAGAAAAGGAAGGGTGAATGGGTATGTGAAGATATGCCTCAGAGAGATCAATGGAAGTGAGCCAGTCTCCTTCCCTGGTGCCCTGTAGGATGGACTGAAGGGTATGCATTTTGAATTTATGATGAACAATATAACGATTGAGCCTTTTTAAATCCAAAATGGGCCTCCAACCCCCAGAGTGCTTAGGGACTAGAAAAGGGGAGGGAATAGAATCCCTCTCCTCGTTGAGAAGGTAGCACGCGCTGTATGGCCTTAATATCCAACAGATGTTAAATGGCGGTCTCTAGGAGAGCGCGCTTGGTATGATCCCTGGAATGGGAGAAACCATGAAGTGTTCGGGTGGAGTGACTTGGAACTGAAGGAAAAACCAAATTGGACCGTGTCTTTAACCCAAGCATCAGACGTAGATCCTATCTTGGACGGCGGGGAGTCTTACCTGCCGAACCCTGGAAGGGTCTTCTGTAACTACCCCCCTCTGGATCTGTCTCCTGAATGCCCCGGTCTCGATAGGCCGGGCGAAGGTTGGAGATCTCTGATAACGGGGGAGAAGGGAGTTTGAAAAGGGGTACGGAAGGAGCCCCTTGAAAGGGCTGAAAGGATCTGGACTCTTGCCTATGAAAAAGAGCTGGAAGAAATTTCTTTTTGTTCCGGCTCTCCATCAACAATGGTTCCAGGGCCGGACCAAATAATTTATTTCCGGAGATGGGAGCTGAGGCCAGTTTCGACTTGTTTTTAATGTCGGCCTGCCAATGCCTAAGCCAAAGCAGCCGTCGGGCCGTAACATGAGAGGATATGGCCCGAGAGGAGAACTTCACCGAGTGAAAATTTGCATCGGCCGCAAACTCAGCTGCTGCTGTTAGTTTTGCAATATCTTGATGGGCCCTAGTATTAGATGGAGGAACAGGCTGCTTCAGCTGTAGAAGCCACCTAATAGACGATCTAGTAAAAAAGGATGAGGCGGTGGCAGACCGAATGGCCCAAGCATCAAACTGGTGCGCCCGTCGCAGCGCCATCTCCGCTTTCTTGTCCTCCGGCCTTAAGGCTTCCAGAGCGTCTGTGGGGTTAGACGAGGATGCCAGTCTGATAATAGGGTCATCCACCTCGGGGGTGTTTAGCATGGTGGAGAAGTCTGTGTCGAGATTAAAAAATCTCTTGTCCTGCCCTGAGGGGGCGGAGGGGAGACCGGAAGAGGCTAACTGTTTCGCCACTAGATTGGAGAAGATTGGAGGGACTGGCACAACTTAGGCCTCCACCGCTGGCTGCCTGAAAATGGCATCCTCTGGAGCCCCAGAGGCTGCTGACGAGGAATCAGAAGATGGCTGGGGAGTTAGGCCTGAGATATTCTTTGCTTTGAACAGCAAGGACTTAAATAAATGAGGCTTGAACAGGCCTACAAGGGAGGGCTGGTCGGGGGAGATGCCCTCATCCTCCGACATGTCCCCTTCCAGCTGTTCCACTTCGGAAAAGGGCTCAGAATAATGGAGGGACCCCCCTCTCTGACCCGTCCTCTGCCCCGTAGGGTGCAAAGGCCATTTCCTCTTCCTCGTCCTCCTCTTCCTCCCCTTCTGGGAAAGGAGGGTCCCCTTGGGAAGGTACCTGTCTGTGGAGTCACCGGTCTCGGTAGAGGTTCTCCGGAGGCAGAATCAATCCCGGGTGCCATTGCTGTCTTGGACAACTGTTGCATACCTTCCGCGATCCCCTGGCGGATGGCAAGCTGCATCCATTCCTTAACGCTGTCAGGGATGATGCTAGTTGAAGGGTCTTCTGGGTGTAGGCCAGCAGCGGTTGGGGTGAAGGTCTCCTCTGGAGTTCGAGTGGCCCGGGGGCTCTGGACAGGTGTGTTATGCCTGGAGAGAGAAGGTGTTCTGGCAAAGGGGGAGGTTGGTTAGAGGTAGAGGGAATAGAAGCTGGAATTACAGAATGAGAGTCCCTGGAGCGCCTATCAAACTCCTTTTCCAGAGCTCTGTGGCGCCTCAGGGCGTCCCTTTCAGAGGCTGTGGTAGGTTCCTTGGCCCTTTTGCGCAGATGGTGAGTTTTAGACTTAGCCTTTAGGGAAGGCCCTCTGGGATTTTCCTCTGCCATTATAACCAAAAGGTAGAAACAAGGTATATTGAATATGAAGGCGTTTGGCACGCCTAGGAATGCGGTCCACAATGGGAGCCGGGTATCCTACAGTTGAGCCACGTCCCCCTTTTGGAAAATTTTTTAGATATATTTATTTATGATTTTTTATTTTTTATTTATTTATTTTTATTTATTTTTATTTTATTTTTTTGGAAAAAGGAAAAAAACACCTCTAAGGGTATACAATAAAAAACTGCACCAAATGACCAAAAAAGGAACTAAATTATTAATAAAATATAAATGGTTTGGTTTTTTTTTTTTAATTAGGGAAAAATTAAGATGAGAAAGCTATCTCTAAACAACCAAATTTAACCAAATGAACGCTGAGGCCAAACTTAAAAACATGAAAAAATATACCAGGAAAAAAATCTGTAAAGGCCTCTGAGGCAGCCTCCCAACAACCTGGGAAGTAGGTGCCTGTCTTCGCCTCTGAGCAGGCTGCGGAATGCCAACAATTAAAATGGGGCAACAGGGCACAAGGCCACAACACCCCTTCTGAAATAAAAGCTCCCACAGGCCTGTAGGGCCTGCTATGGGGCTCTATCAACTTCGCAGCAATTTGAGCCTGGACAAAATGGTGCCCGCCACGAGGCACGCCTAAAAATGGCTACCGGGCTGGAAACAGGGCTCAGAGACGGAATAGCCCTAAGAAAAAGGCAGTCAGCTAAAAAGATTGAGCTGGACAAATGAGGGCTAGGAAAGGCATTCGTGGGGAGAAGACACAACGCGTGCTAGGAGAGCACGATAGCAAGCCTCTGCTTAAAAGCAGGAACAGCTTGAAAAGGCAGGGGTGGGGGGGTGGGGGGAGCAAAGGCTCTAAAACCCCTCTATCTCCCCTCTGAGGGGCGAAACTTCGCTCCTTTACACACAACTAAAACTCAAAGTGCAGGGACCAAGGAAAGAAGCCAAAAGCAAAAGCGATCAAACCTGAAAGTGAAACAGAAATCCTGAAACGGCCAAGGAGAATGATCTATAGCTGCCTGTCTCTTGCGAGGCTGAGCTAAAAACTGGGGAACGCATGGAGAAGCCACGTGGTGGGAGGAGCGCTCCTCAAATTATAGCTCAGCCTGCAATTGGTGAAGACTAGAGCACCTCCCACTCTCTGGATGCTCGGAGCAGCTCGATTGAGAATCTGAGCAGCTCATTGACTAAATTTTATTTTGTTTTTTTGTTTTTTATATAAATTTTATTGAATTTACAATTAAAAAAATAACATAACAACATTGCATAAGAAACAGAGAGAGAAAAAGAAGAAAGAAAGAAGAGAAAGAGAGAGGAAAAAAAACAAAAACAAAAAAACGCTCGGTCTTGCGACCGAAAAAGGAGAAAAAGAAGTATAAAAGAGAGAAAAAAAACAAAGAAGCGGAAGAAAAAAGAAAATACGTTAAAACCAGACAGATATTCTTTTTGACAGTCTACAAGATCCAATTCTCCTACCTTACTTTAAATATACACATCTTATCACTATTTATGGTTATTTATGCTTATTTATGCTCATTGAACAGTTTATCTCTGATATAACCAGTTATACCACACATTCCAATTATTATCAAATGCTGAAGACTCTTTATTTTTAAGAGCTATGGTTAAATTGTCCATTTCTGCGCAGTCACATATTTTCTGAATGACCAATTGATCTGTAGGTAAACAGGATGATTTCCAGCACTGGGCAAATGCTAATCTGGCCGCAGTTAGAATATGAATTATTATATATTTCATCTTTTTAGGAAAATGTTTATCAGAGATCCCTAGTAGGAAGAACTCTGGTTTGTATTCAATTTGTTCTTTGATTATCTCCTCCAGCCATTTTCTAATTTTTTTGCCAGTATTTCTGGGCTTCTTTACAGGTCCACCACATATGAAAGTAGGTTCCCTCTATGTTTTTACATTTCCAACATTTTGGACTAGAGTTTGGGTTCATTTTAGCTAACCTCGAAGGGGTAAGTGCCATCTATATAACATTTTATACATATTTTCTTTGTACGCAGATTTCGTAATCTTAATGATTCTATTCCAGATCTTTTCCCATTCTGATAATGTAATGCTTCTTCCAATATTCCTACTCCACATTATCATGTTCCCTTTCACTATCTCTTGCTCTAATTCTACCTCCAATAAATATTTATAAAATTTAGAGATATTCTTTTATTTGATCCTAATAAGATTTTATCTAAGTGTTGTAATTTGCTATAGATTCCAAACTCTTTGATATCTTGTTTGTATCTACTATGGTTTGTATATATAACCACTGATCAATTTTAAATCCCTGTTCCTGTAAGTCCTGTCGAGTTCTTAATTTTCCTAAAGGGTCTAATAAATCTTTATATTTAGTCGTTTTTGTTATATCCAAATTGTTGGGATGAACCATTGCCTCCATTGTTGAAAGCCAAATTGGAATTTTTAAATAATGTTTTTTACATATTTTTTCCAATTAGTTAATAGTGAATCTCTAATAAGATGTCTATGAAAGTATCGCCTGTTTAGTTTTCCCACATCCCATAGAAATGCGTGCCATCCTCTCTGAAGGTCGTTGCCCTTCCAAGACTAGAGTTCTTTTGTTCCGTAAATTGACCCAGTCTTTTAACCATAATAAGTTGGCTGCCCAATAATATAATTCCCAGTTTGGAAGCTAGCCCACCTCTACTTTTGCATCTTGTAAGGCCTTAATACTGATTCTAGCTTTTTCCCTTGCCAAATAAATTTAAGAGTTACCTTATTTATATCATCAAAAATTTTTTTGGTAATTTTATTGGGATTGTCTGGAATAAGTAAAGGAATTTTGGTAAAATGTTCATTTTGATTGTGGCAATCCTGCCCAGTAAAGAAAGCTGCAACTTATTCCAAGATTCTAGATCTTTCTTAATTTGCTGTAACAGTTTATCATAATTATTCTCTTTGAGTGATTTACTATGTGGTGTTAACCATATGCCTAAATATTTGACCTTTTTGTTGCCTGTATCCCCATGATTTTTTCTAATTCTTTCCTCTGGTTCTCTGTTAGATTTTTAGTCAGTAATTTCGTCTTATTTCTGTTAATCTTTAATCCTGCTACTGAACCATATTGTTCTAGTTCTTTTATTAGATTATGTCCTTTTTCCATGGGATCCTCTAGGAAGAAAACCATATCGTCTGCAAACGCCTGTAATTTATATTCCTCTGCTTTGACCCTAACCCCTTGGATTTCAGAATTTTGTCTTATCCGCGTTAACAATGATTCTAAGGCAAATATAAATAAGAGGGGTGAGAGAGGGCAACCCTGTCTAACGCCCTTTTCAATGCTTAGTGGGCCTGTTTGTTCACCATTAATTAGTATATTGGCTTGTTGGGTATTGTAAATTGTTGTGATAATATCTCGAATTTAGTGCCCAGATTCATGTTATAGATTTTTGTATTAAAAGTGCCAATGTAAGTTATCGAATGCTTTCTCCGCATCTAGAAACATGAGTGTAAATTTTTCTCTGGATGAGCTTCATAATATTCTAAGACGTCAATAACGGTTCTTAAATTGTTTTTAATTTGGCGGAATGGAAGGAAACCATTTTGGTCTTCATGAATGTATAAATTTAAAACTTGTTTTACTCTATTCGCAATAATTGAGGTAAATAATTTATAATCGGCGTTTAAAAGTGAGATTGGTCTATAATTGTTGATATATCTGGCATCCACATCCTCCTTCGGAATTAACGCAATCAATGCCTCCCTCCATGAGTCTGGCATTTTGGCAGCCAAAAGTACTTCGTTAAACACTTCCAGCATCAGAGGCCCTACTAAATCTATTGTGGCTTTATACAATTCTACTGGAATCCCATCTGGACCAGGGGATTTATTATTACATTGATTTTCCATTGCAGATTTTAACTCAGACCATGTAATATCCTTATTTAGTAATTCTTTGTCTCCTTCCCCTATTGTTTTATCATTCGTATTCTCCAGATAAGTTCTTATTTTATCCTCATTGATTTCTTCTTTTTTATATAATCTTTGGAAATAGTTTAATATAATATCCTCTTTCTTCTCAATCTCATGTTGTGGGATGCCTTTCTCGTCTATTAATTGGTGTATCAATCTCTTTTCTTTTTCTTTTTTAAGTTTATAAGATAGCCATCTTCCTGGTTTATTAGCGTGTTCAAAATAATTTTGTTTGGACCTTCTCAAGCTAACTTCTATTTTATCTTGTTTGATTAAATTCAGCTTATGTTTGGCTAGTATTAACTGATTTTGTAGTCCTTGGGTCTTAGGGGTTTTTTGTAATTGTATTTCTAAGTCTTGGATTTGTTGTTGTAATGCGTTTTGTTGGGCATAAATTCTCTTGTTTCTCATAGCATTATAGGAAATTGTTGTGCCTCTTATAATTGCTTTCATAGTATCCCAAATGTTCTGTTTTGAAGTTGTTTCATTATTATTATCTTTTAGAAAATAGTTTAGCTCCTCTTTCAGTTTATTAATATACTCTTCTTCGTTTACAATTTGGTTATTTAGTGTCCATCTTTTTTTTATTCGTCTCCTATCTCTCCAAATTAGCTGTATTGGGTTATGATCAGCCCATTCATTCGGTAGGATTTTGATTTCTTTTATTTCATTAGCCAAGTCCAAATCCATCCAAGCCATATCTATTCTGGTCCAAGTCTTATGTGGGTTAGAATAATATGTAAATTGTTTTCCTTCAAGATTCCGTTCCCTCCATAGATCTTTTAAATTTAACTCTCTCAACATTTCCTTACATGCCGCAGAAAGTTCCCTTTTCCCCTTCTTGTTTTTCCCCATATTACTATGGTCTTTCTGGTAGTCTGCAATGGAGTTAAAATCGCCAATCAAGCAAATGTTTCTTTTTCAAAGCCTACTATTTTTGGTGAAGGTGTTTAAAAATTTCCCCTGGTCATCATTTGGGGCATAGATTGCTACAAGTAAAAATGTGATGTGGTTTATCCAAACTTGTATAACCAGAGTTCTTCCTTGGGATCCGACCAGATTAATTCTGCCTTTACATCTTGTTTTACATAAATTGCAATTCCTTTTTTCTTGTGTTGGTCGGCGGTGCTGTAAAAAGTTTACCTAATTTTGGACAAATTAGATGTCTTTCGTCATTTTTCGAAATATGTGTCTCTTGAAGACATATTATATCTGCGTTATGTTGAATAAGTTTTGAGAATATCCTTTTTCTTTTTAATAATGAATTTAATCCGTTTATATTGATGGAGAGCAACTTCTTCCCTCCACCATTTATCTACTTCTGCTTAGATTTTTGCCTAGTAATGATTCGGTTCTCTTGTTGTTGTTGTTGTGGGATTTGCTCTTCTCTCCCATGTTGTGAATTATCACTTCCTGAAATTGGAGAAAGTCGTTCCTTTTGGGTTCTGTGATAATATCGGACCTCCTGTGGTCTTGTTTTAGGTTCTTCTTTGGTGGGTTGACTATTCTTATCTGTGAGCTGTTGATGAAAAACTTGGGCCTGTTCTATCGATTCTATTTTGATTTTCCTCTCTTTCCATGTAATTAACATCCCTTCCGGGATTAACCATTTAAAATGGATTCCTTCTTTATTTAAATCATTAGCTAAAAACTTATAATCTTGTCTTATCATCCTCACTCTCTTTGGAATTTGTTTTAAAATCCTAATTTCTCTGCCTTTATATGATATTGTTTCCTCCTAGACATTTTCAAAATTAAATCCCTCAGACATCTCCTAGAGAAGCGGATATGAATTTCTCTTGGACAGTTGTTACGCCTGGCGTAGCTTGTGCTAACCCTATATACCTCATCAAACTCTTTAATTAGATCATCTTTTTCCTTTCCTAGCCATTTAGCCAATATTTCTGCCATCAAATGTTCCAATTCTTCATTTTTTGGCTTCCGCCACATTCTGGAATCTTAAATACGCCATTGCTTTGTCCATCTCGAGGTGGACCAGAGAGTCTTCCGTTTCTCTAAGTACATTTTTAAATTCCTCATCCATCCTTTCAAAGTTAGTCTCCATGCGTGTTGTTCTACTCTCTATATCTTTTATTTTCACTTCGTTTCTCTCCATGGCCTGCTGTAGAGACCCTATCTTACCCTCCACCTTCGATATATCCTCCGCTTTCATTTCAGCCTTCAGTTTCCCCATCTCATCTTTCAATTCGCTTATATCTGCTCTAGTTTCCTTGTGATTTTTAATCATCATTTCTTGCATTTTAGATATAGCTTCCTGCAAGGCTAATATGGAAGTTTGTATATTAATATTGGGGACATTGGGCTGCTTTTCCCCTATTAAAGACTCCTCGATAGTTTTTTGAGATGTTGGTGGGGTGGCTGTCGACGTAGATGATAGGGTCGGGATAGCCTTCTTTCCTGTTTTTAAGGCCATAGTTGTTGTGGATGTCATCTAAGTATTTGTTTTTGTTGATGCACAATTTTAAATATATTATCCCAAATCACCATTCAGTATTTGGGTCCTGTACTTGAAAGACTATTCACGTATTTCAATTTTATATCTCACTCCACAGTCTTTTCCCCTATATCATAAATAGAGATCTGCAACAATATTCTAGTCTATGTAATAAGAAAATTGGTCAACAATAGTACATCAATTAACACTTTAAGGGATTAATCTTAAATGTCATAAGTAGTCTAAATAATTTATAAATAGATTATATCAACAAAGTTTATCCCTTTTTACTATTAATACTTACAACAGTAAACTCTTAACTCTTTGATAATAGTGTATCCTCCTCTTCCCCCAGTAAGTAAAATTATGTAAAGTATTTAGGAGATACAATAGGGAGGCAGGGGGCAAGATAATAAGAGAAGGGGTAGAAGAGAGATTACCACAGCTTCAGAAAATCAACAAACAAACAACAAGGAAGTCATCTTAAAGAGAAAATAGTGCCAACTTAGTAAACTTAAGTAGTACCACGTAATAAATAAAGCAAATTGGGTGAGCTAAAGTTCCATCTTCCAGCTAGAGGTTTCTTTTCAGCCTTCCAATCAGCAAATGGTGAAATGTGCTGACTAATCTGCAGTCCCAAAACCGTCTTTCCCAGCCTACTGTTCGCCTCTGGCTTCTTCCTCTTGCTGCTGCTTCTTTCTTTGCTTTCCAACTTTTAAATCCACATACAAATCTTCCAAAGTCCAATATAATGCTCAATTTATCTTCTCCCCAATATTAAGTAGATGTAATAGTCATGTTGTGCTCAGACCTGAGGATTCATAAGACTCAATGTCAATATTCTTTCACCTCCATCGCCTCCCTCTTCTCAAATAGAGTCAAAAAGAAAGGTCCAAGAATCGAATAAAGCCCCTCACCAGTTCCGGACCTCCAATCTCCAGGTTTTAGCAATCTCCCTCTTTCCCCAGAGCTTCCCCCTCACAGGGTAAAACTGTGCTTTCCTTCGCTCTCCATTATAATCTTTCCATTTTCCCAATTGCTTTTCTGGCCGCTCTCCGCCCGACTTCCAAGAGGTGCTTATCACAACCAGGAGAGAAGAATTTATGCTATCATTCTTCTGTCATTCTACTCCCTTCAGACTTCAAAGAATCCAAGATATAAACCGTTTCTCTGTTCCTGTTACTCGATCTCGCAGGCTGTCACTGCTTTGCTTATTCACTCAAGTGGCAGACCGGATTGGAAGCCGCCATAAAATGACAGCTTACTCTTTAGCGCCGAGCTCGGGAGCTTCCCTCTTCACTGTCGGGGAGTTGCCTTCCCCCCTCTGCAGCTCGAGGATCTCCACGTTGACAACTTGTAACTTTTTGTTACAATCACAATTCTGGGTGATGCAAGGTTTTGGAAGACTAAATTAATTTAGATATATTTGTTTCTTGAAAACTTTTATATGAGCTCAAAATCTATTACATCTATTATTAGAATAATTAGAATTAGAATTTTCATTTTTCTCCATAAATACAGCATTTTTCAGTTTAGTAGTTTAGCCTAATAATAGTTGTAATAGATGTTGAGTAAGTTGGTTCCGTGGTACCTTACCAGTTATGCAGTTGAACACTAAACTACTTTTCATTTCGTTTTTTCCTAGGTTGGTTCAATCTGTTTTCTTGTAAACAGAAATCTCTGTATTTTATTATTATTTGCTTGTGGCACAAATAAGTCTCTTTCTAACATGTAATTTTTTTTTAATTACAAGGAACATATAGTACTCCAATGAATGGAATAACTGATGAATCATTTCCCATCACTGAATTTGACTATGATGGTGCAGTAACACCATGTCATTTGTTTCCAATGTCCTACCAGAATTTTATTCTTTGGTATTCATCTTTGGCCCTGTGGGCAATGTGCTGGTTGTACTGGACCTTATCAAATATAACAAGATTAAAAGCATGACAGATATATATCTGTTAAATTTAACCATCTCTGATCTGCTTTTCATTTTTTTTACTTCTCTCTCGAATTTATTATTCAATACACGACTTTGGAGATACAATATGCAAAATTTAT
Source organism: Pseudonaja textilis (assembly GCF_049901715.1). NCBI lineage: Eukaryota > Metazoa > Chordata > Lepidosauria > Squamata > Elapidae > Pseudonaja > Pseudonaja textilis. Next base: position 55,735,754 of record NC_142008.1, on the reverse strand, counting down.
GCCAGGGTCTTTTTTAATGCTTCTACAGTGGAAGTTTTTTCATTGTCCTCTTGACCATTGATCGATATTTAGATATAGTTTATTAAGCATCTGCATTAAAATCCTGAGCAATGTGCTATAGTATCATTACAAGCATTCACACATGAGACCTGGCAGTTTTAGTCTCTTTACCAGGATTAGATTTTTTCAGATTACATGTAGAAAACTATAAGAAATCTTGCACTTTTAATTTTCCACATGAAAGTTTTGCATGAACAAGTTTTTTATACTGAAAATATATATAGCATTGCAACTGACTGAAACATTTGCAGTAGCTCATTGATGTGTCAATCCTTTGATCTATGCTTTTGCTAGTGAGAAATTTAAAAAATATGTTATCAGATTTTTCCATCTATGAATTTCCTGTATCTTCCTGTATGAAGATCCTCTGGACAGAACAGTTTCATATATTGACATTCTACCGGAAAGGAAGGCATTTCAGCAATTTTACAGAATATATGTGTAAAGAAAAATGTGATTTAGTTTTAAGGATCAAGTCACTTTTGACAAAGCTATTTTTGTGTTAGAAGACCAGATCTGAACTGAATGAAGCCTGCTTTAATGATGTTAGTTTGTAAATTACACAGTGCATGAATATCATCTGCAGTTCAAATTTAAATATTATAGATTTAATTGAGTACTCTGCACATGATGAAAAGAATCAATTATTTGCTGAGCAAAACATATTATATATACCCTATCATATCTGAGATATATTTAAAGTATCTTTGATAATTTTAACTTCAGAGTTTCAATTCACTTTTTGAAAAAATAAGTACTTTATCTTTTCTAAATATACTGAGGCTGTAGTTCTATTAATATTTTGGTAGTATTAGTATAAGTCCCCAAGAACTTACTTAAGTTTTACTTCTGTATAATCAAGAAATGGATTGTATTATGAATGCTGCGTTTGTATACTATTCTGATATTGCAGATTTCTTGTATTACTCTAAAAAGATGGACACAGTCTAAGTTTGTGTTTCAAAAAATTACCAAGCTATGGATTTTAATGGCAGCAAAGCTTATCTAAGTATGATGAGAATGTTTGGAAATGTGTTGACTGTAAGAGGAAAGGTCCTTCAAGATTGTTATATCCCATCAACATATGAAATTTCTCCTGTAGGTAATTTTTTTAATTAGGAAAAAAGTTTTTAAAATATTATTTTAATATTAGCATAGCTTGGTGAAAAATTGTTACATCTTAGCATATCTTGGTGAAAAACTGTTACATAGTATTGGTGCAACAATCATAGCAAATATTGTTTGTGTATATTCTGGGTTCCTGAAAAATTATTTTTTTGATTTTGAGGCAGCTTATTCCTTTATAATAGAAGTATCAAACTCAAGGCCTGAGGGCTGGATCCGGCAGTCCTGGTCTACCCACTGTGAAGAGAAAAGATTGGACCAGCCTGGCTTTGGACCAGTCTAACCAGTAAGAAGAGGAAAGATTAGGCCAGCATGGCTTTGACCCAGTCTACCCAATGTGAAGAGGAAAGATGAAGCCAGCGTGGCTTTGGACCAGTCTACACAATGAGAAGAGGAGAGATTGGGCCAGCCTGACTTTGGCCCGGTCTACCTAACACAAAGAGGAGACATGCCAGCAGTTTGGGGAGTGGCATCAAGTTGGCCATGCCCATCCAGTCAGCCATACCCAGGGCCACGCCTGGCCAGTCTTCCAAGGTCAACCACAGCCTTTGATGCAGCCCTCAATGAAATTGAGTTTGATACCCCTGCTTTCTATCTATATATATAAAAGTGAAAAAACACTCATGCATCATCACAAAATCTCCAGAATTGTAAAGCCTACAAACTTGAAATTTGGCAGGTATGTTCCTCTTGGCTTCTAGGTACTCACTAAGAAAGGATTTTTTGAAACGACCATCAGAGCATCAATATTTCCTATATTATTAACACAATCTGATGCTAAGGAGTTCTACTCCCCCTTCCCACCTAAAAAGAAGTCTCTTCCAAATGCAAAACACAAGCAGAAGAGTTTCACTTTCAGTTTTACTTTCATAGCAGCAAACAGCTTCACTACGGAACAGTTGAGCTAAGCCACGCTCAGGTTCTTTGTTGTCTCCTTCTTACTCACACACCAAATACTGTTCGAGTTTCCAAACACGTCTAAACTCTCTCACACACTGACAAGATGCTAGCCAGATGAATACCAATGGATGCTGGTAGGCAGAGGCAGAATTTTTCCCCTTATTTTCCTCCTCAGTTCAGATTAATCTGTTCCTTCTACTGTAACACCGGTTAAAGGGAAAAGAGGCAAAAAATGCAGAAAAATATTTACAGATGTGATTAGGAAAGCACAAGAGAAGCTGCACACAAGTATCATCAAACTCATTCCCAAGTCAGTAGACAGGCTGTAAAAAGTATACATCTAATAATCCCTACATTAATCACTCACAAATGAGATTAATGCATTGGACTAATAAATATTTATCTGGTTTTCAATATGAACCACAGATTCATTATTCCAGGGAAAAGGTTGTTGATCTCGGACCTCGGTTATCTTGTGCCTGGTGCCATGCTCTAAAGTGGCAAGATGAGAGTTCCAGGATGTGCTGCAGTAGTGGTAAAGACCAGCTCCCTCCACTTCAGCCCTACCCTGAACCCTTACACAGCTTTCTCACCCACCAGCATCAAATGGCAAAGCACTTTCTTTCTGCTATCCGGAAGTACAACCGATGCTTCCAAATGATGTCTTTTGGAACCAGAATGGTGAGGGAGGGAAATTTTAAGCCAACATTCAAAATTCAGGGGCAGGTCTACCATAGGATAGGGAGTATCATGGCAGGGCCTCAGCAGCAGCTTTCATTTCTCCAGATATACTTTTTTGGTGATGAGGACAATGAGAGTGACATCCATTGTGGAATCTGTATATCTAAAAGCAAAATACCACTCACGCATCATCATGAAATCTTCAGAACCATGAAGCCTACAAATTTGAAATTTGGCACATATGTTCCTCTTGGCTTCTAGGTGCTCGCTAACAAAACATTTTTTGAGGGGTTAAGCCCTTCTCGTCGACGGACCAGGGACTGCGACTGTCCGCAGCTTCAGTCTCATTGGAGAGCTCCAATCACTGTGATTAAGGGCTGAAGCTGCCTCAGAGGCGTACCCCCCCTCCCTGGGTTAGGCAATTCCCCCCCGAAGACGACCGAGTGGTGGTCTAAAATGGCCACCCTGAAGAGGAGGACTTAGCTGGACTAAGATTTGTGCAGGAGAGAAGAAAGAGGTGGACAACATAAGAACTGGGGCAACTTGGTGCAACAATTAATTAAAAGGTATCCCAGGACAGTATTTTAAGAATTTTCATGAAAGAATAAGAAAGTGGTGGATTTTTAAAGGAAAGAGAAAAAAAGTGAAAATATCTTTGACAGCTGAGCAGGGCTTCAAACCAGGATTGGAAGAAGCCAGAACAAGATATCCAAACTAATTGAATTAAAATACAAACAGGCACAATTTAAAGCTGGACTTAGGAGTTTTCAAAAAGAAGGGGGAAAATTTAAATGGAAGATTTGATTGGTTTGGAATAGTGAGGTTTAGAAAGCCCCGAACAATAAAATGGGGGGAAAAGGTGAGGACATTGTATAATGGAAAGTGCCATCTGGTGGACAAAAATTTAAGCTGAAAAAGGGAAAGTTCCTATTTCTCTATGAATCGGATCTGATACAATGAAAAGGAAATATTGAAACAATATAACAAATACCCTAAAAATTGAAAATTGAATTAGAACAAAAGAAAAAATATGGATTGTTGGACTGATTGGTGATTTTGCTATAAACTCAGTTCGGGAATAGTTGTTAATCCAGAAAGTTTGAAGAAGAAAAAAGAAAAAGATTGGTGATTGGTGGATTTTAATGACTATAAGATATAAGATGATATATCTGTGGGATCTAAAAATGGAACTTAAAATTTTGAAAGAACTACTACATGCAAGAGGTGAATCACTTGCCTCTGAGTTAAAAGCTATGGAAATGGCAATTGAAGAATATGAAGAAAAAACCTTAGAGAAGGAAGAGTTAGTTCAAGAAGAAGCCAAATAGACAATCAGCACAAAGAACACCACAAAGAAGAGGAAAAAGAAGGGGGGGGTTAAAAATGGGAGATTTAAAAAAGTAACTAAAATGGGGAATATTTATAAGACAGAAAGACAGAAAGAAGCAGCAGAAAAGTAAAAGGGGGAAGGAAAATATATATATAGAGAGGGATATAAATCAGAGGGAGAAAAGATTTGGAAAAACAAAAGGGAAGAGAGGTAATGAGGAACAGGAACAGAAAGAAAGAAATATGGGAATTGTAAAATAAAGGAAAAATTTTCTTTACCTAGAATACATCGGGACAATGGTTAATGAATTAAGACAAGGGATTCTGCATTGATATGAGGGGTAATAATAATGTACTTTGCAATTACAAATTATAGAATATAGTCTATTGAGAGGAGGGAGGAGCACTGATATATTTTTAGAAGATGAATGCATTTTCTTTTTTTTATTGTTACAAGAAGCTGTGAGGATCATCCAGAGAGTGGGAGGTGCTCCAGTCTGCGTCTGTGTAGGCTGAGCTTAATTACTGAGGAACGCTCCGCCCTCTGTCACGTGGTCCCTTGTAGCGTTCCCCAGTTTATGCGAAGTCGAGAGAGGAGGAAAGTCGTCTAACTCTCATCTAACTAGACTTAAGGTATCATTGGCTGAAACAAGGTTCCCCCAGACGGAAAAAAATTAAAAAGGGTGGGGCTGGATGATCCTCGCAGCTCGACTAGAAATGGCGTGTCAGGTAAGACCAACGCCCATTCTCCCTTGAGCTGCTCGGATCATCCAGAGAGTGGGACATACCAAAGCTTGGCTGTCCTACGGGAGGGAATCCGTCTGGGGTGGAAGCTCCCCTGGGTCCTCGATGACCCGCTGGAGGACTCGTCTACCAAACGAGGCCTCCGCTGACACAAAGATGTCAATCTTATAGTGCCTAATGAAAGGGGAGGGGGAAGCCCAGGTGGCGACCTGACAAATGTCTGAGATTGGAGCCTGGGTAGCCCAGGCCGCAGAGGTGGCCGCACTTCTGGTGGAATGCACCGTAACCCCGCTGGGAACTGGCAAGGCCTGAGACGAATAAGCCTTGGCGATGGTGGCTCTGATCCATCGCCCGATGGTGGAAGGGGACACCTTGTGGCCTAAGGACTTGGGCTGGAAGGAGAGAAATAAGGACTCGGACCTTCTAAAGGGTTGCGTGCGGTTAATGTATATGCGGAGGGCCCACCTCACATCTAGGGTGTGCCATCGTTTCTCCCTTTCCCGCGAAGGATTGGGGCAAAAGTTCAGGAATGTAAGCTCCTGAGCCCTGTGGAAGGCTGAATTGACCTTGGGCAAGAAGGTCGGGTCGGGGCGAAGGACCACCCGATCGGAATGGAAGATACAAAGGTCCTTTCTCACCGAAAGGGCAGCAATCTCCGAAATTCGGCGAGCCGAGGTAATTGCCACCAGGAATACTACCTTAAAGGTCAAAGTTTGGAGAGAGGATTCTCTAATAGGCTCGAAAGGAGGTTTGGTTAGGGCCACCAGGACCTTGTTAAGGTCCCAAGTGGGGCACGACAGGGGACGGAGGTTAGTAGCCCACCTTAGGAAGGCCCTGATACGGGGATGGTGAGAGAGGGGACCCAGATTGTCGCCAGAGACAACGATCGAGAGGGCCGCTACCTGGCGTCTCAGGGTATTAGCTGAGAGACCTTTTTTGAGCCCATCCTGGAGAAAATTCAAAATCTGGGCCACCGAAGGCAAGAGCGGGTTGACCATGGAGGCATGCCACCACCTGCAGAAGCTGACCCAGGTAGCATCGTATATCCGATTGGTTGAAGGCCGTCTGGTGGCCAGGATCGTGTTAATGACCTGGTCAGATAAATTCTCCTTCCTCAACTTTTCCCGCTCAACCTCCACACGGTTAGTTGGAGCCATTGGGGCTCCGAATGTTGAATGGGCCCCTGAGACAGGGAGATCCTGTCCGGAGGGATTCTCCACGGGGGAGACACCGAAAGATTGCGGAGGTCCGCAAACCACGGCCGCCTGGGCCAATAGGGGGCCACTAAAATCAGATCTGCCTTCTCCTGGATCAGTTTCTGAATGACTCTGGGAAGTAAAGCTAACGGGGGGAAGGCGTACAGGAGTCCCGGGGGCCACAGACAGTGAAGTGCATCGTGATTCTCGGCCCCGGGGGAAGGGGATCTGGAGAAGAACCGAGGGAGCTGGGTGTTGTGGGGGGATTCAAAGAGATCCACTGACGGGAGACCGAAGATCATGGTCGCCTCCCTGAAAAGGGATGGGTGAATGCGCCACTCGGACTGGTCCACGGTGGCCCTGCTTAACCAGTCTGCTCGGGTGTTTGAGGCCCCCGAAATGTGTTCTGCTTTGATTGAGAGGAGGTGACGCTCTGCCTGTTGACATGGGCCTTGGCAGTAAAGTTGTCCGTGAGAATAAGGACGTGCCGCCCGCGTACCTGAGGCAGGAAATGGCGCAGGGCCAGGTGGATGGCGTGGAGCTCCAGCCAGTTTATGCTGCAGGCCCGCTCTGCTTGGGACCATTTGCCCTGCGTTGTAAGGGACTGGATGTGAGTGCCCCAGCCGCTCAGGCTGGCGTCTGTGGTGATGATGAGACGCTGGGGATCTTTGAAGAGATGACCCCTGTTGATGGCAGGGTTGGTCCACCAGAGGAGAGATGAGAGGACCTTTGGGGGTACCTTGATGGAGAATTTTGAGTTGCTTCTGCCGGACCTTTGAAACAGGAGCAGGAGCCACTGCAGGGACCTAGTATGAAGACGGGCCCAAGGAATAATAGAAATGCATGAAACCATTTTTCCCAGTAATTTAGACAATTCTAATAGAGAAGCCCTCTTTGATCGTCGAATAACCTGAATTGAATTTCGAATACTCTGGAGCCTTTCCGGGGAAAGGAACACTTTTTCCTGCACCATGTCAATGATGGCCCCCAAGTGGGCAATTCGGGTAGAAGGGACCAGTTGGCTCTTTTTTTGGTTGACCAGGAAACCATGGGCCTGGAGAGCAGAGAGGGTAGTCTTGGTGTCCAGTTCTTCTTGGGATTGGGAATGGGACAGGATGAGGATATCATCCAGATAGCAGTGGAGCCGGACCGGGTAGTCCCTTAAGCGAGCTGCCAGGCCGCGAGGATCTTAGTGAAAACTCTGGGAGCAGAAGCTAACCCAAAGGGAAGGGCCACATACTGGAAATGATGGTGATTGTAACAGAATCTAAGGAATTTGGAGTGGGAAGGCCGAATTGGGATGTGGAGGTATGCCTCAGAGAGGTCTATAGAAGATAGCCAATCTCCTTGCCTGGTGCCCTGCATTTTGAATTTGCGGAGGGTTAGGAAGCGGTTGAGTTGTTTGAGGTCCAGGATAGCCCTCCATCCCCCCGAGGACTTGGGAACCACGAAGAGGTGGGAATAGAAACCCTGGCCTCGCTGAGAGGGAGGAACTGGCTGGATGGCCTGGATTGAGAGTAAGTGGTGGATGGCAGAATCCATTAATTTGCGTTTGGAGGGGTGCCTAGAGGGAGGAGATGACATGAAGAACTTGGGAGGTTGAGAGTTGAACTCCATAGCAAGTCCAAACCTAATGGAGTCCCTGACCCATTTGTCGGAAGTGGTAGAATCCCACAGGTCGGCAAAATGTCTCAGCCGACCACCAATGGGGGGAAAGAGACAGGATCTATTTGGAGCGCCGGAAGGGTCTCCCGGAATCCCTGAAGGGACGCTTAAATCCTCCGCCCCTCCTATTTCGATCGCTCGAGTCGGAACAATCCTGGGAATATGATGCTCTATACGAGGAGGCCTCGGGTACCTGGGGGAAGGGGACTGGTAGAAGGACCGGGAAGACCCTCTTTGAAAGGGCTGAGGGGTTCGGGAGTCAGGCCTCCGAAAAAGAGGAGGAAGGAATTTCTTCTTTCCCCTAGTCTCGGCCAAGAGGGGGTCCAGGGCCGGCCCAAAAAGCTTCTCCCCCTTAATGGGGGTGGAGGCCAGCTTGACCTTGTTCTTCACGTCCGCCTGCCATGGTTTGAGCCAGAGCAGGCAGTGGGCAGTGACCTGAGACGCTAACGCCCGGGAGGCGAATTTAACCGAATGGTATGTGGCGTCAGCTGAGAACTCTGCCGCCGCTGTGATTTTGGCTAAGTCCTGAAGCGCCCATATATTGGATGGAGGGATGTGTGACTTCAGTTGACGAGCCACCGGATAGAGGATCTGGTAAAGAAGGAGGCTGCGGTGGCCGATCTAATTGCCCAGGCGTCGGCTAGATGAGCCCGACGCAAGGCCAATTCAGACCTCCTATCCTCGGGTTTGAGGGCCTCCAGGGGGTCACTCGGGGAGGAGGAAGAGGCGAGACCAATAATGGGCTCGTCCATCTCCGGGGTATTGAGGAGGGAGCAGAAACTCGGTTCGAGGTTAAACAACCTCTTATCCTGTGTGGATGGGGCCGGAGGAGCCCCCGTAAAGCCCAGTTGGTTAGAAACCAGATCGTGGAAAATGGGAGGGACGGAAATCACATCCTCGGCCACCATGGGCTGCTTGAACATTGCGTCCTCCGGTTCCTCCCCAGAGGAGAGGGGGGCAGGGGGGAGTTGAGTGGCCAGGCCCGAGGTGTTCTTGGCCTTGAACAAGATGGACTTGAACATGTGGGGCTTGAATAACCCCACAAAGGAAGGCTGATCGGGGGTAAGGCCCTCGTCCTCCGACAACTCTGCTTCCATCGGGTCTAAATCCGAAAAGGGTTCCCCATGGAAGGTGGATCCCCATTCAAGGTCCTCTTCCTCCTCCCTGTATTGGTCTAAAATTTCCATTCCCTCCTCCGGTTCCCTTTCTGGAAGAGGGCTGGCCCCCCGGGAGGGTACCTGACCAGGAGCGGGGTCCAGGGTGGGCATGGACCTAGTTGGCACCGGCTCTTGTGCGGGAGCCGTCTGAAGAAGGCTTGGTCTGGCCATCTGCTGCATGCCTTGAGCTATCCCCTGTCGAATAGCCTGCTCCATCCAAGTTCTCATGTACTCAGGCATCTCGATCGTGGGCGGGTCCTCCTGTCTTAGGCCAGCGGCCGTGGGAGTGAAGGTTGCTTCAGGCATCCGGCTGGTAGCTGGTCCAGGGGCGTGAGACTCCTGGGATGAGCTGTGCCTGGATAGAGGGGAACAAACTGGAGGGGGGGGTGCCTGGAAGTAGAAGGGGCGGCTGGGGGTGTTGGTTGAGTCACCCTAAAGCGCCTATCGAACTCCCTCTCTAGTGCCTTATGACGCCTTAAGGCGTCCCTTTGAGAGGCCTTAGAAGACTCCTGGGAGGTTTCCTTAGCCTGTCTGCGCACATGATGGGACTTAGATTTTGCTTTCAAAGAATGGCGGGAGTTAGGGTTATCATCTGCCATGGTGAAACAACAGAAATATCAATATGAATATATATAGAAATATATATGTGTGTACAGGCGGTTGGCACGCCTAGGATACGACCTGGGTAAGGCCGGGTATCCAGAAACTGGCCTGCACCCCCTTTTGGAATTTGCAATGAATAATCTGAAAAATATAACCAAAAAAGGGAAAAAAATTTAAACTGCCACAGATATAGACTTTTAATGTACAAATATATCCCACCGGGATAAGGATCCAGGAAAAACACACTGCAGGGGCAGTGATGGGAGGCTAAGTCTCTCTAAGCAAATCTGAGAGAGAATAAATACCAATTGGATGAGATTGGATCACCAATGTAAAGAAATATGAAGATATTCTGTATTAGGGGGATTGAATAACAACCTGGCAGTTGGTAAAAGGAAAAAGAAGAAGCCAATTAGCCAAATCAACGCCAGCAATACAAGGCCTCAGGCAGCTTGCACCCCCCCCCAGGGAGGGAGTGGCTGCTTTTCTACTTCCCCGCCCTGAGATCTGCTGCGGGAGCCAACACTTACACCAACAAGTAATAAAATAAAGTACAGGGTTTTTTTTCCCTTTTGAGGGGAGAGGGAGATAGAGAGATCAGCCCTACTAGGCCTGGGAGCCTAAGGCTAGGGCCAGCAGATCGTCGCAGCAATAGGAGGCCTGCAAAATGGCGCCCGGCCACGAGGCAGCGCCCAAAATGGCGGCCACCTGGAAATTGAAAGCAAAAAAAGAAGCGGGCGGCTCAGGGCGGGTGCGTCCTGCAAGCCACGAGAGCGAGGACGCTGAAATCACCTCTGTCTGGGCGATTGGCGTTAGTGGGGGGAAAAGCAGAATAAAAGGCTCCGGACCTCTTTAATTGAAATATTATCCTGCTTGAATCAGCCAAAGAGTGGGAAGCACAATCAAAACACACAGCCTAACTCTGCGAAGGCTGAGCATAAAACTGGGGAACGCTACAAGGGACCACGTGACAGAGGGCGGAGCGTTCCTCAGTAATTAAGCTCAGCCTACACAGACGCAGACTGGAGCACCTCCCACTCTCTGGATGATCCAAGCAGCTCGAGGGAGAAATGTTAAAACACTAGCATTGACGTTAGTAATTGCAACACGTATGCCATTAGGTATGCATCAGTTAATCTGTTTTCATAGTCATTGTATGCATGCATGTATGCATGCAAGAAAATTCACAATCCCCATCCAAACAGCACCAAATTGCAAAAAGCTTGTGCTTTTCACTTAAAAACCAGCAGTATTTATTTAAATATAACAACATTTGCATAGCAGTTAGCATAAAATATCATAAAATCAATGGCCTATCCAAAAAATGTCATAAACTGTAAACTGTGGAGGACTTTTTCATGCAACTCTATGTAGTTAGACATAATAGCATGCTTTTTCCAATTCAAGGTCATGTTATTTTGCGCATAAGTGAGGGGAAGTCTTAAGTTGGGATGGATAGTGATGTGATGATGGGTGCAGGGGATGGATTTGTAGTTTCTACTTATTGCAAGAAAGCCTGGAACTTTCAGATTCCGGGTTCCCCAGTTATGCCAGCTACTATCCAAATAAAAAGGAACCTTTGAGAAGATTACTGTCTCAGAGTTATTGGGTGGAGTGGAGGTTTGCTGGAATGCTGACATTATCATGAATCTCTAAATAACTACCAGCACCCCGAAAGGGGGCTGTCTGGGGTGCTGAGCCCCAACACTGACCCCAAACTGAAGCAGCGAAAAAACTCAGCAAAGATGGAAGAAAAGGAGGAATCTATAGGAGTGGTGGGAACGGATACTGGAGAACTAATTGAGACCCCATGTCCTCCTTCTGCAGAATTTGTGCAAGCAATGGAAGCTGCAGAGGAAAGACAGAGGGTAGGCACTCGACCCAAGGAATTGGATTCCTGGAAAAGCTGCCAGACTAAGCTGAATCCAGAGATGGGACTGGAGGAGAAGCTGCCTGAACACCTTTCCTACTCCAGCCCTGTGAGCTTGGAGAGTAGAGAGGCGTGAATCTGACAACTCCCAAGACTGGAACCTGTTGCCTCCGTCCTGTAGCCAGTCGTTGGCAGACCTCCCACAGCAATTTCAACAACTTAGTGGGAAGTTATGTCTTACAGCCACAACCTCTTCAGTTGAGCTGGGCCTTAACTCAGCTCACATTCACTTTCCCTAATTCAAGACTTGACATTGAAACCAGCGTGGCGTTAGTTAGAGGTGGTCGAAGAATAAGCTTAGCACGGCAGGGCCAAGCAGCAAGGGAGGGACAGCAGATGCAGCTGATATTTGGTACATTACAAACCCCAATTCCTCCCCCTCCAGCCAGCAGTGAAGTTACTCCCTGTGGAGAGTATTCCCCCAGGATGGGGATTCTATCCTGGTCAGAGGTGGGTCCAATGCCAGTGGATGCCAGCACCGGTTGCACCAACTGGTTTGGGACCACTATGGCCCCAAGAAACAGCAGCAATCCCAGCAGCAATGGGATCAGCTTAGGTAGCAGGTTGCAGCCACCCTCCCCTTTCCCTGAGTGGCGAAGAGTTAAGCAGGCAGCCCCCATTCAACAGATTCCAATTCATCTGCTGCCGCTCGCAGTACCCCTGCAGAGCCCCTTCCTGCAGCCCACGCTGGGACAAAATTTCCAGCTCAGTCAGCAATTGCCATGGTGATCCCTCCCCCCAAACTAGACACACCAATCTTCCAAGCAACTTTTGATGGAACACCTGAAAAACATGTTTACTTTCTCAGCCAAATCTGGTTACATGTAGAACAATTTGGAAACCACTACAAACAGATCACAAACTATGATGCTTCCACTTGGGTGGCCCAGCTACACTATGAGGACACGGCAAAACTAAATGATGCTGATGCATTTGTTGAGCTGCTCAGGGCTCGGTAATCGACCCTTAAAAGACTTTATAAGGGGTTTTAGACGGGTTGCAAACAACTTCATGAATTGGCCTGACAGAATGCTTCTGCACTATTTTAGAGAAGCTATTGATCCAGAAGTCAGAAAAGCTTGCAGCATCAGAGGAATACCAGAGTAACTGCAAGACTGGTATGCCATGGCTGGATAGTGAAATCCACCTATATCGAAACCTCCCTCTGAGGGCCTAGGAGAGCTTTGCCAGCCCTCTGACTAAAGCTGCTAAAGCTGCTCCTACTCAACCTACAAGGATTATAAAGTGCTATTGATGTGGCCATACTGGTCATCGGGAAGCCAAATGTCTGGCTCTTGCACCTGTTCTACGATCAAGGCCCAGTACAGCTGCCAGAGGCAGAAGAACTCCACGAAAGCCTCCAGACACCAGACAGTTTGCCAGACAAGCTGTTGAGGTTCCCTCCCTACAGAAGAGAGTGAGGAACCTCCGGCCAAAAAAACCTTCCCAAAAAGGCAGATAAAGAAGAGGACCCCATGGTGAGTGCCGCCATTCCCCCGTTTACAGTTAAAGTGTAGTTGGTGGTGCCTGAGACTGGGGAGATAGAAGCAGTAATAGATACCAGGTGTTCCAGATGCCTTATTGGGCTCCCTATCGTTGAACAATTAAGGATAAAAACTAAAGCCCTAAAATGCCCAATCAAGTTTGAACAGGTAGACGGAACGTTAATTGGAGGAGTCCCAGCCACCTAAATTATAGAGTTGATCAGACTAGAAATGGGCAGGCATTGTGAATTTCTACGATTTGTAGTGGCTCCAAAAATCCATCAAATGGGAAGATGGATACTGGAAAATCATAATTGGTGTCGGCCCACTGCCCCCTTCTGAAAAGAGACTGCCACCCAACAGGGGTCCACAACCAAAAGCAGCAGCCACCACTTCAGACTCTCCTCCACATGAGCCCCAGGTTCCTAAAAAAATACAGGGACTTGGCTTAGGCTTTTAGTGAAAAAGAATGCAACATTTTACCCCCTCATCGAGCCACTAATTGTGCCATTAGAACCTGGGGCAAAACTACCCCAACCAAAGATGTATTCCATGACACCAGACAAGATTACTGAGTTAGGAAATACATTGATACCAATTTAGCCAGAGGCTTCATTGAACCAGCAAAATCTAGGTTGGTAGCCCTGGTACTGTTAAAGAAAAGAAAGATAGTGACTTGAGATCATGTGTGGACTTTAGAGGCATGAACGGGGTATGCATAAAAACATATACCCCTTTCCCCTAATGAAAGACTTACTATATCAGTGGTTGCCAACCAGTGGGCCGGGGACCACTGGTGGTCCATGAGAAAATGTTGGTGGTCCGCAGAGAAATGTCACCCCCCAAAGCAATTAATCCAGGCTGCATGGGAACACAAGGCTGAGCCATCCACATGGCCCACAGGAACACAAGGCTTGCGTTGCTTACATTGTGAACACAAGGTAGTGAGGGGAGGGGGGAAGGGGAACTTGCCTCACTCACCCCACCCGCCTGGCCTGACCACTGGGCTGCTTTTTTTCGCTTCTTTCTTCTTCTGCTTCTTCTGAAGCCAAAAGAGAGTCAGTCTCTCTCTCCCTCCCTCTCTCTGGAGACAGTACTCTGCAATCCCAAATAAAGAATCATTTATTGGTAGGAAAACGGGTTGGGGAATTTTCCTGCAGACTTTTTTGGGGATTTTCCCGGGGTCTCTGGTCCATGGAATTTAAAATTATGAGTTTGGTGGTCCCTGAGGTCCAAAAAGTTGGCGACCTCTGTACTAAATCACCTGTCTAAAGGCAAATTTTTTACCAAGCTATATCTGAGAGAAGCCTACTACTGAGTCTGCATAAAGGAGAGAGACGAGTGGAAAACTGCCTTCAACTGCCCTCTGGGTAGTTTCCAGTTTCGAGTCATGCCTTTTGGACTCCAAGGGCCCCCCACTGTATTTATGCAACTAATTAATGAAGTGTTACATTCACATCTGTACAAGGGGGTCCTTGTCTACTTGGCTGACATTCTTTTATTCAGCGAAACCATCAAAGAACATGTCAAATTAGTCAGGCAAGTACTGAAAAAACTTTTAGCCACCAAATTATACACAAAGCTATCAAAATGCAAATTCCATAAAGAGTCTTTAGACTACCTGGGCTACCGAATATCTAACCAGGGGATTGAAATGGACCCTGGAAATGTGAAGGTGGTGCTAGACTAGCAACCACCAAAAACATAGAAACAACTTCAAAGCTTCTTGAGTTTTGCAAATTTCTATACACAATTTATCCCTTCGTTTGCCAAGGTCGCCCTCTCTTTAATAGAGTTACTATTAAAACTGGGCCTTCCCCCACCAAACCAAAACCCAATCAACCTCTTACTTGGGACAATGAACTCTCAGAAATCTTTTGAGACATTAAAACGCCTTTTTGCTGTGGAGCCTATCCTCCAACATCTGGACCCGACCAAACCTTTTGTAGTCCAAGCTGATGCCAGTGATGTGGCTGTCATTCTATTCTATTTCAACCCTCAATACCAGCTGATGCATTGCACTTAAGTGTCCAAAAAGTTGTCAGACACAAAGCGTAGGTGGGCAGTTTGGGAAAAGAGGCATTTGCTGTGCAACGGGCTTTACTATCTTGAAGGCATTTCCTGGAAGGAGTGAAGGAGCCATTCGAGGTGTGGACGGATCATAAGAACCTTGAGGCTCTGAAGACACCTGGAAGCTTTCTCCTAAACAAGTCCACTATGCTCAATACTTCAAGAGATTCAATTTTAACATGAAATACTGTATATCCCAGGAGGAAAAAAACATATTGGTAGATGCCTTGTTGAGAAAAACCCTAATTTGACAGTCATCAGGAGGAAGTAATGCAAACTATGATATCAGAAGCCCAACTCGCAGGCCAAGCAACCACCAGAGGCCAAGCCAAGAGCAGCCCGACTCCTAGAGGACAAACTGACAACCAAGTTGAAAACAGCACTTTTAACCGATCCATAGTTTGCTGATAATCAAACCGATTTGACCATGAACGAAGGATTTGCTTGGAAAGGAACCAAAATTTATGTACCCAATACCCTAAGATTAATGGTGCTAAAATGTAGCCATGACTCACGGTGGGGGGGGGGGTTATTTTCGATTCCTAAAAATCTACATTTAGTCAGAAGACAGTTCTGGTGGCCAAAAATGAAACCTGATGTCGAAGACTATGTAAAAAGTTATTCAATTTGTGCCACGATGAAACACAGAACTGGAAAAACCCCTGGCCTCCCCTAACAAGTAGTTGAACCAATGAAGCCATGAGAAGAAATCATGATGGACTTTACCCTGGAGTTACTGGAGTGCAGAGGAAGTACTGTGATTTGGACTGTTGTTGATTTATTCTCTAAGCAAGCCCACTTTAGAGCGTGTAATAGACTACCTTCAGCTAAGAAATTGGCGAAACTGTTTGTGAAGCATATTTATGGGCTCCACAGTGTCTCAGATCGAGGTGTACAGTTTATTGCCAAGTTCTGGAGGGAGTTTTTGAAGTCCATTGGGTCATGCCAAGGGCTTTCCTCGGCTTTTCATCTGGCATGTAACAGTGCCACTGAGAGGACGAATGCTATGGTGGAACAGTACATTGGATGTTATGTAAATTATCAACAGGAGAATTGGGCGGATCTGTTGCCATTTTCAGAAGTTGCTTACCATAATGCAATATAGAGCAGCATAGGCTTAACTCCTTTCCAAATCACTACCGGCATGGATTTTGTCCCTATGCCAGAGATGCCTAGGGAACCTCCAACATCCATGTCTTTAACGGATTGGATGGAATCATTAAAAAAGGGTTGGGAGGTTACAAAAAACCCCTAGCGGAAGCCGCTGAGGAATATAAAAGACAGACAAATATAGATCTCTCCAACCACTGTTTAAAGTGGGGGACAGTGTTTGTCAACTAAATATCTTAAGTTGAAACTTCCCAGTAGAAAGTTGGGACCAAAATTCCTGGGTCCCTTCCCTATATTGAAAATAATCAATCCAGTGACTGTCCAAGTCAGTCTCCCTTAGCTGTTGGGGAAAATACACCCAGCATTCCATAGTAGCTTGTTGAAATCTGCTGTTGGTTCTAATTTGTGGCTGGTACCAGCAGCTCCCCCCAAACCTCTGTTAGTACAGGGTGAAACACATTATAAGATAAAGAAAATACTCTAGATTACACCGAGAATGTTTACAATATTTGGTGCTATGGAAAGACTACCCTTTGTCAGAAGCTACTTGGGTGAAAAGTTGGGATATACATGCAAATAGATTGGTTAAACAATTTCATGAACAATTCCCTGACAAACCAAAGGGTCCCCTTGGAGTGGGGAGAGGGGGTTAAGGGGGCAATGCATTAACCCCTGGTTGTGTTTTCTTTATTGTATTTTCCAGGATGTATTTTTTTTCAAGTGGGGAACACCAGTCAGCTTTAGAAGCCATATTGAGTCCAGATGCTCCCGCGCTGCTACAATTGAGCCTGGGAAAGTGGGAGGGGGGAATTTCTGGAGTGTATGTAGTTAGACATAATAATTCTTTTTCTAATTCAAGGTTGTGTTATTTTGCGCATAAGTGAGGGAAAGTCTTAAGTTGGGACGGATGGTGATTGGGCCATGTGATGTGATGATGGGTACAGGGGATGGATTTATAGTTCTTACTTATTGCAAGGAAGCCCGGAACTTTCAGATTTGGGATTCCCCAGTTGTGCCAGTTACTATCCAAATAAAAAGGAACCTTTGAGATGTCTGTCTCAGAGTTATTGGGTGGAGTGGAAGTTTGCTGGAACGCTGACATTATCTTCCAACTGTGTGCCAAAAGACTTAAAACAGCCTTTCCCCTTTAAGAAATTCAAACCCCAGGAAAAAGCACCATGGCTGACTGCAAGGAGCTGGAGTGGGCCAAGGTGGGATTGCTGCAGTCCATCTTCAAACTGCAAGAGAGCTCAGGGTCCAGACATGAGAAGTCCCATGCTCTTGGGAAGATGGGGAAGAAGGTCTCCAGCTTGCTGGCCTCTCAATCAGGCGTACCTTGGCAACTGGACTGTTTCTCTTCCCTGTTTTGTCTGCTGGATCAACACAGGGGGACATCAACCTAGCTTGATGCTGGGGCACTATGTGCCCAGACCAGGTGCTTTTTCTTGGCCTCCTGTCTGTCTCTGCTTCTGCTAGGCCTCTGGGCAGGAGGTCTGAGAAAAAGTGTGTGATCTGAGCACACAGCCTTCCAGGAACCTCTTTTGTGTTCCTTCTCTCAAGGAGAAGCTTTGTGGTCAATCTAGGTGAAGGAAAAAAGAAGACGGGAAGACTGACAGTGGCCTGATGTCTGTTGTGGCCCGCCAGTGGACAGCAGAGTTGGCGGCAGACTCGGACAGTGAGGAGGTTAGGGAAGAACATGGGCCAATCCTGGAATCTGGGGAAAGCTCTGATGAGTACTCTGCATCGGAGGCCAGGGCTGTCCAACAGTTATCAGCTGTCTTCAGAGTTGGGGATCAGTGGGGCAGAAGAACACTGGAGCCTATTCTCAGTGTGTGCATGCACAGAGCTGCCAAGAGAAGGGAACAGTTAAGGAACACGTATAGACTTGAGAGTAAAGGCACAGGTGAATGGTGAAGGGTCCCTCCCATAGGGAACAAAGAGGAGTGAAAGGGGAGTTCGTTCAATTAGTGTGAAGATTTGTTTGAGACTCTCAGACTCCCTTCCAAGCATTTTCTTGTATAGCTTTGTGCTTGGAAGCTATTGGACTGGCAACTTTCCATGCCTAATAAGGTCTGTGGTTGTAATTCACCCTTGAAAGACTGTTTGCTGGGATTTTGCTGGATGTGAATGATAGGAATGATAGTATTATTAGCCTAATAAAAAGGGCTTTTGTCGGGACAAAGTCTGTTTCGTGATTTTGTGAAGCCTACATCAGAACAATGTCAGTGGGAAAGTTAGTCCATATTCCAGAGCTCTAGTTACAGACTGGCCCATTGGTTTTCCCAGAGCAGCTCCTCCACCCGGGTGCACTTGCCCCATCATGAGTTCCCCAGCAGGCTGGTACACCCAGATGGATGAGCTGCTCCGGGATAACCAACTGACCAATCCTATGACTAGAGTTTCTGGAATATGGGACCAATCAGACAGCTCGTGGTGGGGCTGGAAATCTCTGTTGCAGAGGATGGTACATGCAACATGCAACATGTGCAACATGCATGGAGTAGCGCAGCCCTCACAGGCCGGAACGAGGTAATGATGCTGTTGCGGCAAGGGGGGAGGCGGCGCAGGTGGGCCAAAGCAGTGATGGCAATGGCCAGAGCCTTAGTGTATGGGAGTGAAGCGCCACTTGCCTTAATGTGGCAACATCATTCCACCTTCATCATGGCACATTTGAGCCAGCTGGTGGCACCAAGGCAGCCCTTGCCTCCTGCTGTTTCAGGCTGAAAGTGGTAAGCTGCATCCGGGAAGCATTACAGTGGAGAGCAGTGGCTGGTAAGGACTGTCTGTGAGGCCATGAAGAAGGATTGGAATGGCTGATTCTTGCCCACGGTGTTGGCAGCCATGATTGGGTCAGAGCCACCACTGCTGACCCAGATCAGCAGGCCAGATTCGGTGAGCTGGATGTGTCACAGATGCGCCATTGCCCTGCTTCCACTTCATCTTTGCCAGGGCAGCGGACACTAGAAAGGTGCTATCCTTGGCCAGCCAGTCTCTCCCGCCGCTTTGGGGTTTGGGACAAATGGTGCCCAGCAGGCCCAGGTGCGGTGGGTGGGCAGGCAGGTGAAGCGACTGTGCGACTAGCTCAAGTTGCAAACAATCTGGGGATTTGGGTGGCCTTTACGTGGCTGGGATGCTTGCAGGACCCCTGGCTTCCAAGGCTGGCAAGGTCCAGCATTTGGGCTCCAGCATGCTCTTTTCCTCCTCAGTAGTGGGAGTTTTGCGTGCTGCTCACCGAGGTACCTGGACTCCTGTGATGGAGGGAGGGGCTGGAGCTACTAAACAGGTGGTCAAGCTAAGTGCCTGAAGGACCCCATCCCATCACTGGGAGTCCAAATGCTTCAGCAAGCAGCACACAAAATTTCAGCCGGGCACCTCAAGAGACAGAGTTTGCAGACGGCCAATCTAGTGGCCAGGCTGGCTAGAACACACACGTTTATTGCACATATCTGGCCCAGCAGCCATAGTTACGGGACCCCTGATTCAGTGCAATATAAAAATTGCAAATAATTTTTCTGCGGACTATCAAAACTTTCTCACGGACCACTAGTTAATGACCGCTGCACTAAGGCACCACCAGAACTCCCTTTTCCTGCCTCCCTGACAGGATTAACCCCTAAGATAGAAAAAACAAAAGATCACAAACCAAGATTAACCCAATGAAACAGTAAAACAAAACCCAGGGAATCAGAAGTACATCAAAACCATCAAGCTGCAAGACTTCAAAGGGGAATTAAGCATAAAAGGCTCAGAGTCACACTCCCAACTTTGCCTGCTAGCCAAAAACACTTAAGGTGTGTCACTACTTTTCTTGCTTTTTCTTGCTTTCCTGAATTAAAGGATCCCACTTTCTGGTAGCTTGCTTCTGTGTCTATTCCTTCTCAGAATCTGGACTGCTTCCCAAATGAAGAATTTCTTTCAACAATACATACATTGGCAACAAGTAAAATTCCCTATCCAATGGAGAAAGCAATCCAACTTCGGAATAGTATCCCTATATGCCAGGGCCAATTTTAACTGGAAGTATGAATTTCCCCAACTATTTTAAAGCTTTTAGTCACAGCACTGGATCCATTAAGTCAAATAAATCAGTACCTCTAGTCTAGTGGTGGCTAACCTTTTTCGGCTCCCTTTCCAATAATTGCATGCACGCTCGTTTGTGAGACCTCCCGTACCAGCACCCAGAAGGCAATGCGTGCTGGGCCCCCTACACCCACTGTGCATGCGTGCGCAATTCCCTTGCGCACAGCGCATCCCCGTGCATGCGTGTGCATCTCCCGTGCCCCCTCTCTGCATATGCGCCAGATACCTGACAACCAGCTGTCGGGCGGCAGCACGTGCATGCGCAGTGGGGCTCTTCCAGGCGACCTCTCACATGCCAGGGGAAATGGCTCTGTGTGCCACTTCCGGCACGCGTAGCATAGGTTCATCAACACGGCTCTAGTCTCTGCTCAGGGGTCCAAAGTCAGCCAGTGAGGGGTCCTTGTAAAATAGTTATTTCCTCACACAATGTAACTTTTAAACTTAACACATTGGCTAGACATCCATTTTGATGGAAAGTTAGTTAATAAAATAGGAATGTCTTTGTGTGTGTGTGTAAAATTATACAGAGATTACATAGAATAAAGTGAAATATTCTTAGTAATTTTCAACAATTGATTGTTTTTCATTTATTGTTTTAGGTTAAAGGAAAGAGTCCACAAAACTGTTGTAAATTTATTGTTTTAGGTTAAAGGAAAGAGTCCACAAAATTGTTGTATTTGACCTGAAAGTATCACTTAACAATGAATTTTATATTTAATTTTAATTTTACCTTGATGCTTTGCATTATTTCTAACAGAAAGAAAACCATTACATTCTAATAGTTCAAACTATGCACATGTGCTGAAAACTAACAACCAATTCTCCACATTTTAAGGGAGGTTTTATGTCATAATCATCATCTTAGCCATTGTCTACCCACTGCAAGATGAAGGCCTCTTCGTATGTTTCCAACTAATACTATCCTAAGCTTTTTTTGCCAATTGCTTTAATAAATACAGGAAAGCAGAAAGACCAAATGGGTAATTTTCACAATATAAATACATGTTACATATTTTTCCAAGTACAGTATGCATTTTGAAATATTGTATGCACTTGCTTAATTGTTTGTGTATAGGTATAGGGCTATTCAGGATACTACAATTAAAATAGAGAATATCTCCAATCAATTTTCTAACCAAAGTATATCTTTAAAATGGCGAACGCTCTTCAGCCAATGCCAATTAATGCACGTTGCACTAAAACGTCCAAAGCAGTGGTGGGATTCAAATATTTACTACCGGTTCTGTGGGCGTGACTTGGTGGGCATGGCAGGGGAAGGATACTCTAAAATCTCTAGTCATAGGTGGTATGTGCTGGTTTTCTGAACTATTCAAAATTTCCGCTACCGGTTCTTCAGAACGGGTCAGAACCTGCTGAATACCATCTCTGATCCAAAGTTTGAATACTCGTCCAGGTTTTTTACAATTAATTCAGCAGGGCTCTTTAGGTTCATGTATCCTCCGAATAAGATGGGAAAGCACTGTTTCCCTAGCGGTAGATATGATTACTTTCTTGAACACTGCATTACTGCCTTTAACAAATATTTTCTCAAAACAAACTCAGAACAAAACTCACCAGAAATCTTGCTTATATTGCATAAATTAATTCCCCCTTAACGATTAAAGGAGCCACAGACTCTCAAAAGCTTTTTTTTTTTTTGGCAGGCCTTCTCCACTCGTTTCTGTGGCGCCTTTAAGGATAGTTCGGCTTAAGTCACCTGATCATACGTAATCAAGAATGGCGAGAGGTTTAGTAGCATTTCGCACATGCGTAGTTTGGTATTCTGGTCTTTCCCGCCAGCTTTCAGAAGATTGGAGTTCTTGGAAAGACTACGAGGAAGGTAACTGACTGAAGGTCGGAGGTGGGGAAGCAGCTGGAAGAGGCCTAAGATTTTTGTCTCGAGCCGCTTCTGCCTTTCTCTCTCTAACTTACCTGTTTTTCTCCGTCTCCTTTTCTGTAGAACGATTCTACTGCGGTTTCTCGTCGCCCATGTCAGAGATTAGGGATAGGTTTTTCTCTGTCCCAGGTCAAATCGCGTTCTGTCGTTGGTACTAAAGCGTTTGAGGCGACTTTATTTGATCCTGAACCTTCCAGGTGTGTGGAACTATATCTTCCATCGTCACCCCAAGCCTTCATGAATTTTGAGCGGGTCACCTGCCAAGTGGGAATGCTGGGATACGAGTGTGTAGTCCCACACATCCGGAAGATCCCAAATTAAAGCGGGGATGACACAGAAAAAAGGGTTGCAGAATTTATGAGGAGTGAGGAAGATTACATGTCTAATCCGATTCCTTTCTGAGACTTCCATTTCTAAGATGATTTTATACTTACAGCAGTTGCAAAATATAAATCTTAAAACCATGCTACTGCATTATTACATCCTCTTTTTCCAATATTTTGCATGATAAACAGAAGAAAAGGTCCTGTGTGAGCCACACAAAATTCAGAGCAAGTTTTTAAAAATGGTTAAACCTGCAGGAATAGCCTCTGCCAAAAATAATCTGACAGCCATTGCAGATATGTTTGTTTATTTCCATTATTTAGCTGGGAGGGGAAAGGAATGATACAGTATTCCTATACTGTAGAAAGTTTGGGAAACCTTGAGCCAGATTACAATGATTAGTTAAAAAAAAAAAAACCTTGATTTTTCCATTTCCTCTGTACTCTGAATGATTTTATATTCAGGTAGCATTAAACAGTTATCCATATAAAAAGGATGCCCCAACCAGCTGCTTCATAATTAAATATTTCCCTTAAGATTTTATCAAATGTATTTGTGTCTGCTGTAGCTCTTTAGAGAAGATCTAGAGTTTTAGATTCCCTATACAGTTTTACTGGCAAAAAGTAATACAGCACAAGAAGTAGAAAAATAATCATTTATTTCTATTCATCTTTAATGTAGAAAATTAAGGTCCTATTTGTAGCACTCGCTTCTTGTATTTGCTCCTACAGCAGAAACTAGGTTGGTTTGAGAAAATGTTTCAAAGTTACCCAAGTAATAATTATTTTAGAGATTGTTGATGTCAGTCCAAATGTTTTTTTTAGAGCAAGGGTCCTCAATCCCTGGTCTGTGAACTGGCACCAGGCCATGGAATACCAAGAAACCCGACTGTGCAAACAAGTGAAGCCCCACCCGTGGGATCAAGCAGCAGGCGAAACCACACCCATTCCAGTCGGCAGAAAAGCCTTTGCACAGGACCGGTCCCCAGTGCCCAAAAGTTTGGGGGCCGCTGCTTTAGAGGATAGGATCAGTCATCAGTGATTGGATTTGTGATTTTTGTCTGTACAAGTAGTCCTTGACTTATGTCCACAATTGAGCCCAATGTTTCTGTTGCTAAATGAGATAGTTAAGTGAATTTTGCCTCATTTTACAACTTTTCTTGCCACAATTGTTAAATGAGTCCCTGCAATTAAGTTAGTAAAATGATTGTTAAATGAATTTGTCTTCCCCATTGACTTTGCTTATTAGAAGGTCACAGAAAGTAATCATTTGACAACCCCCCCCACCCCCCCAGGACACTGCAACCATCATAAACCTGAGTCAGTTGCTAAGCATCTGAATTTTGACCATGGGTATGCTGTTATGTTCATAAGTATGAAAAATGGTCATAAGTCACTTTTTTTCAGTGCCATTGTAACTTTGAACAGTCACTAAATGAAGTAAGTTGAGGATTATCTTTATTTCAACAAATGAACTGTGCTTTTAATATTATAGGCCAACAATTGACCATTATTTGATTTATTAAAATATTGACAGCCAAACCAACTAAAATGTTCCTATTATATAGCTCTTTACAGATGATTGTTCCATTTATTTGCTTTTATTGACTTTTTTCTTTTTTCTTTATAGTTAAATAATGAAAGGTAGCAAGGAGCCATATTTTGTGAAGTTTATAAAAACTGTGGAAAGTTCAGAGTGTTTTCTTCAAGCCCTTGAGGTATGCTTATTTAATGTGTTTAAAACTGTCTGGTAAGTTAGTTGTACTCACAAAATATACCCTTATGTGTTTTTTATAGCAGGAATTTCTTAGCACATCTTTCTTTTCCTTCATAATAACTAGACAGGAAAAAAATTGATATCTACTTTATGAGTAACGTCCCATTGATTTCAATGGATCTATCAAAAATATAATTGAATTGAATCAAATTGAGATTTGTGTACTGAAATATAAAATAGTAATCTTGCATGAACAAATATAAAAGTGTCTTTAGTTTTAAATATCATTTGTTAAATAAAGTTATATGCCTCACTGTTCTGGAAATTTTGGGTACAGTAAATTCTTGCTCTATTCAGCCAATGTCAATGAAAGAAAAGGTTCATATAAAGACATACCATTCTTTCTCTTCATAAAAACAAACCATAAGATGGTAACTTGGTAACAGGTAATTATGAACATGGTCAGTGTTCACAGCAAGGACTAAAATGAAACTTGATTGAGAAAGCCTTAGAAGTACCAGCTTCAACTTACTGCAAAAGCCTGTAGCATGTTTCATGGTATAGGAAAAATATTTCAGTGACATATTTCCTACTGAAAACTGCTGCAGGCTTTTGCAGTAAGTTGAAGCTGGT
The DNA here is from genome assembly GCF_049901715.1 of Pseudonaja textilis. Taxonomy (NCBI): domain Eukaryota; kingdom Metazoa; phylum Chordata; class Lepidosauria; order Squamata; family Elapidae; genus Pseudonaja; species Pseudonaja textilis. The sequence goes on along the minus strand of NC_142008.1, from coordinate 55,711,050 downwards.
ATTTCTAAGGCTTTGGGAACCATTTTTATACTTCCCTCAACATAAAACAACATTTAAAGTTAATTTTTACAGTAATAACATTAAAGCTTGGTTGATCTAGTTTGATCTAGTGGTTAAGGCATCAGGCTAGAAAACAGAGACCACTAGTTCAAGTCCTGCCTTGCCCATGAAAGCCAATTGGGTAACCTTGTGAGGAAAATATAGGTGGAGGAAGGTGTGTTAGATATGTGCACAGCCTTGAGTCATTTGTAAAAATAATAAAGGGATAGAAATAAAATGAAAACTGGCCTAGTTCATGTTTACCATGCTGCACAAATCGGATAGCAGTGCTTTTGAGAAAATGGCTTGGAAGTAAAGGGAATGCTTTTTTGCATTGAGTTATTTGCTGCTTGTAATATTTTGCAGTCCATCAAAGAATTTCAGTCAGAAGAATGTCTTCAGATTCTTGATAAAGAAGCTGCACTTAGAATACAAGAGAATGACAAATCCCTTTATATATGCGATCAGTTTAGTGGCATTGTTTTTAATCATCTTCAAAAGGTTTGCATTTTCTTATATTATTTTTTGTCAAATCTTGGTAAAGTGTATCTTTGCAAATTGTATAAAAAGTTGAAAATCAGTAGAGATATAAACACTGGGAGATAAATTTGATTTGATGTCACATAATCAGATGAATAACTACTGAAGTTTGTTGATTCCATTTGGCGATTAAACAAATAACCAATAAATGATGATATAATATGGGTTAAATTTTTAGTACCAATTTTTCTTTGAACCACACTTGAAGAATGTGTATGTAGTTAGGAAAAAATGACTTTGAATTTATTGATATTTTGAAAAATTGCCAAGCTATTTGCATGGATCTTGTTTCAGATAATGTAAGTGGCTAGGAAATTGCTTTGTGAAAAAAGAACCCTATTCATTTTCTTGTTTTATCTTTTTCAGCTTGGTTGTAGAATTGTGGGGCCACAGGTAGTTATCTATTGTATGCAGAATCAGCGATGCGTTCCAAAGGCTGACCATCCAGTATTTAATATGACAATGGCTGATGTAACAGTATCTTGTACAAGTCTTCCAAAGGAAACAAGGGTAAAATATAACATAAATATGGAATTCAGTTCAGATATGAGGTTTATCTTCTCAATGTTTATAAAGTTACATTTGGATTCTAGCCATTTTAATTATCAGTTAAATGATAGAATAGGTACAGAAACATACAATTCAAAATAAAAGGAATCAGATTTCTTTATTATTTTACCCCAAATACCTTCAACATATGTTTAGTAACTTTAAAAACTCTTCAATCCTACTTTTACACATAAGTTGTTTTAGAAAAAAAATTGCCTTAATATATTTAAGGTGTAACATGTTTGGTTAAAAGCATTTATTCTTGCTTTGTTAAGAGCAGGGTCATTTTTAAGTGACATTTCAAGATTTTTTTTCTTCTCAGTCCTAAGTTACTTATTCTCAGCAGGTTCTTTTACTGTTTATATGATCTTCTGAAGTTTTATAACTTCTGAATCCTCTCAAATGTATCAGTGTAAATGTGTAAATGAGCAATAGAACACTGATTTTGTTACACTTATGAAAATCATTAAAATGTGGCATTTATATTGAAAATAACTAGCAGCTTTATTTGACTCATACTTTTATCTACAAGTGTTTTTTTTTCTATAGGAGGAAGTCCATGAATATGTACAGTTGATGGGTGGCCGTGTATACAGAGATCTTAATGTGTTAGTAACCCACCTTATAGCTGGAGAAGTTGGAAGCAAGAAATACTTAGTTGCTGCTAATTTAAAAAAACCCATTTTGCTTCCCACTTGGATAAAAACACTGTGGTGTAAATCACAGCGCAGGTAAGATAATTGTGTGTGCATTTGGATTACCTGAAGAATTCTTATTTCTTAACAAAGAATTAACATTCTTGTTGCAAAGGGTCATGCTTTAATGAGAAATTCTACAAAGAAAAAATCTTTTGATAGGAAAAATATAAAAATGTAAGAATGATGCCTTACATTTTTAATATTTGATGAATATTTAAATTTATATGACCAAATCTGTATTTTCAGAATTCTTACTGTCCTTGATCAAATTTAATCAAATTTCGAATAAATCCATCAGAATAAGCATGTCTTAAGACAGACTAAACGTATGCTTGAATGCAAGCTCCAGTGTTACTCCAAAAATTCCCAACGAAGTCTTATTTTTAATGGGACAGAAGAGACAATTATTATATATGTATGAAATAATCTTATTAACTAATGTAGTTTTTTTTCCTGTATGCCTTTGAGCCAGCCTTGTCCAGACGGTTGCTAATAGTTAAGCTCCTGCAGTTTTCTTGACAACACTTTTGGAAGTGGTTTGTTCATGCCTTCTTCCTAGGAATAAGAGAAAATGACTGGCTCAAAATCACTCAGGTATCTATGCCTAAGGCAAAACTAAATTCAAAGTCTCCCATTTTGCCTTAATCACTGCACCAAATTGGCTGTCAATTAATTTACATATACATTAAATCAAGCTTATTCCTGGTTCTAGCCTTATGTAATTTTTGAACTGTGGCTGCAAAAAAACCACATCAGTTAAAATCAGAGTAGCACACTTCTGAATTACATGCATTAACATCATTGTCTATACTCATATAAATCTGGATTCATCATTGATTTTCCAAAGAAAGATCAAGAAATATAATTATTCTTGTTTTTAAAAGGATCACTAGATACACAGATATAAATATGGGAGAGTTTCTGTGTCCTCCATTTCTTGGCTGTACAATCTGTGTAACTGGTTTAAGCAGCATGGATAGACAAGAAGTCCAGCGTCTCACCACTGAGAATGGTGGTCAATATACAGGGCAACTGAAGATGAATGAATGTACCCATCTTATTGTTCAAGAACCAAAAGGTAAAAGATAAATCTTTGACATTTCTGTTTATGCTGAGTTCAAGAGGAGGCTTGTATTTGTACAAATATTTGCAGATTGAGAATCAGATTTCACTTTGTACTGGGCTTAAATTTAGAATGTATCCTTACTTTCTACTGGACTTTCTGCAAATTGTCTTAGTGATATTTTTGTGTAGTACTTCAACTGACAATGGACAGTTTTATTATGGCAATGAAAATAAAAATGTTTTAAACTTAATTTAGAGTTCTTCAAATACTATTTTAATTTTCTCCACTACCTTTATATTAAAGTTGCACTTCTGAATTTCTCATGATTTTCTGCCCATTTTCCCTGCATTTATTAAAAGGATTTTGATATATAGGGAAAGAGAGCCTACAACAAAATTAGATTTATTTTAAAATATATTTCATATGTTTTTTAGAATAAATCCAAATCATGCAACAGAATTTGGAAGTATAACACATAAACTTAAGGTTAAAAATAATAATAAAAGCAATGATAAAATACTTAACCAGAAGATTTCATACATGGAACAGTCAGAGTGCTAAACACAATTATAGGCTAATATAAAGGGGTAAATCTTTACAATCTTCTTGGAAGCTGTAATGAAGGGATGTGGCAGATCCTGTGTAAGAATGGTATCTAACAAAGTCCTATTGAAGTATGGCTACTTGTATTTTAGGTACCACAGAAGAAGGCTGGTCATTGACTGTAATAAATATCTGATTAGTTGTAAGGAAGGCTTGCAAGTATTATGATGGAATAGATGTTTTACATAACTCAACCTAAAAGTGCTCAGAATTTTGAAAGTTGATGCCAGCATTTTAAGTCAAACCTGAAAACACACCATTGAGCAGTGTATCTGATTACAATTCTCAAGAATAGAGTGATTATTTTCTGTACAGGCTTAAATTTTGAATCATTTTAAAGGAAAACTTTAAAGGATAAATACATCGTAATTAACTTAGTCGAAGTAGATAAAAATATATAAGTTTGTCCTCATGAGATAAGGCTGCACATTAGGCTATTGAAAAAAACAGCTATTGACATTTCTTCTCCAGAGGTTTTTTTTATAGTGCAGGTCTTCTGTAGAGCAACAGTGGCAATTTTGAATAACAGTCTGCTAAATTGAAATGATAGGCTAAGGTGCCTGAATTTTTTTCATATTTATTTAGCAAATCATATTGATCTGAATATGCTAATTAGCAAATTAATACTGTAACCTAAAAAATCAAAGCTTTCTGACCTTGCATCTTCACTTTTGGCAAATGGAAGGAGTCTTTTCATCTGCAACTTAAAAATCTATTTTGAATGGTTGCAAACTTTCCTTAATAGGGGAGGGGAGAAAGGAGCAAAATTATACATACAAATATAAGATTCCCCTTTATGTTGCTGAGAGTATTCAGAGAGCAAATTTACATATGTGATTTTCCTATCAGTAATTTGTGGATCCAATCCCATTTTTTTTCTACTTATTGAAATTCATTGCAAGGGTGATTTCATGGACATGTTTGCATTTTTGAGTTAGGTATATAAAATGTAAAACCAAACACAAAATAATGTTGAGCCTCATTGGTTATTACTTCAAGACATTCATGTAGCAGGTAGGGCTCAATAGAGAGGCATTCTGTACTAAGAATACATAGCAAAGGTGCCAAATTTATGGCATCACGTGACATATTAGGACTTTTTTTCCCCTTCACTAAACTGGGTGGGTTTGGGCCAGCAGGTGATGGATCTGGCCCATGGATTGCGAGTTTGACACCTGATGTTGCAATATAAAGCCTCTTTCTGTTAGTGATATATTGCCATTGTGATGACCTAATTATACTTAATTGTATGTGCAAAAAGGCTCAAACACAGTTGTTCCAGTGTCAATGTATAGCGAACCATTTTTATAAGGAAAATATAATCATTTTATATTTCAAAAAATAAGTTTGTGGGTGCAGTCTCTTAAATTGATTTTTAAAAGTATATAGAATAGGATCTCTAGCATTTTAGCTGATAAGTACAGTTGGTAGTTTTAGAAGAAGGAGACTTTATTCCAATCTGCCTGTCATAGTGTTGTACTGTGGATAGTTACAGAATAAAGAACTAATTGGAGCAAAAAGATTTAGTACATTTATTTAAGAAAATGTCAAGAAAATATCTACAAAGCTTGCTTCGTATATTTAATATGCTCATGCAGTTTACATGCTTCAGAACAATTGAAACATGTATTGTTTATTATGATTTTGTCTCTTCTTGGGAAAGGCCAGAAATATGAATGTGCAAAAAGGTGGAATGTTCATTGTATATCCATGCAGTGGTTTTTTGACAGCATTGAAAAGGGATTTTGCCAGGATGTATCAATGTATTTGATAGTTCCTAGCACAAAGAAGGATAGCACACCGAGCACTTCAACTCCTACAGGTCAAGCTAGCAAGCCAGACAGTAAGTAATACATAAATGGACATATTTCCTATGTTATCTAGATTATTTGTATAATTATTAACTGACTTAAGATTCCATGATGATGATGATGATAATGATGTTTTTAGGAAAGAACTGACCTATAAATATTTCAAAGGCCTAAATTCTATTGTGGCTGTTTACTTTGAGACTCGGGTTATTTTTGTTACATTTTTAAGTAGAAGAAATAAGTCTTATAACAAAGTACGGGTAATTTTTGACATACAGATATAACCATCTCAGCATCCCCACAAATTTCAGGTGCTTGGCATGTATTTATGACAGTTGCAATGTTCTGGGAGCGTGTGATCACCATTTGTGACTTTCCAACAAGTAAAGTCAACAGCAAAGCCAGATTTGCTTAACCATGTTATTAACAACTACAGGTGATCCATTTAACAACCATGGCAAAAAAGATAATAACATCTTAAAAGCTGCTTTGCTTAACAACAGAAATTGTGATCTAAATTGTGGTCATAAGTCAATTATCTGTATTATATCTCAACTTCTCCTTTTAGGGTTAGGGTTACATCCCAAACTGAAACTTTCTATGGCTACTGAGCATGTTCACTTGTCCTTGATGAGTGCTGAGTTTGATAGTTCTTCTATAAAAATAATTGTAAAAAATAATTATATGCAGATATAATAATTTATATAATAAGCTGAACCATGGTAAGACCAAGGGGCTTTGAATGCATGATGCTTTAGGATTCTGGACTTTATCATCTTTAGTTCTGGATAGGGTTGAACTGCCCCAGGCAGATCCGGGCCACAACTTGGGTTTTTTTCTGGATTTGAAACTCCTGTTCAAAAGCAGGTGGCAATCATGGCAGAAAAGAGCCTTTGCACAACTTAGTATTGTATGCCAGTTGGGCCCTTTCCTAGTTTGGGAGTCCTGGTACTTAGTTACTGAAGCCTTGATAATCTTACACTTAGACTATTGAAGCTTGCTCTACAAAGGATTATCCTTGAAAAGTATTTGGAATCTACAATTGGCATAGAGTGCGACTACATGGACAGTTTTTGAAGTCCCTAGGGTGGCCAGTGTTATACCACTGTCGCACAAATTTCACTGGTTGCTTCCGGATCCAATCCAAGGAGTTCGCCCTTATATTTAAGGTCCTTTCTGGCCTGGGTCCACTTATCTGAGGAACCATCTCACCCCAATAGGATTGGCTTGCCCCAATCATGCCAGCAGATGGGACATTCTGTGCACCCTGTTGGTCAAGGAATTCCAGCTGGCAGGGTCTAGGAGAAGAACCTTTTCTGCCCTGGCTTCTGCTTTTGGAACATTGTGCCAAAGTGAGATCTGCACTCATTCTTTTCATCTTTTGAAAGGATCCAAGACCTACTTTGCCAACAATCTGAGATTTCAATGGGAGTATATCATTCTGGATGTGGTTAAAGGGTTAAAATAAGACCTCATCTTCTCCCCACATGCATCTTGCTCCCTCCCCGTCTTTATTAATTTTAAGATAATATATTGTTTCTATTGTTTTAATGTTTTATATAATTGCCTTTATTGATTATAAGTCACTAAAGTTGTCTCTAGGTGATAAAAGCAGCATATAAATTTAAATAAGTGTGCATATGATCTTTAAAAAGAGGTGCATCTTGTGGAAATGCATTTGAAAACCTATTCAAATCAATAAAACAACTACATCTTTTTGCACTCATGACCCCACCCCCCCAAGGATCTATGACAACTCGCTTCAGTCAACTCACTAGAGCCAACTCACCATGGCCAACTCACCACAGGACAAGAATTAACACTAATACTGAAAAATAAGGAAATAGAATAATTAAAGGATGCTAAAGAAAGGACAAAATGAAATGTAAATGACAAAAATTAAAATAATTTAAAATTATGTTAAATGGTTACATTGAATAGTTGAATTGTCCTGCAATGAGTTATTCTGTAGCAAATTGGCAATAGCAAGTTGGCCGTGATGAGTTGGTCATGGCGATTTGGCCATGATGAGTTGGCTGTAGCAAGTTGTCCCATTCCGCTTCAGACATGCTCCTACAAATTGCAAAGTGTATCTTTCAAAGGGTTTGAAGAACTCTAGTGAATAGCAAGATGAGTTACTTGATTTGGTAGCTATGATTGAACTACATTTTCCAGTATCTTTTTTTCATTGCTTTTTTTTAAATATACTTTTTATTTTTCAAATTTCTATACCACAGTGTCAAACTCGTGCTATCACATTGCTGTCATGTGACCTATTGCAACTTTTTTTTTTTCCCTTCATGGAGCTGGGGTGGTTTTGGCCTGTGCATGATGCATCTGACCTGTGGGCCACCAGTTTGAAATCCCTGCTCTATACCATCCATCTCAGCTTTGTGCCTCTGGGTGATTACATTGGTTGCGGTTGCTGCAAATTGAAATTCAGTGACATTTGCAGAATTACAAGCTGTTTACATCAATATATAAAATAGTACCACTCTTACTTCCACAATTCTATCAAAACCAGTGGGAAAAAGATGTTTTTATTGAAGATAAAGAAATTCATAATTTTTCCTCTTTCAATGTCTATTTCCCTTTTGCAGTATTTCCTAAAAATAATATAATCGGAGTAATGTGTCCTGAATAATGAATAAGCCATTACTTTGTAAGCATTAGAAATACTAAGCGTTTTTAGCATGCATTGATAGTAAATTATGTTATACTTAGCATAACAGAAGGAATAAATTAATGGAGAATGAAAGTTAACTAATGTCCAGTATGATTTTTATTTATGCTTAATCATCTATGAAATGAGAAAGTATAGTTGATATATTGATGCAATTTTCCAAAATCATTCATAAATAACTTTTTTATCTGAATTTTATTTAAAGGTCAAACACTTTCGGATGTTAGTCATATTTCAAATATCAACTTAAGTGACATTAATGAAACATCATGTAGTTCTGTTTTGAATAGCAGACTGGAGCCTTCACCTGATGATCTGAACAACTTGAATATTAGTTCTTTGCAAACACGTGAGGATTTACTGGATGGATGCCGAGTATGTTTAATAGTGCATGTTCAATTGTAAAATTACCAGATAATTCTATAGATTTTAGAATTTGTGAAATTATATTGTTCATGAATGTAACTAAGCAGAATCTGATATTTCACTCTGACTAATTGGTTAAAAGCGATTGTCCATTATTGCACCTCTGATTGAAAAAAAGAAGGCAAATGCCATTACTTACAAACTCTGTGTTAAATTAGTTTCTTTTAGTTTACTTTTTTGTTGTCATTGCACCTTGTACAATGAAATCAAACACCATCTTCAGTGCACATCATGACCATGACCATGAAAATAAACACAAACACACATCCTTCACACATTGAACTAAAAATCCCCGACACTACACCAACACTGCACTATACAGCAGAATTCAAAAGAGCTACTGCCCTTGGATAGAAGCTGTTTTTCAGCCTATTTGTCCTTGTTTTTATTATTCTTTACCATCTGCCAGATGGTAATAGTTCAAAAAAATGGTTCCCAGGATGAGATGGATCTTTGAGAATGTTTTGAACTTTCTTAAGGCAGCGGGAGCTATAAAGCTCTTCCAAAGAGGGGAGAGGGCCACCAATGATCTTCTGGGCAATGACATTAACCCTCTGGAGTGCTTTCCTATCTGCCACTGTGCAATTGGCAAACCATACAGAGGTGCAGTATGTTAAAATGCTCTCTATGGTGCAGCGGTAGAAGGTCACCAGCAGTTTTTCATTTAGTTGTTGGTGTTGAGGACCAAGTTATTGTCTCCACACCACGAAAGCAACCGGTCCACCTCATTTCAGTAGGCAGACTCATCCCTCCCGGAGATAAGTCCCACCACTGTATTTTAGTGCAATATCTCCTTAATAATATAGCAAACTAAAAGATCAATAGTAGGAACATACGGAATAAATGCTAAATACTGAGTTGTGTTAGTATCAGAGTAATATGTAGTAAATAGTAATGAACTATGACAGCCAGTTTAGTATAGTGATTATGGAATCAGGTTAGAAATTGGGAGACTGAGTTATATTCCCTTCTGAGGTACAAAGCAAGTTGGATTACATTGAGCCAGTCACTTTCTCTCATGGGAAGGAGAGAATGACAAATTGCTTTTGAAAACGCAGATATGATTGAATGGAAGAAAAAAAAAACTATACTACAATGAACAATACTATAATGATATAGATAAAATTTGAATGATACTGTAACTAAAAGGAAGTGGAATCAATGACTTTGTTTGCTTACAGACTCTTCATTATCTTACTGAATAACATCATCGGTCTGGGTGTGAGGTGTGCTCCCTGTTTGTGTATTATTCAATAAATGTATATGATAGTATTATCCTTTATATATAGTAGATTTTATTGTTTTCAAAAACAAAACTTGAAATGCAAAATTACAATAAAAAGGGAAAATATGCAAGGTGGACAATGAAGAACATTTACAAACTGACACACAAAAATACAAAACCCTCTGATTAAATACAAATACAAAACCCTCTGAAATACAAAACCCTCTGATTAGTTTTGAATCTATAGACGTAAAGTGTGCTGTGACATTGAATTAAACCATAATTTAATATTTGTTTAGATCTTTAATTATCTGGAAGTACTATAGGGGAGAGTTGATAGAATATTCACACTCTTCTATGCAGTGTCCAAATTCCTTTGTAAGTTCTTTAGCTATATGTTGGGCTATATGTTGGGCTAATGATACAGTTAGACAAAAAGATATGCCAGTCTTCTATTTTTGGATGTCCATAGAAGCTTGGGAGGATGAGTCCATTCATTTCACCCCACCATTTCTTCATTATATTGTTTCTGGTTTCTTTAGAAGATGTCCAGATTTTGTAATGGATTGTGTTGACTGGGATGAAGGTTTTTTTGTCCTCTAGTAGTACTTTGGTGTAAATTATGTTCTATCCGTGATAGCCATGGTTTGATGTTTGCAAGCAAACAAGTCCTTACTCCCTAGTTCATCCCCGAGTTACTCTTTTCTATTGAATATGGAGTATCTAATCTGCCTTAAATTAGTGTTACTATTTTAGTTCAAATATTTTTCTGCTTTTCTTGTAGATTTATCTTTGTGGTGTTACCGCCAGAAAAGTAGATAAAATGAAAACGCTGATTAATTCTGGTGGTGCAGTTCGTTTTAATCAACTAAATGAAGATGTAACACATGTTATTGTGGGGGACTGTGATGATGAATTAAAACAATTTTTGAAGAAAACAGAACGGAGGTATTGATAACTAGTTTTAAGATTTACTGGCATTTTTTAAAACTAAAACTTTGGTAAATATTCAGCATGTTAAGAGTTTATTGCAATTTTTATCATTTTCTCAAGAGTAGTGAAGATATTTATTAATTTAAAAAAACATTCTAGAATGAAATATTTAAAACTAGGGATGTGTGGATTGTGGCATATTTGAATCATCAGTTTGTGTTTTTAAAGCAATTCTATATATATGAATCAGTCCAACTATGAATCAGTCCAACTCAAAAAGTGAATTTGATTTAAGAAAAATATTGAATTGTTTCAGAGGTTATCAGTTCAAGTTCCCAATACAATGTGAGAAATCACCTGAGATTTGATCAAATTGCTGTCATAGCTCTGAATCAAGCCTTTGTTCAACTTTATTAAAAATATATAAAGAAAAGATTTGTAAAAAATAAAAGAATTAAAGGATTGATTCTCTACAACTCTGATCTCCAAAGATGTAAACATCTAAGACAGTTTATGTATTAACTTTTAAGTAAAGGAAAATAGATCATGATTACAATGTTGTGATACAGATATTTTCTCTGGGAAAATTACTGCTTTAAATGCACACAGTTAACAATGTCAAAAAGTCTGTACTTTAGACACAAATTTGTATTGCATATTCTTGTGATGTTTAGAAACTTTGCTTTGGTTTCATAGGACGTATAGAACACTTTTTCCTACATGGTGTAATTCTTGTTTTTTTTCAATAATAGGCCACATGTTGTGACAGTACAATGGCTTTTGGAATGCTTTAGAAAAGGTTATTTAATACCTGAAGAGCAATATGCCCCTGCAAGTTGTCAAGAAGTGAATACTCCATCTTCTGAGCCACCTTTTATCTCCAATAAAAATAACATGTTGAAGAAAGAATATGTGAATACTGTGGCAGCTGCAGATACTGATGAAGATTTGCTATCTCAATATGTTACTCATGATTCCAAAGTAGGTAAGGTACTGGTTCATGAAAAGCAGGGAGATGGACAGGGAAGCAGGTATGCAGCAGGCAGAATAAATAGATACTTATTTATGGTAATTAATCAGCAAATATACTCCACCATCATCTGTTCTCTTTAATTTCTTCTTTGGTGCATATGCATGATCGTTATACTTCTACATGTCCTCTTTCTATTACCAGCTCATAGTCTATGTGCAACTGTACTAAATGTCCTTAAATGTTTTGTTATTTCTTGCACTTTTTTTAATATTTGGATAATTTTAGCTACTGTTCTTCAGTGATTTAATTTATAGCCTGCTACCTTTTGTGTAATTATTGTCTATCAACTTGATTCTTGGACCACATTATCAGTTCCTTTCTCATATGGAATTATTTCCTTACTACCTACTAGATTTTGTTTCTTCCGTTTTCTTATTGCAAAGCTCCTACATTTCTAAAAATTATATGATGTATTCAAACCAACTGATTTGTCAATTCCCAGATGTAACAGATTTCTCTCATAGGTGATTTAACCATCGGTCTAAATACAAAGTGTGTCATAATTCTTCCAGAATACTTCACTAATATACTAAAAAAAGAAAATTAACATTTTACTTATCTCCTAGTTCATTTTGATGACTACAGTGAAACTGATCACACTATATTTAAAAATGGAAAAGAAGTCACAGTTAGTTCCTTGGCAGAGTCTTCTTCAGTTGGTAAAGGAGCCTTATTCAGTGGAAGGAAGTTTCTCATTCTTGGTTTTGGCAAAGAAGATGAATCTTGCATAAGAGCTCTGATAGAAGAGAATGCTGGGAAGGTTCTGCTCCAGGAAAATAAAATAATTGCTGATTATGCTGTGGTTCCTCTTATGGGAAACAAGGTCATATCAACTGTAGAAACTGTGGTTACAAACACATGGCTGGTAAGAATAAGTTGAAAAAAAATGTTTCAAACAAATATTAAGCAAACAAAACAATAGGCAATGGAAGTATTATTGATATTTTAAAATTACTTTTGAAGAATAATATACTTCCAAATTATATTTATGCTAAATTAGGATTTGTATTTAATTGTGGTCTGATTTTATTCTTTCTATTTTAATTATTGAGATAGGAAAAGAATGCAAATATTCACATATGAAGCCCCAAACACCAATAGGACACTGTTAATAAATCATTGGGTATTTGAATAAAACAGTTACAACAATTTTAATAGTTCTAATGCCTCAGTTTGTGTCAACTAGAACTAAAATTAACTTTAGAGAGTCACTTTGGTGTAGTGGTTAGGGATACAAGGTAGAAACCAGGTGAATAAATTCTATTTCCACTTCGTAAGTCATTCTCTCTTATCTCTGGAAGCAAACAATAGCAGTTTATTTTTGAAAATGTTGCCTAGAAAACTGCTGTGACTTGTCTAGCGAGTTACCAGAAATCAGTGCTGATTTGAAGACACAGAATTTAATATAATGCTAACTTTAATTCACAAAACATTTGCAATACTATTTGTATTTAAAAATAGTTTAAGAAGGCATTGTTGTGTTTGTTTTCAAATAATTCTCTACAGTCATATACCATTTGATCCATTATTGCCTCAGATTCTTGAATTACTATGGTTGAAAGCATTTCTAAGTTTAATGTCTTCTTGTGTCATTATCTAAGGTGATGTGTATAGAACAACAGACTCTGATAGATCCTCAATCAAGTCCACTTTTCAGCCCAGTGCCAATGAAGGAAGGAGCCATCCCATTACAGCATTTTGTGTTGTCTTTCAGTCAGTTTAGTGGAGCAGAGAGAGAATCTTTAATATGTTTGGCAAGTCAGCTTGGGGCAAGGTCTGTACACCATTACTTTTTAAAATGCTCTGGCACCCTATAATATTAAACTTCTGTCAAGAAAATGGAGAAAATGTATATGCATTTCAAAAAGGCTAGTAAATACTACCAAACTATTTAAAAAGATTGTTTGCGATATTTATTTTTGGGAAAAAAATAGTTAATAACTTTTTCAAAAGATAAAATAGTCTTGATAGTTTTACTTTTTAAAGGATAATATTGATACTTATGGAAAATAGCATTTTTAAAAAATGTCGTTTTAGAGTTCAGGAATTCTTTGTGAGAAGAGCCAACCCAAAGAAAGGAATGCTTGTCAGTACTCATCTGGTGCTAAAAGAGCCAGATGGTTCTAAATATGAAGCAGCAAAGAAGTGGAATCTTCCTGCCATTACTATGGCTTGGCTATTGGAGTCTGCTAGGATGGGAAAAAAGGCTGATGAAAACAAATTCCTGATTGAGAATATAGACAACAAAGGTTAGTTGGAATGGAGCTGCATCTGTATGTGCTCACATCTGTGTAAACAATAGAAGCATTCATATATTTCCTTAAACACCCCACCCATAAGCATTTTTTCTACTACATTGTAAAGAAAAATAACATGTAAGTATTATTGGTTGCTAGATGACACTGATGTTGCACTAGGTCAGGACACTATTAATAGGGTTTTGAAAAAATGTGCCATTCTTTCTTTTGATAGAAGTATTCATTTTACCTTCTGCTTCACACAATAACATGTATGTGACATCTCCCTGGTACTATTCTGTACAATTTTCACCAGTGTTCTTTCCTAATTCATGAAATATAGTGATATATCAGTAGATTATGCAGGTCTTTAAATCTTTCACATTGCTTCTAAATGCTCAAAGTCATTCAGTAAAGCTTTGCAGTTGAATGACATTTGGTCATTTAATCCAATGCTTTTTACAACATGATCCCTTGATTAGTTTACTTAAAGGTGGAACAAGGATTAAACATAATCATGCAAACATTTGAAGGTTGCTACCTGGCATAAAGTAGTGATTTCTTTCTTGACTGCCTATCCCAGTTTAATTTTCTGTTTATAATTATATGTATTATTTGCTATCGTTGAAATAGTATGTTAGTATCCTAGCATGTTATAAAAATTATTAGCTAAAGCATATTTTTTATATATACTATATTTTATATATACTATATTATATACTATATTCTGGAAATATAGTATTCATGTTAGGGTTCCAAGTAACAGCCCATCAGAAATCAAAAGTCTTAAGGCAGGGTTCCTCAAAGTATAGGTTTGTTAGGCATGTCATATTGGCACAGCTGGTGAAAACCCGAATCTGAAGTCCCCTGGGTTTTCCCATCCCAGTTCAAAATCCAAAGTTTTTTCCCACATTACACATAACCATCACATGTCCCAATCAGATCTCTCTCCATCCCAGATGCCTCCCATCCATGTGCTGGTGAGAGTGTCCTTGGCTCACAGAGGAATGTTATTTTGTTATTTTGGCTACATATTCCCCTCATCTCTACTCCCCCCTTCCTGTTAAGGTATTGGAGATTTAATAGCTGACCAGCTGTTGTAAGGCTGCTGTAAATGTTGATGTAATGAGAATGAGTCAGCAGTGTATTGCCGCTTTAAAACTGAGGTTGAGTCAGCAGGGTTATTGCCATTTTAAGAAGCTGTCTATATAAGGGCGGCCATGAGAGGGAGTATCTCTCCTTGTGTTCTATCTCCATTGTAGTTCTCCGTGCAGAGTAACGAAGACTGATTACTTGCCTGATATCTTCATAATACGTATATAGCAGTCTTGTATATAAACCACTGTTAAAAGACAAAACCTCTGTGTGCTGTGCTGTGCTCCTGGGTTGTCTCACAATAGTACTCATGCTGCAAACACTAACAGGAGAGCTTAGAGAGAAGAGAAACCCAGTGGGAGCTTGCACCAGAGCCAGAGGGGTTGTGCGACATGGTTTAATCTGGTTAGTGGCTTGTGAAGGAAAACAGGCAACATGACCTTCATCAGCATAATGGGAGGAGGTTATTGGTGTCTCAGTTGAAGGAGACAAGCTACCTTTCCTGGAATGTGAAGATGGAAATGTACCTGCAGAGTTAGGAGTTATGGACAGTTGTTACTAATCCACCAGCAGTCCTGGATGATGGGGACCAGAGGAAAAACTAAAAGGCTTAGCCAGTATAATTCTGGCTGTAGAGGACAGTCAGCTGATACATGTGAGGGTCTCCAGTCTGCGAAAGAGTGCTGGGAGACATTGCGCAGTGTGTATGTGAGAGAAACTGCTTGTAGTAAAGTGTTGCTAACAAGGAGACTATAAAGCACAGCTGAAGCCGGGGAAGAGTATGTCCACACATCTGCAGAATATGAGAAGGACATCCCTTGAGTTAGAAGAAAGAGGAATGACATTTACTGAAGCACACAAGGTGTATGTAGTGCTCTGTTCATTGGAGAATTCATGGGATGTTCTTGTGACAGGTATAGAGTCTATGCAAGAGTGGGATTTAACAATGGCAAATTTAACTGGTCAATTGTTAGAGGAGAAGCAGAAATGGTTGGAGAGACAACCAGGAAAGGGAGGAGAGAACGCTCAGCACAGAGCAGTATCTACAACAGTCCAGGATGCTGGCAGAGCAGCTGAGACAATTAACATAGTGAAGAAATGCTGTATGTGTGGTTCTACTGAGCATCTCCAGAGATGCTGCCCTGAGAGGAGAAACAGGAGCAGCAAGATAAGGGCGCAGGACTACTCAACACATGTGGAGCAGTTCTCCAGCGTCATTTTCCTTGGCAGCATCAATGACTGAAAACACCATGCATACTTGGTTGTTGGACAATGGGGCGGGCCAGCACATCGCTAACAAATCCACAAGCGATTTCTGGTTTGAAATCAGCAATGCAAACATGGGCTAGCCTGGCCAATGGTCAAAGAGCTGCTGTAAAAGGGGAAGGTAATTACGGACCAGAGATAGGAGCACCATTGTACAATGTCCTATATGTACCAGCATTAGATCATAATCTATTGAGTATATCCAGGTTAGACAGGCAGGGTTATGACATACTATTTGCAGGGGAACAGTATTCCATTAAGAAAAATGGAAAGATATGTACACGAGTGGTTAAGAAGGATGGACTGTACTTTCTAGGAAGGCAGGAAGATTGTTGTGCATGTGCACTTACGAATGCTCCCACACGTGACAATTGTGTACATCTGTTACATAGGAAATTGGGGCATGCAAGTTTTGACATACTGAAGAAGATGCCAGGCTTACCTGAGGGACTTAGGATAAAGAATGAAATGTGTATTTAGATTGCACTATTTGTAAAGAATCAAAATCCAGGGTGTATCCTATAAGTAAGAAAGCACAAGGAATACAAACAGTATTGCAGTTAGTTCATGGTGATTTGGTTGGTCCTATGGCACCTTTAGGAGGAGCTAGATATGACTTAGTCATAGTAGATGACTACAGTAGATATGGGTTTTGTTATCTGCTAAAAAGCGAAACTGAAGTACTGCAACAATTCAGGAATGGGTAACATTTGTAGAACAATGGTATAGTTGTAAAGTATACCAGCTGAAAACAGATAGGGGAACAGTACAATAAGTTCCAAAAATGCAGTTTAGGCATAAGGCATAGATGAACGAATCCATATTCGCCGGCTGAAAACGGAGTGGCTGAAAGAAGAAATGGTGTGATACAGACCATGAAGGACTCATTACTTGCTGATGCAGACATGAGTAAAGTATACTGGTGGGAAGCCATGAAGACAGTAAGTTATATTAACAGGATATGGAGTGTGGCAATAAAGGAAATGCCATATTTCAAATTGCATGGAAGAAAACCCTCCTTGGCTCATCTAAGGATATTTGGCAGTTATGCCTGGATGCATATTCCAAAAGACAACAGGAGAAAAGGACAAAAAAAGGCCAGGAAGCTTAGGCTTGTTGGGTATGAGCCTGGATCCAAAGGGTATAGGTTTACAGATGGAATTAGAAAGTAGCGATTTCAAGATCTAGTTTTTATGGAGCAGAATGATTGGGATAGGATGCATGCTAATCATGAAGTGTCCATGCAAATGCATAGCACTAGTTTACCAGAAGGCAGCGATAAAGGAGAGACGGGAAAATGGGTCAGAGGTAGATATAGAAGATGATAGACCTATGATAAAAAGCGAAAGCACAGAAACTCAGGAACAGATAATACCAAGAAGATCTGAAAGGAGTAATAAAGGTATAGCTCCTGAGCGGTTCACTGTAAGTGAGGTTAGAGTATATAGTGTTAGGTATGAACCACAAAATTTCCAGAATATGTTGTCATTGCCTAAGGCAGAACAAGAAAAACGGAAGAATGCTATGGACAAGGAAATGGAATCTGCAGACGTTTATCAGGTGTTTACTCCCTTGAGATTATCAGAAGGGCGAAAGGCAGTAGGATACAAATGGATATATAAAAAGGTGTAACACGGGTGGGATACGATAGGGTTAACTGCCAGTTCGGGATTTATGAGGTTCGGTGATTTATGATGTGCTTCCCTGCACGCTGCGAGCGGGTGCCTGTAAATTGTCACCTGTAAATCGTCTTCAGCATGCTGCGTGCAGAGAAGCAGCCTTTGAAACAGCCCTTTTTTCCTGCTTTTTTAACTGCAACTGTACCTTGTTTGGCAGCTGAAGTTGAAAAATCAGGAAATAAAGATCAGGTAAAAGCCTGGGTGGGCAGGTGGGCAAAAACTTCAGCAGGCATAGAACCGGTTCTATGCTGCTCTTCAGAGCTACCGGTTCTACAGAGGTGGACAGAACCGGTAGAAACCCACCCCTGGTGTTACACAATAATGAGCTGCAGTGGTTCTGGTGACGTCTTCCTTGTGGATGGATCAGAGACCGCGATCGTGTGCGGCTTCGATCCATACTCTCTCGTCACCTGCATTTGGGGCCAGAACCACCTGTAGGGGTGGTGAAGAAGGGGGAGACTGTCAGCTGGGTAGAGGGGAGCTGCATTTCTCCCTGGCTAGGCATTTTTCTCCCCCCGAAAATGGTTGTAACAGTGGTCAATATGGCCACCTTAAAGAGGAAGAACTAACCTGGACAAGATTGTGCAGGAGTGGTGAAGAAGAGGACAGCTTGAAAACCGGGCTAAACAGGCACAACATTTAAAGATAAGATACCCCGGAATTAAAATTTTAACAAATTTATAAAAGAGACAATTAAAGTAGCAGCCAGAGAAAGTGAAGAAGAAAAGTTTGAAAGTAGCTTTGAAACCTAAAAGGAAGAAGCCAGAAGCAGATATTTGTTTGAACTGGATAAATATATGATCTTGGAACCAAACAGGCATAACTAAAGCTGAACTTGAACGTGTCAAATAAAAAATAGTATTTGTATATTTGGACTTTTTGGAACTTTGAATTCTTAAAGCCCTAAATAGAGAGAAAAAGTGAAAGGAAAAAAGGGTGGAATTTGGACATAATAGAGACCGCCATCTAGTGGTAAAATAAATTATTTAAGATTTTCTATAACCTGGCTCCTACAAAAGCTGATTTTGATACAAAATAAGTGAAACCTTGTTACAACAAAATAGAGACCCTGGAAAATGAAAGTGGAATATTGAATATTAAAACAAAGAAAGAAGGAGGAAGAAATTAACTTGGGATTGTTTGGTGATTTTGGCATATACTTAAATTCATGGACGTTGGATTATTTGTTGAATCTGGGAAAACGAAGAGGAATTTTTAAAAAGCTGATCGTTGAAAATAAATTGTATAGACATTGGCTGATTACTGGATAATTGTGGACATAAAGAGTTAAGAAAGATATAAATATACATAGCAGAAGAGCTTTAAAATGGCAGAACCCTTTTGGAATTAAAAATGGAACTAAGAAATATGAAATAAATGCTACAAGAGAGAGGCAAGTTGTTTGGTTTTGCCTTACAATTTTTAGAAATAGCGATTTAAGAGCATGAAGAACAACAAGGAGTGCCAGAGGAATTGATTAAAGAAGAGGCCATCTTTAATGAACAACTGGAGCAACGAATGTTAAAGTGAAGGGGGAGAAGAATGGGAATTAAAAACTGGAGATATGAGGAGGCAATTAAAAAGGGGAATACTTTGAAAATCAAACAAAGCAAAAGGAAACAGCAGAAAAGGGAATTATAGAAGGAAGTTTTAAAGAGGGAGGGGGATAAAAACCGGAATAAGAAAGGGAGGGGAAATAAATGAAGGGAAGAAGTAAAAAGAACGGAATTGGGAAGTCAATATGGAAATTGAATAAAAATGAAAAGAAATTGTTTATCTAAAAGACATAGAGATAATGATTAATTAAGAAATAAGAGGATTCTGCAAGGTGATGAGATGTAGAATAAAATGTATTAGAAGTAATCAAATTATTTAGTAAGTAGGAAAATATAGATTATTAAAATGGAGGACTGGAACTGATATTTTTCTTTTTGTTACTGGAAGGCTTGTTATTTGTTAAGCTACACAAAGATAAATGGAGTAAATGTGAAAAAAGAGAAATTATGATAGGCTTATTAACTATGTTTAATGAATTTATAAAATACGGTTGAAATGAATTAGGATTATTGCAATAAGATTAGCATCAGTTATTATGATGAATGGAATATATTAAATTTTCTTGAAATTATAAATGCTTTTGATGTAATAGAATGGGAAAGTACAATGCAAAATCGGATTTTGAATAAAAATGAAAATAAATGGTTTATTTACATAGAAATAATGGTTAAGAATTAAGAAAGGGAACTCTGTGATGAGGTGCAGAATAAATGTATTAGAAGTAACATTGTTTAGAAAGTAGGAAAATATAGATTATTAAAATGAAAGATTGGAACTGATACTTTTTTGTTATTAGAATATTTGTTTTTTGTTAAACTATACATAGATAAATGGAATTAAAGTGAAAAAAGAGAAATTATGATAAGTTTATTAATTATGTTTAATGAATTTTTAGAATATAGTTGAAATGAATTATGAGGATTGCTGTAATGAGATTAATATCAGTTCTTATGGTGAATCAAATAGATCAATTTTTCTTTTGAAATTATAAATATTTTTGATGTAATCAAAGGGGAAATGATCATGCGGAATCTGACTTAAAAGGTATATATGTTGTGTAGTTGCTAGGAGATTTTTGTTATTTTTAAGATGATAATTAAAAAGTTAAATGATTATTGGGATTTAAAGGGGAATTAATTAAATGATATATAAGGTATGGGGTGGCACACTCCAAATTGGTAATTGTAGGGGGAATTTTTTTGAAATGTTTAAATTGAGATGGAATTTTTGAAATAATGAAATAAGAATATGCGATGAAATTACAAACCTGACAAATAAAAGTATAAAATATAACGAATATGAAGATATGAGAATTATTTAAAGTAAAAAGAAATAGGTTAAGAAATGAATTGAAAATTTATAAAATAAGCTTGAGGAAAGTAAGAAAACTGATAGAAAATATGTAAAGCAATGACAAGATTTGAATTTAAATGTGAAAGATGAATATGTAATGAAAGTCATGTTTGCATGGAAATGTGAAAACCTGGAATCATGGTGTTCACCAAAAATAAGTTTTTAAAATGTGGAAAATTGAAATAATTTTTTTACAAATAATAATAATAATGAACAGCAGTATAAGCCACAGTTAGTTGCATAGGGATTCACGTGAAGAAAAAATATTCATTATGATGAAGTGTTTGCACCAACTGTCAGACCATAAGGCTAGCATTAGTTTTAGCTGTCTCATATAGATATAACCATATATCATTGCCCGCTATTTCTCGGTGTCGAGTTTTTTGGAGATGGAAATGCAGGATTGCAGATGGCCCTGGGGGTTTGCTTGAAGCAGCACCGCCACTAAAGCCCCATTGCTGGTGTCCACTTACAAATGGTCACAAATGGTTGCTCTGGTTCGGGGTGCCTAAGGATGGGCTCCTCAGCGAATAATTTCTTTAGGGCCTCGAAGGTGCACTGGCAATCTAGGTACCAGGCCAAGGGCTGACTTGGCTTTGGCTTGGGGTCCTTCCCTCCCGCTTTTAACAGTTCCGCCACTTCCACAAATGCGGAGAGGAATTGTCTAGGTTCCCCTCGCACATATGTACTAGTCTTTTCCGGCTCTAGGGGCTGTTGCTCATCTCCGTTACAAAGCCAAAGAGCCAGGGCTGTCCAAAGATGTCTCCGTGGTCATATGGCTGGCATGACTAAATGCCGAAGGCACACGGAATGCTTTTACCTTCCCACCAAAATGATCCCTATTTTTCTACTTGCATTTTTGCATGCTTTCAAACTGTTAGGTTGGCAGAAGTTGGGACAATTAATGGGAGCTGACTCCATTACATGGTGCTAGGGATTCAACCACTGAACTGCCAACCTTTCTGACATGCCTTAAATTATAGAATTGTCTATATAAGTTGGCAAACCCAAGAAGACTCTGAAATTGCTTGTGGGTGCATGGGGGCTGCCAGTCTAGGACGCTTTTCACCTTCCCTGGGTCCATTTTGATCCCTTCATTTGACACTTGGTAGTCCAGGGAAATCTTGTGGAACTTGTATTTTTGACAGCTTCATGAAGAGTTTTGCCGCGAGAAGTTTTTTGAGGACTTGGCACATTAATTTGACATGGTCCCCTAGAGTTTCGCTGAAAATGAGACTGTCGGAATATCTCGGAGTTTGGCTGACGGCAAAGTGTTTGTCCATAAAAGGAGATAATTATGACAAGCTACTACAACAAATACAAAAAGATTTGGATAATTGGGGGAAACTACAGCTTTCACTGATCAGGAGAATAGCCACCATTAAAATGAATGTACTGCCTAAAATACTGTTCCTCTTCCAAACAATCCCAATAAAATTAGGAAAAAAGTTTTTTGAAGAACTAAACAAAATAATAACATTTATTTGGTTAGGGAAGAAAGCCTGAATAAAATTGGAACTTTTGCAAGATTGTAGAAGCAAGGGAGGTTTTTGATTCCTGGATTGTGACGCAGCCGCAACATGGCTTAAAGATTTGGTATATCTAAACAATAAAAGAGTTAACCATTGGGGGGCATGATCTGCAGATTGGCTAGTACATATTTATTTGGGAAGGGAAAAATAAACTGCATTCATACTTTCAGTGGCACCAAGTTAGGGATGCCCTGGTATCTGTCTGGGAGAGAATCAAAAGAAACCATTCCAACATGGTTATTGACTATGGAGGCAATGGTATATCCTTAATGTCCTAGACCTAAATAAAAGTTAGATATAAAGAATTATTAGATGAGCAAGGAGAATTAAAATCAAACCAAGAACTGAAGGTACAAGGAATAGAGAAAGATTGGCGGCCGTATCTAAAAATTCAAGCATATAAGAAAGACATAGAGCAAAATGGGATACATAAAGATCAACAGGAATTAGATAAAATACTACAGGGGACAGGGGAAAATGATTACTAAAATGTATAATCTGTTAAAAGAAACAGCAAAGGAGACTATGATAATCTGGGCCAAAATTTTTGGGTATAGTATTAAATTGGAAGATTGGAAAAAATTATGGGAAATAAATTACAAACTAACATCACAGCAGCTTATAACAAGAATTTGCATAAAATTTTCTACTGCTGGCACTTACTCCTGGCAATGTTGGCTAAAATTGGCAAATTGTTGGAAGTGTGACCATGAACAGGGAACTTTTTTGTGGTAGACCTGCCCTAAAGCTAAGAAATATTGGCTCAAAATTAACAATTGGCTAGAAAAAATTACAAAACAAAAATTGAATTGAAACCAGAGATATTTTTATTGAGTATATTAAGATATAAAATTGGCAAAAAGTTTCAATATATCATACTTTACATAATAACTGCGGCAAGAATTGCCTTTGCCCAGAACTGGAAACATGACAATATTCCTTCTGACACTATGATCATAAAAAAGGTTTTAGAATGTGCAAAGATGGATAGGTTATCGATGGAATTGAAAGATGGAGAAGAAATAGATTACTATGAGATTTGGAGTTTATGGTATAACTGGTTGGAAGGTGAACGTAAAATAGATGGATGAAAGATATGTAGGAGTTATGTCAAGATGAGATAATATTGTCTATAACCATGTAAATAATTATGTAAATAATTGTGTCTTAAATTGAATGTAGGAATAATTGTAACAATATTTAGTAGTAACCTACATAATTAGAAATATGTCAATGTGAGTGAACACTGGTGGAAATGTGCTTTTAATTGTGAAAATATGTTAAATAAAGATTAGTTTAAAAAAAAATGTCAACTGGCAGTGCATCTGGGGGCTCTGGGGGCAGTTGAGCCACTGCAGGCGGGGGCACCTGCGTCAGCATCAATTGGCACTCCATCCACCCCTGGCCGGGGTAGAAAGGGGAATTAATTAGCTGGTAGGAATCTAGGGGATGGCTGGCCCAGCAGCCAGCAAGCCCTGGCAGTCCGCAGGATGGGCTGGATTGGCTTACTGGCCCAGTTGACAGCTGTCAATATGGTAGATTGGGCCTGTCACCTGAGGCCTTGGCTTGGTTCACACTGAATGGAACGAAGGAGGAGTGCCATGTTCCCATGGCTTGGGAAGGTGAATGTTGGCTGGGTCAGAACCAAGACCCCCTGCTACTGATGCTCAGCTGGCTGACTTCTCTGATAGTCCCTCCAGGGTTTGGTTTCTTGGCAATGGCTAGACTCCCCAGGCCCTGGACTCGCTGAGGTCAACTCTCACTCGAATATTGTGGTGTGCTTGGTTCGTGCTGCGGTGACCTGGCACTCCTGGAGCATTGGCTGGCCGCCAAACTGCTGCTCTGCCTTGTATTGTTCCTGAGTAGCTGGCCATAGCATTGGCTCAAGGTATGTTGGGAGCGTGAAAGCACAGTGCCATGGCTGCAGGTCGGGTCCCAAAGGATGGACTCCTTGGGCCAGGCCCTCCTCTGACACCAAGCTTGGTTGCCGCACGCTGTCATCTAGGGAAAGCTGAGAATCCCAGAGCTTTCCACAGTGAGCCCGCTGGCTCCAAAAGCTCCACCGGCAGCAGTCAAGTCCTCTAGCTGTTTTTTCTCCTCCATCTGCTCTGAGTCTTCCCACTGCCTGGTAGACTGGGAAAGCAGCCGGAGCTCAGGATCCCGGACAGCAGCCCCACGTGAGCGGGGAGCTATTGATTTTTTTAATAAAAGGGATTCAGGTTAATGTCAGGGTTCTAAGTAACAGCCGATCAGAAATCAAAACACCAAGGCAGGGTTCCTCAAAGTATAGATTTATTAGGCATATAATATTGGCACAGCTAGTGAAACCCGAGGTTTTTCCCACCCAGTTCAAAATCCAAAGTTCTTTCCCACATTACACACAACCATCACACGTCCCAGTCAGTTCTCTCTCCCCATCCTGGATGCCTCCCATGCCCTTTCAGGTGCTGCTGAGCGTGTCCTTGATTCACAGAAGAAAATGTTATTTTGGCTACATATTCCCTTTAGCTATCTCTACTCCCCCTTCCCTTTTCCACAGCTGCAGTCAGCCTCGCTGTGACAACCTTGAAGACTTAAAGATGTCTCCAGGGCTGACAATTCACTTTCAAAATTGAAAGGGCAAAACTTACAACTCTATTGTTTATTTTGTTATATTCACTGAATATAATAAAGAATGACCAAAGTAATTTTTACCAAGGATCACTGCAATTGTAGCATAGGAAACAACACTTTTGTCTTACTGTTTATTGTAATGAAATGTGAAATACATAATTAAAAAAATATTTTTAAATTAAGCTTTAAATTTTTTTAAGGTAAACAAAAGAATCTTACAAATTCTTCAGAAGAAATGGAGACAAGTATTGCATCTACAAATACACCTGATTATCCTAGTAATGTCCTTGGAAGTGGAAAGATAACAACAGTGACACCCCTGGATGTGAATCGTTTCCAAAGTAAAGCTTTCCAAAGTGTCATTTCACAGCACATTGGTAAAAATCCTAGCCCTCCAATTGGAAGCAAGGTAGTACAGAAGGAACCCTCCCTGCATCTGGATACACCATCTAAATTTTTATCGAAAGACAAGCTCTTTAAACCTTCTTTTGATGTCAAGGTAAATATTTTGGAAACCTTGTCCCTGTTGTAAATGTTTGAGAAAAAATTAACTGTCTGTTACAATGTAACTATGACTAAATATCAATTTGTTAGTTCTAATTTTGTTTTTAATTTCAAAGCAAATTGAGTATGCTGCGTTTTAATGTCAAGCTACTTTTTATATCTATAGTTATTTATTTTACTTGAATGAATTTATTTTATTATATTTTATTATATGTAGTTCTAGAAATGAATATATTGATATGATTATGTGATGAATCCCAATCTTTTCTAACTTCCAGTCAACTTGTTTGTTTATACCTAGGAAGTTCGTGAATGCTCTTGATCTCACTGACTCACTGCCTTTGAAGTGCTATAGTGAAACATTTCACTTTTTAAATTATATATTTTTTATTTTAAATATGTATCCTGGATATCATTTACATTAATCCAAATTATAATAACAGTATTGGTAATCTTTATCACATTTATCAAACTTAGATGACTCTCATAATATTATTGAAACAACAAAAAAAATACTTACCACCTGTAAACCTCTAATCTTTCTGTCTATTATTTTTGTTTATTCTATAAAAATATGCGTTCTAATATTTCCCCTATCTAATTTTATTTCTGCCTCTACCAGCTTACAACAAGCTACTTTAATGTTTAAAAGGCAATTCTTTCTAGCCATCATCTCTTTTTCTCATTAGTGCTTCAACTTTTATCCATTTTTGACTTGCTTCCCACACTCCTCATCTTTATCTCTATCTTTATCTCTATCTTTCTTGTTCAATGTAAGCATTTCTCCCAGTACAAACTTATGCTGGCAATTCTCCCAAATATCTGCTCATGTCTCAGTCTCCTTATCAAAGATATATTCCTGTCTATTCAATTGTTGATTTATCTGCTTTATTTTCTTCGATCTTTCTTCCTTTATTGGCTGGTTTGTCCCATTTTTTGCTCCAGTCCTTGATTTACTTATAGATGTCGCCATTTCATCTGTTCTTTCCATTCCTTTTGCTTGCCATTTGCCTGGTCTTCCTCTTCATTGAGCTTTTGCTTCATTTGCTGGTTTTTCTGATCCATGTTTTTTCCCTGTTCATAGTCAGTTTGCTGGCTTAAGTAATCCGTTTCATCCAATCTTTCTGTTCTTTCCACCAGTTCATGAGCAGTTTGGTTTTATTCATTGTTCTTTGCAGGATGTTTTCCATTTTCTCTATACTATCCATTGATATTTTAATACTTTGGAACAACAAAGTCATTTCATTGAAAAGTCCTCTCATTTCAAGAGTTGTTCCTTCAACTCCAATCCTGATAGCGATATAAGTACATTAAATAATAAAAGTCTCAATCTATTTCAAGAAGCATTCAAAATTATAGGTTTCCAGTCATTAATAGATGGCACTTTCCTCTCAGATTTCCATGCTGCCTTTTTTTCCAGCAGATATTTTAGTCAGAAGCCAATTATTTCAAAGCAAAGTCATTTATTTAGACAGGCCAATTCCAACATTTATTCCATATTCTAATAGTCCAAGCTATTTTCCAAATTCTTGGAATCTGCTCTGTAATTTTGGTCTTTTATTCTAGTTTCCCAGAGTTTCTTTTATAAAGTGTCTTTCTTATTTCCACCTGGTAAGTGCAAGACAATAGACAGTTAAAGGTCACAGTTCTCCACCGGATATCAAATATTCCTTCCTTGTAAATTTTCAGGAGTCTAGAAGTCACTTTTCCTTTCATCAATAGATGGTGCTCTCAACCTACTTTTCAACATAGATCTCAGAAATGCTTATTTTTGCAGCTTAAACAATTATCTTTTTAGACTTTCTTATCACAGATTTTTTTTTATTTTCTTGTTTCCTATTTTATGTTGACTGCCACTACTCCTCATCTTCAGATGAGGGGGATTTTCCAAGTCAGGGAGGAGATATGTGGCTCTCCTCAACCTGCAAGATGCCCCCCTTTACTTCACCACCCTTACAGGGTGGCTATGGCTCCTTTTGGAGTCCTCCAATGGGGAGAGGAGTGGGGCTGCGGATCTCGCAGTCCTCGCCTCTGACACCACCGGAAGCACAGCTGGAAGTCTATAGTGAAACATTTCAATTTTGCAATTCCTACTTGAAATCATTGGATTTCTTAATGAAATTAAGGATTAATTTTAATTGAATCTATTCTGACAAAATCTTTAATTCAATATAATTTCCTTGTTGAAAAAATATAGATCATAGTTTTTTAGTCATAGCTTTTTTGTTTAGTTTACACAGATGTTCATCAACCATTGCCTCAAATCACATTTCTTTTAGAAATTTATTTATTCAACGTTTCAACAATTAAAAACAAATTTCCACATTTTGCAGTGATATTGTAACAGTGTTTACATTGGTTAATAACATCGATAACTTTGTTATCTGTAACTATATTAAGTTTTCCGTTGTTCTAAGCATTTTTATACATATATATCTATATTTACACATAAACAATATTACTTTGTGATTTCTTATTCATTATCATTTGACGTCTTTGCATCTTTTCTTTAGCCATTTGAACCAAACAACCCATATCTTGTAATATTTTCTTCTTCCTTATTTTTTAGTAACATCATCAATCTGACCATTGCGGCACATTCAGATAACTTATTAATTACTGCAATTTCTGAGGGGGTTGTAGCCTGCTTCCAGTTTTGGGCAAAGGAATTATAATATGAAGTATTAGATGTTGATGATTTTTATTTAAGTTAAGTTCTAACATGCCTAACAGAAAAGTTTCTGGTTTGAATTTGATCTTTTGTTTCGTTAGGTCCTCTAACCAAGATTTAATTTTAAGCCAATATCTCTGTGCTTGAGAGCAGGTCCACCACATGTGAATAGAATACTTTATACTTTATTGGCCAAGTGTGATTGGACACACAAGGAATTTGTCTTGGTGTAAATACTCTCAGTATACGTAAAAGAAAAGATACACTCGTTAAGAATCAAGAATCATAATGTACAACACTTAATGATAGTCATAGGGAACAATCAGCAATCAAATCATACTAGGAAACAGTCAATATAAATTGTAAGGATACAAGTGACAAAGTTACAGTCCTACAATCACAAGTGGGAGGGGATGGGTGATAAGGAGTGATGAGAAGGTTAATAGTAATAGTAGTGCAGACTTTGTAATAGTTGAACAATGTTAAGGGAATATTTGTTTAGCAGAGTGATGGCTTTCGGGAAAAAATCGTTCTTGTGTCTAATTGTTCTGGTGTGCAGTGCTCTACAGTGTCGTTTTGAGGGAAGGAGTTGAAACAGTCTATGTCCAGGATGTGAGGGGTCTGTAAATATTTTCACAGACCTCTTTTTGACTTGTGCAGTATACAGGTCCTCGACTGAAGGCAGGTTGGTAGTAATTGTTTTTTCTGCAGTCCTAATTATCCTCTGAAGTCTGTGTCTATCCTGTTGGGTTGCAGAACCAAACCAGACAGTTATAGAGGTGCAGATGATAGACTCAATAATTTCTCTGTAGAACTGTATCAGCAGCTCCTCGGGCAGTTTGAGCTTTCTGAGTTGGCGCAGAAAGAACATTCTTTGTTGTGCTTTTTTGATGACGTTTTTGATGTTAGATGTCCATTTCAGGTCATGTGATATAGTAGAACCTAGAAATTTGAGGGTTGATATTGTGTTGTCTAGTATTATAAGAGATGGTAGTATGGGAGGGTTTCTTCTAAAGTCTACCACTATTTCTATGGTTTTGAGTGTGTTCAGTTCCAGATTTTTCCGGTTATACCATGAGGCAAGTTGTACAACTTCTTGTCTGTATGCAGATTCGTCATTGTCTCGAATGAGACCAATCACTGTTGTGTCATCAGCAAACTTTAGTATTTTAACAGATGGATCATTTGAGATGCAGTCATTGGTATATAGGGAGAAGAGAACTGGAGAAAGCACACAGCCTTGGGGCCCTCCTGTGCTGATTGTACAGGTATCAGATTGATTCTGCTTAGCTTCACCTGCTGCTTCCTGTCTGTTGGGAAGCTTGTGATCCAGTTACAAGTGTGTTCAGGTATCGCTAGTTGGTTTAATTTACTTAGAAGAGTGTCTGGAATGATAGTATTAAATGCTGAACTGAAGTCTAGAAAGAGGACCCTTGTGTAGGTGTTGTAGGTTGTAATACAGAGCTATATTAACAGCATCATCTGTCGATCTATTTGCTTGTATGCAAACTGCATGGGATCTAACAGCAGATCCCTGATGGTTTTCAGGTGGGACAGCACAAGCTTTTCAAAGATTTTCATAACTACAGATGATAGAGCAACTGGTCTGTAGTCATTTAGTTCCTTGATGAGGGCTTCTTTGGGACTGGGATGATGGTAGAGCATTTGAAGCAAGAAGGAACATAGCACATCTCTAGTGTTTTATTAAAGATTCAGGTGAAGATGGGGGCCAATTGTCAGCACAGACTTTTAAGCAAGAAGGAGTTATCTTGTCTGGCCCTGGTGCTTTTCCTGGCTTTTGTCTGTGAAATAGATCTTGCACTTCTTTTTCTGTGATCACCAGAGGTTGTGAACCCAATGGATTGGGGCCAGTTGTAGGAGGTTTGGCTGTTGTTGGTGTGTTTGAGATGTGGGTTGTGGAGATAGGTGGCTGTAGTTTCTTTTCAAACCTGCAGTAAAACACATTCAGGTCATCTGCTAATTGTTGATTTCCTTCTGCCTGGGAAGAAGGTTTGCTGAAGCTAGTGATGTTTTTAAGAGTTTTTTCCACGTTTGTTGGTTCATTTGTTGAGAACTGATTCCTTAACTTTTCAGAGTAGCTTCTTTTTGCTGTTCTGATCTCTCTTGTTAATATGTTTCTGGATTGGTTGTATAGCATTCTGTCACCTTTTCTGTAGGCTTCCTTTTTGGAACAACGTAGCTGCTTAAGTTTAGCTGTGAACCAAGGTTTATTGTTACTATATATTTGCAGGTTCCTTGTTAGTACACATAAGTCTTCGCAGAAGCTGACATAAGATGTTACAGTATCTGAGCTCATCTAAGTCTACAGAGGCATCTTCAAAAACATTCCAATCAGTGCAATCAAGGCAGGCCTGGAGTTTCAGGCCTGGAGTTTTTGCCTCATCCGACCAAGTCTTCACCGATTTAATTGTTGGTTTCATAGTTTTAAGTCTTTGTCTGTAGGCAGGTACAAGGTGAATCATCCAGTGGTCAGAGTGTCCCACAGCTGCTTGTGGTAAAGACCTATAAGCATCTTTTACTGTTGTGTAGCAGTGGTCTAAAGTTTTTTTGCCTCTGGTGGGACAATTTACATGCTGGAAATATTTTGGGAGCTCTTTCATAAAATTTGCTTGATTGAAATCTCCTAAAATGATGGGAAGGGAACCTGGGTGTTTGGCTTCAGCCTCCATAATTTGATCAGCAAGAGTTCGTAATGCCTTGTTTACCCAGGCCTGTGGAGGAACATAACAGCTATTAGGAGAAATAAGGAGAACTCACGTGGAGAGTAAAATGGCTTGCAGTTGATGTGTAAAGACTCTTAAGTTTTCATCACAGAACCATATTATGGTTATATCTTGAGACCAGTTGTTGTTGATATATAAACATAATCCTCCACCCTTTGTTTTACCTGATGTCTCTTCAATTCTGTCTGAAATCCTGGGATGTATATGGTGTTGTCCTCATGAATTTGTGGATTAAGCCAGGTTTCAGTAAAACAAAGAACTGAAGAATTATAGAAATCAGGATTCCATCTATTTAAGAGATGAATTTCATCCATCTTGTTAGCAAGCGAGCGTAAATTAGTCAGAAAACTTGAAGGGAGAGGAGTCCCCCTCCCATTCCTTAGTCTGTTTAAAATTCCCGCTCGTTTACCTTTTGGCATTGTCGCTTTCCTCCTTTGTTGTAATTCAAAGCACTGGGAATTAGTTAGAATCTCCTCGGCATTTGCAAAGACAGGTGGGGGTGAGGAATCAGAAAGCTGCTCCTTAAGGAAAATTGCCTAATTCTTAGCAGATGGTCTCATGAGTATGAAATCCGTAGTGAATTGCAGATGATAATGAGGAATAAATAAACCATTAGAGACCATTTCAGCGAGGCAACCATTGTCGGCGCCATCTTGGCTGAACCTTTTCAGGCTGAACCTGAAAATACGTTCCCTGGCTGTGAGTGCATGTGCAACATTTTGCTGTCATATTAGGAAATATTCTGGCTTATCTCACTGGGGGGAGATGCCACCAGTAAAACATTTTATACAAATTCTCCTTATAGGAGACGGACAATGTTGACTTATAATTTACCTGCCAGATAAGTTCCCATTGTTCCAAATCAATACTATAGCCAAAATTTTTAACCCAGGTTATCATATTCTCTTTGACGGTTTCCTCTTCCATTTTATACTCCAGTAAATAATTGTTTATTTTACTAATCATTTGTTTTTTTCAAATCCTTGTAATAGTTTGTCAAATTCTTGTGTTATACAAAAGCCAAATTGTTCTTTGTCCTTTTTATATCGTGTTTGAATCTGGAGGTAAGGCCACCAACCTATTTCAATTCCCTGTGTCTTTAGTTGGTTTTGTGTTTTTAATTACCCTTTTTCATTTAAAAGTTTTTTGTATTTTATTTAAGTCTAAAGCGTTATCAACACTTCCATTGTCGATAGCCAGAGAGGTATTTTCACATGGTGATGTTTTTTTTAGCTTCTCCCAGACATGTCTCTCACCCGATGTCTTTGGAAATAAGTATGACACTTGTTTTTCCCTTCCCAAAGAAATGTGTGCCAGCCAAGCTGCAGGTCATGGCCCTCTATTGTTAATAGTCTTTTATCTATCAAATAAATGCAATCTTTGAGCCATGTGGCTACTGCTGCCTGGTAATATAATGGTAATAAAGTCTGGGAGCCAAAACTTCCCTTACTTCTGCTATCTTGCAATAATTTGTATTTTATCCTGGCTTTTTTCTTCTGCCAAATATATTTCACTATTTTTTGTTTAAATCCTTGAAAAATTTCCCTCCTAGCTTGACTGGTACCGTTTGAAACAAATGTAATAATTTTGGTAAAACATTTTTTTTATGGTCCCCAACAGTGAATGTTGTATTTTAGCCAAATAGTCTAAATCTTTTTGAATTTGGAGTATCAATTTGTTTAATTGAAGAACATTTTGCCGTGAGCCAAATCCCAAGATATTTTACTTTTTTCACTACTGCATTCCTAATTCACTTGTTAATTCTTCATTCTGCCATTTAGTACAGTTTTGGGTTATTATTTTAGTCTTTTCTTTATTAATTTTGAGCCCCGCCACCTTTCCAAATTCTTCTATTTCTCTTATTAGTATAGAACTTGTTTCTTTTGGATTCTCCATGATAAATACCATATCATCGGTGAAGGTTTGAAGTTTGTACTCCTCTTTCTTAATAGTCAGTCCTTTAATATCCTGATTCTACCTTATCTGAATCAACAGTACTTTTGCAAATACTATATATAGCAATGGGGCAAATGGGCATCCCTGCCTTACTCCTTTATTTATTTTTAGACCATCTGTGGTTTCTCCATTCAATATCACTTTTGCATTTTGTATTGTATATATTGTTTTGATGAGTCCTAAAAATTTTCTACCAAATTGCATCTTAGACAGTTATTCAATGAGAAAGTGCCAATTTAAATTATTGAACGTTTTCTGAGCGTCCAAAAACATAAGTGCCATTGGTTTGTTTGAATAAGTCTCATAATATTCTAGGACAGGGGTCGCCAACCTTTCGACCTCAGGGACCACCAAACTCATAATTTTAAATCCTGCAGACCAGAGACCCTGGGAAAATCCCCCAAAAAGTCTGCAGGAAAATTCCCCACTCCGTTTTCCTACCAATCGATCATTCTTTATTTGGGATCTCAGGATGTGTCCAGCTCCGTTCTCTGGGGAAGAGAGATTTTTGGCTTCATGAAAGAAAAGCAGCAGAAGTCTTTCTTTCTCTCTCCCAAACTCCGCCAGAAATGAGTCTTTGTGAGACTTGTTGCACTGACGCAGCCTCTTGGAGCAGGATGCCTTGCAGGATCCCAAGGACTCATTTCTGGCGGAGTTTGGGGGAGAGAAAGAAAGACTTTTGCTGCTTTTGTTGCGTGCAGCCAAAAGCAGAAGAAGAAAGAAGTAGAAAGAAGCAGGCCGGTGGCCAGGCCACGTGTGTAGGGCAAGTTCCCCCCTCCGCCCTTTTTCCCCACCCCTCACTACCTCGTGTTGTTCGCAATGCAAGCGACACAAGCCTTGTGTTCCCACGGTCCATGTGGGCGGCGCAGCCTTGTGTTCCTGCGCAACCTGGATTAATTCCTTTGGGGATGACATTTCTATGCGGACCACCCAAATTTTCCCCAGCCCACTGGTTGGCGACCACTGTTCTAGGACATCCATAATCAATCTTGTATTGTTCTTTATCTGCCTATTTGGGAGAAATTCATTCTGGTCTGGGTGAATGATTTCATTTAATATTTTTTTCAGTCTTTCACACATTATCCTAGCTAAAATTTTGTAATCCATGTTTAGGAGCGAAATCAGTCTGTAGTTTTTAATTTTCCGGGGATCCGTATGTTCCTTGGGTATGAGTGTTATGAGCACCTCCATCCATGACTTTGGTATTTTGGCTCGTTCTAAAACCACATTGTACAAGTCCAACATTAATTCCTCCAATGGCTCCTGAAGTTCTTTATAACAGGGGTCGCCAACCTTTTGGACCTCAGGGACCACCAAACTCATAATTTTAGATACCAGGGACCACTAACCGGTTCTGTGGGCATGGCCTAATTTGTGGGTGTGGCTTTGTAGTCATGTAACTGGCTGGGCATGGCTTATATGTAAATATTATATTTATATAAATATTGAATTTTTTATAAAAAAGCAACTTTTACTCAAAATCAGGCAAAGCAGGGAGATTGAGTTGCTCACAGAATCACAGTTTCATTCAGAGATCTATCTATCTGCCATTGGCTAGCTCAGTCTGTCACATAAAATGTGTTTGCAAGCAAACTCATAAAATTAACTCACAACACACCATGCATGTAAATATTGATTTTTTTATTTTAAAAAAGAGCAACTTTTACCCAAAATCAGGCAAAGCAGGCAGATTGAGTTGCTCACAGAATCAATTAGTGATCTATCTATCTGCCATCGGCTAGCTCAGTCTCTCAAATTTGCTTGCTGTAAGTCTGCACTGAATTTGCTTGCAAGCAAACCTTCAGTCATAAGGGGGGTTCGGCTGTGCTGAGCCGAAGATCTAAAGACTAGCTAGAAAGCAAGAAATCCAACCATTTCCTGCTTCCTAGCTAATCTAAATCTCCTGGCACAGCAGAACAGATGATAGTCGGAAAAAGGAAAAATAGCAATTTAGTAGGCAAGTTTGCCAGGTAAGGAGTGAGTGGGCAGGGAGGGTTCCTGAGGGCCATGTGGGCTTGTGTTTTTGCGCAGCCTGGATTAATTGCTTTGAAGGGGTGCTCTGGGGGTGAGATTTCTCTGCGGCCCACCAAAATTTTCTCATGACCCACCAGTGGGCTGCAGCCCACCAGTTGGTGACCGCTGCTTTATAAAACTCCACTGGTATTCCATCTGCCCCCTGCGTTTTATTAGTTTTTTGCTTCCCAATTGCATCTTTCATTTCTTTTATAGTTATTTTATTGTTCAGCATATCCCATGTAGCATCCAATACTATAGGTAGGTTCTCTTTCTTTGAGGTAATGATGTCCTCATCTAAAATTTCTTCCTGAGTATACAGATTGCTAAAAAAGTTTTGGACAATCAACTTCTTTTGATCTATCTGGGAACATAGGCTCCCATTTTCATCTTGCAGCACTGATATTATTCTTTTCTCCTGTTCCTTCTTTAACTTGTGTGACAGCCATCTCCCTGGTTTATTCGCATTTCACAAGTTTAAGTTTTCTGGCCATTTCCTCTTGTAGGTTTAAATTATTTTCATGTTTCACCTGGTCCATTTTTCTTTTGAGTTCCTCATTGCGAGGGTCTGTCTGCATATTGGCTTCCAAGTTTTTCAATTTCTCCTGCCATTCCATTGGTGTTTCTTTCTTTCCTTATTTCTTTTTGCTGCATAGGCAATTAAGCCTCTTATACAAGCGTTTGTTGTATCCTACAATACACTTCTAGCTTCTTTTCCACACACTCAGTTCTGACTTCCATCGTTGTCAATTTCTGTTCATTGTTTGCTACCACTTCTTGCATTATTCCAATTTTTTCATCTAGTTTCTGCATGTCAGTTTTCACTCCTCCTATATCATTCTTCATTTCACTTTTCAAATCCTCATGGTTTTTTGCTATAAGTTCTTATGTCCCCACCATCATCTCTTGCTTCATATTTAGAGTTGTCTGTACACTCTGCAGGGTTAAAGTAGACCCTGATTTCTCTGCGCCCAACATATTACTTTTGCCCTAAGGGGGAAGATGTACTCGCTGTTACCTTCTTTCCAGTTTTTATAGTTGTTGTCATTGTCATTTTCAGGGTCCTTAACAAACTCTTCCAATCTACCATCAAATGGCATGTTTAGAACTACCCTTCATTGTCTCTTATGTCTGATCTAGTATTACAGTATTCCAATAAATTATATCATATACTATTCCATAAATATTATGTATATTCAATATTCAATCTTCACTAGTAGAAAATACTCAATTGATTAATTAATTAATAACCTTCTACTTTATCCTTATAGTTGCAACACAATACCAAATACAGGTTCTAATCTTTGATTGTCACTAATTAACCAATGGTCAATAATCAATTATTTCTCTAAATATTATTAATTCATCAGTTAGTAAATCTTAAAAAAAAATAGAGTTCTAAGCATATTATATAAATTACTCAGCTATAAATATACCTTCAATTCTATCCACAGTGTCATGCCCCTGGTGGAGTCTGACTCTGAGGAAGAGGAGGAACAGCCAACAGGGAATGGGAGTGTGGCTCCAGAGGTGATGGAGGAGGCTGGGGAAGGGCAGAGGCCGGCTGAGCAGTCAGAGGAGGATCCAGGCCCATTCCCTATCCATCCTAGGTCACGCAGGGAGGAGAGGATCAGGGAAAAGCGAGGTCTACTCAAGAGGAGATTACCATGATCCTCCTCGTGGCTTGCAGGTGGGAGCTATGTATATAAGTTTCCAACTGCGCAGTTAGAATTGCTGAAGTCAGTTAGTGTTCACCTTGAAAGAGGCTTATCTTTGCTGGCGTTCTTCCCATGGACTTTTCTCAGTTATTTTCCTGGAGTTTGTAATTAGTTATCTCGGCTTGCTTCAGAACTCTCATCAATGTGGTTTGTTTTGGTTTTCTGTTTGCCTCATTATTTACTTTTGTGACTTTAAACTGCGCCTAATAAAACAGTGAAGTTAAGTTGAAGGCTTTACCGGACTTTAATATGTGTTTTGGGTTTTGGGTTATTTTGAGAGACTACGGGTCATCACACACAGTTATAAATATAATCTATATTATTTACACAGGGAAATTTACCAAAAAAAGTGTTAGAATGTCAGGGTGTTACTACTTACTCAAATATATTTAACATACTGTTCTTCAATCTTCAATATTAATCCTTAAATCAGTATCATATATTATATGAATATTGTATACATACATACATACATACATACATACATACATATATAAATACATACACACATACATGTTGTGACTGGAAGGATTGACCCTGCTGGGAGTTTCGACTCTGATGCCTCTGAAGATGGAAGGTTTGAGCCTGCTGTGAATGTGGAATCTGAATTATCAGAGGACACAGATGTGAGCCAGGAGGATGAGAGATTGTCGGAGAGACAATCCACTCCAGAACCTTCGACTTCGTGCATGACAGCAGCTGATCCACAAAATGAGCCAGAGGCTTCTAGTGAGGAGGAAACTGACAGATGTTGGCTTGACGGTAGAACTAGGAGAAGATTGAAACATCAATCACAATCTGAAGGGAGGCGTCAAGCCAGACATTGATTAGAGAGACTGACACGCCCATACAGGAGATTTAAGGAGGCGTGCTGACTCTCAATCTTTGCTTGGAGCAAAGTGAAAAGTGAGTAGTGCTTTGTGGATTCGAAAGGATACGTTTGAAGCGGCCGTTGTGATTTATGAACAATTCTGAGTTGCCAGACAGATTTCGGGAAGACTGCCAAGGACTGGAAAACAGTACTGTTAACTCTTTAAAGTCTGGTTTTGTTCTTGTTTGAATATTTTGAACTCTGGAACTTTGTATGCTCACCTGTGGATACAGGTGAGACATAACATATACATATATATATTGCGTATATTTACAGAGCTTACAGCTTTCTTTACTCAGCAATTCCCTGTCTTTTCAAAATGTCTTCTTTTAAAATGCACAGTCACTGTGGTTCGTCGCTTTCACTTTCCCGCTGCATTTCCTTCACAGTCCCCTCCATGGCTGATCTCTCTTTCTCAGTAACCATCAACAATCAAAAGTTATTCTCCATCAAGCTTTTCTCTCCTATCCATTCCACTGTCCACAAATACAGGAAAAAACACCTCCTCTCCTTTCTCCCTGTCTATCTTCTATCAGTCTCTCAGCGCCATTATTCAATCACTCAGTCCACCATAAAAGCTCCTACCGCCAAATCCGCCGCCTGCTTCTGTCTCTCGGTTCGGAGCCTCTCTCTTATTTCACTGCAACAGGTCTTCTTTATATAGGTACTTTCCTTTTGTCTTACTCTGCACCATTACTTGCGTTGCTTTCCAATCTTTGCTTCCACCAATGATCGGTCAGGCAGCCACGTCTCTAGATCAAATCATGGAGACTGATCTCTTTCGCGCTGGTTTTTGGGACTTCTTAAAGCATCAGGAAGTCGCAGCTCTCCCCGATACCTCTGAATCTTCTCTCTATTGCCAGCCCCTCAAGGATCCGACTTCACCCCTAGGGGATACCAATTGCAAAGCCTATTCAGAACAGAGCTCCGTTCCCCTGCACAGCATCAACATTACACCACAACTGGAAGTCTCAAATCATATTTTAATTACATATTTAATATTATAAATCATCACTAGAACACTATAATGATTTGCAGAATTTTAGATAATGCTTAGCATTAGTTCCATACTTTCTTTAGTATCAACAGAAGAATTCAGGAATGCCTTCAAACATCCAAGTTGAGCTTTTAAGCA
The DNA here is from genome assembly GCF_049901715.1 of Pseudonaja textilis. NCBI lineage: Eukaryota > Metazoa > Chordata > Lepidosauria > Squamata > Elapidae > Pseudonaja > Pseudonaja textilis. The sequence continues at coordinate 55,672,500 of NC_142008.1, read as the reverse complement.
GCTGTGGCTATTTCATCTTAAATTTGCAGCCTTTTGTTCAATGTCTATTCAAAGTTACAGCAGCACTGAGAAAAGTGACTTATGATTCCTTTTCATACTTAACAGTTGAAGTATCTCCATGGTCCCATGATCAAACTTCGGACGCTTGACAACTGGCATGTATTTATGATGGTTGCAGTGTTCCTATATTATGTGATCACCCTTTATGACCCTCACAAGCAAAATCAATGGGAAAGACAGATTCACTTAACAGTCATGTTATTAAGTTAACTGCAACGATCCATTTAATTGTAGCAAGAAAGATTGTAAAATAGGGCAAAACTCACTTAACAACTGTCTTGCTTAGCAACAGAAATGTTGGGCTCAATTGTGGTCATAATTTGTGGACAACCGATCCTCAAATTATGACCACAGCCAGCCTCAACTGTAATTGAGTGCATTTCACCACAATTTAATATGTAGGAAATTGGAATAATTTGGTAATATTTGCCTATTTCATAGTAATTATGTAACTTCTTAATATTCTTGAGGATTTATAACTTAATAGGAACTCTGGCCCTAGATTTGATTATGACTTTTCTTATTCTTTTTTTAAAAAGGTTTTTTCAATAAACATTTTTGAATACAGCATTTTGTCCAAGTATACTGTTTATAAGAAACAAAAACCATAGCTAATTCTATAAAAATATCTTCCCATTTACTTATTATAGTACTAATAATATAATAATACAGAAACACATTTTTTCTTTACGTTTAATTCATTCATATTTTTTAGTGTTTGTAGTAATTATAGTTATATACCTGTGATAGCGAACCTATAGCACACATTCCATGGGTGGCATGCAGAGCCGTTTGTGTGGGCACGTGAGCCCCAGCCAAACTGACCTGCACTGCACATGTGTGTGCCTCTCAGCTTATTTTCAGTCCGTTTGCGGCCTCTCAGAGGCTCGGGGGAAGCCTCTGCAGCCTCAGGAGGCCGAAAAATGGGCCTTCTGGAAATACCATTTTTCAACCTCCAAAGGCTGTAGAAGCTTCCCTCGAGTGCCCAGGAGGGCGAAAATGGCTTTGCCTGGGCTCCAGAGGCCCTCTGGAGGCTGAAAATGGGCACTTCCAGGATTTCCGGAAGGCCCATTTTTCGCCCTCCCAAGGCTTCAGAGGCTTACCTCGAGCCTCCAGGAGGGTGAAAAAGGCCTCAGTTGGGAGGTGTGTGCATGCATAGTTCAAGTAAGGAAGCGGTGGGTGTTGCACACGCATGTGCAGGGGGGATGGGGGACATTTCATTGTGGGTGTTGGCACGTGCACTTTCGGAAGACCACAACAAAAACGTTCACCATCACTGTTATTGTCAGCTGGTGCTCCATTTTCTCAGATTCAGAATAAAGTCAGCTGGTCCTCCATTCAAAATCCAAGAAAGACATAGTTTGATAAAGGGTTGCAGCTGTGCATAGCATAGGATAGAAACCTAAGCAAGAATGTACACCCCCCACCAATTTATACAGTTCTGGTTTGTAACACCTCCAGCTCACTTCCCATAACCATTCCCCCCTCCTCCCCCCATTACTTATGACAGCCGAAAGATGCAAAGCAAAGGGAGAAAATCTTGAACGCTGACATTTATATACCATCTGATTTTAATAAAAACATTCATTTTTCTTCCTCTAACTTCTACCCCTTGTCTCTAACCACTCATAGAATCTACTCCATATCAAATAATATTCTGAGTCTTCTTTTTCTTTTCTTTTTAAAGTTAATCTGTCCATCTCAGCCCATTCTAGGATTTTCGTGATTACCTCGTCATCTGATGAGGTATTCTCATTTTTCCAGAATTTTGCATAATTAATCCTTGCTGCTGTCAGTATATGTAAAACTAAGTATGCAATTCCTTTATCATAACCCTCTGGGATTATGCCCAGCAGATATACTTCTGTTTTCCAGTCTTATCTTCTGTTTGGTTATTTTTTCTAGCCAACTCTCTATTTTCTCCCAATATTGTTTTGCTTTGGTGCAAGTCCACCACATATGATAGTAAGTCCCTTGGTTATGATTGTATTTCCAACATTTTTCAGACAAATTACTGAACATTTTTGCCAATCTTGCTAGTGGTAAATGCCACTTGTAAAATATTTTATATAAGTTTTCTTTACTTATATGCTGAAGCCATCATCAATTTATAGTTCTTGTTCCATAGTTTTTGCCACTTCGCTAATTCTATATTATAACCAAAACAATTTGCCCAAACAACTATTGTTTCTTTGACTTGCTCCTTCTCCATTTTATATGTCAATAGATATAACATATAAAATGTGCTTTTTATAAATATAATACTAAAATATATGGACTTTGGCAAAAAATTTATACATACGATATAATATACTTTCTTTATCAGTTTTTTGTCTGTACCCGTTAGTATCTTATAAGTGCTATTGGTTCTTTATTTAGACCCCATGCTTTTTTTTTTTACAAAACTTTATTAAGTAGATTATTAAAAACATTAAACGTGGTGTAATCATCCCAACAATCTTGATTGTCACACATTTTATGGCATAAGATACATACTTTAAATACATGTACACATTTATATAGCTATATATTTCTATGGTATTTCCCAGTTTTAGTCATCCGTTCTTCCACCCCTATTCTCTTTTGATCCTTCCTTTTTTCCTACCATTGAAAAAATTTATCCCATATTTTATAGTATTCTATCTCATCCTTATCTTTCATTTCCCAAGTTAATTTGTCCACCTCAGCACATGACCATATCTTTTATATTACGTCATTTTCATCGGGAATTTCTTTGTTTTTCCAAGTAGGAAAAGCTCTGGTTTGAATTCTATTTTATGACCTAGCATCTCCTCAATCCATTTCTGGATTTTCTGCCAAAACTCCTGTTATAGTTCGCCGGCAGCAGGTACGGATGGCAGATGTCTCTGATAGTGAGGACTTGGACGAGGAGCCTGCATGTGATGCAGGGAGGGGACCAGGACTATCAGAGAGTGGGGTGCTGCCTTCGGAGCTTGTGGAGTCTGGCAGCAGTGATGCAGAGGACCCTGGGGAGCCTGTGCCCAGTGCACATGCTCACAGGGATGCTCGAAGGAAAGAGCAGCTGAAGCAGCAAGGACGACTTGGGAGTATGGCTGGAAGGTAATGGCCCCTTCCATAAGGGATAAAAACCAGCCTTCGAGGATGTGTTCTTTGCAGGAAGCAAAGAAGTTCTTTAGACTCATAGTCCTTGTTGAAGTCCTGTGAACTCCAGTTTATTTTTGAAATTTGTCGGTTGATATTTATCAGTAATTAGACTATCTCGGACAATTAGGTTCAAATGACTCTTGGCTGGGAATGCACAGAATTCCCAGTGCCGCATTAAAAAAGTTTTGCTTTTATACACAGTTTGTGTTCGTTTAATTTGAACAAGGCTTGGGTTCCTGCCCAAATGAAACATACCTTGACTGCAAGATGGAACAGCTTTGGGCAGAGAACACTCACTTACAACAGCAGCTGATCTTGTTAGTTCATCAGTTAGGCCAGCTCCAGGCTCTTGCTATTCCACCTCCTCTTCGAAGGAAATGCCTGGTTGCCATGCCTGATAAGTTTGACGGCAACCAGGCTATGTTTCCAGTGTTTTTGAAACAGTGCCAGCTATTTATTAGCTTGAGAGCAGTTCACTTTCCCACTGACTGGGATAAAGTGAGGTTTATAATTAGTTTGCTCTCCGGCTTTGCAGCTCGCTGAGCCACACCTTTATTGGTGCAGAATAGTCATTTGTTGAATGACTTCAGAGGGGTTTGTGACCATCTCTGTTTGATGTACGAGGACCCCATCAAGACACAGACTACTGCCCATCAATTGAAGGAACAGCAGCAGGGCCGGCAATCCCTGCAGGAATATGTCAGTGAGTTCCGGCTGCTTAGCCAGATTCGGCCTGGAATGAGGCTGCACTTATGGACGTGTTTCAGGATGGGTTGTCGGATGAGTTGCAGGATGAGCTGGTTCAGGTGAATTGTCCAACAACCCTCAACACGCTGATTCATCTGTGCCTGAGGATCGATGCCCGCCTGCAGAGATGGAACTGTTGCCGTACTTCCCGGGAGACTCCTGTGGCACCTGTTGTGCATGAGACCCTGGCTCCGGAACCCAGAGGAGCCCATGGGCCTAGGCCCCGCCTGTCGGTGATGGAATACTATAGATAGTGTGCAGAGGGGTTATGTTTATATTGTGGGGAACCTAGGCACCTGGCTGCTTCATGCCCCAAGTAGCAATGAGGGGCGTCAGCCCTGGTGCCTGCTCCCCAGACACAGAAAACCCTATCGGTCCCCGGATACAGAAAACCCTGTCGGGAAACGACCAAATCCCAATCTAGGGGAGGCCCTGGGTCGGGCGCGCACCAGCCTTGAGTCATGCCCAATGGACGTGGATTCCGAACCCCCTCAGCATTTGATCCTGGTGGCACAAATTTTTCTGGCCAGTAGTCCACAGGGGATTCTGGCGCATGCCCTGGTCGATTCTGGCACCACCACGAACTTCATGGACATAGCATTTGCAGCCCAGTATGCAGTCCCTCGGTGTCCAGTAGATCCTCCAATGCTTGTAGAGATCATGGATGGCTGGGTACTTTTGTCTGGGCCTATCAAGGCCACCACCCAACCTTTGCACCTGACCATCAGCTCGCATGAGGAGGCTATCCAGTTCTACATCACTTCTGGCCTGCATTTCCCCATGGTCTTGGACTTGGCGTGGCTCCGGACTCACAATCCCCAGATCTACTGGTGCCAGAACATGATCACATTCCCGAGCTTGCAATGCATGAACCACACCCTTGAAGTCTGCGCAGGGCAGTTGCTGAGTCCACCCGAGGAGTCCGTGCCTTTGGAACTCGCGGACTTTGCAGACGTGTTCATCGAGCAGGAGGCGGACCAATTTTCCCCGCAGCAGCCTTATGATTGTCCCATTTATTTGTTGCTGGATGCGCCCTTTCCCATGGGCCATTTGTATTCAATGTCGAATCCGGAGTTGGTCGTGTTGTGGGACTTTTTGGACAAGAACCTTGCTCGGGGTTTTATCCAGCTCTCGTCGCCGCCACTGTCTGCCCCAGTCCTGTTTGTAAAAAAGAAGACTGGCAACTTGAGGCTTTGTTGTGATTACTTAAATGCCATCATGGTGCACAATCGGTATCCTCTGCCTTTGATTCTGGAAATGATAGATTGGCTCCGGGAGGCTACCATGTTCACCAAGTTGGAACTGTGCAGGGCATATAATTTGGTGCAGATCCGGCCCGGAGATGAGTGGAAAATGGCATTCAGTACCAGGTACAGTCATTTTGAATACATGGTCATGCCGTTTGGGTTGACCAATGTTCCCACTGTCTTCCAACATTTTATGAATGACATTTTCCGTGACCTTTTAGATCAACTTGTTGTAGTTTACCTCAATGACATTTTGATCTATTCCAACTCGAGGGAAAGTCACCTGCACCACCTGTGCCTGGTTCTGCAATGGCTCCGGAAGAACCGCTAGTATGCCAAGTTGGAGAAGTGCCAGTTCTTCCAGTCCATCATTGAGTTCCTGGGGCATTGCATCTCTCCTGAGGGCATTTTGATGGAGCCGAGCAAGGTCGAGTTGCTGCTCAGTTGGCAACCTCCCCGGCGAGTGAAGGATGTCCAGCAACTCCTCGGGTTTGCCAACTATTATCGGACCTTCATCCCCAGATTCGCTTCCCTGACCACGCCCCTCACTTGGCTCCTCCAGAAAAAGATCCCGTTCTGGTGGAGTGCTCCTGGGCAGCAGGCATTCCAGGCCTTGAAGCAGGACTTCATGAAGGAGCCAATCCTGAAATATGCCGATCCATACTGTCTGTTCGTAGATGTGTCCAATGTGGTGGTTGGTGCAGTGCTCCTCCAGGCTCACGCATCTGGTGGTACCCTCTTCCCTTGCACATATTATTTGAGGAAGCTCAATTCTTCCGAGCGCAATTATATCATCTGGGAGAAGGAGCTACTGGCCATTAAGGTGGCATTTGAGGCTTGGAGGCATCATTTGGAGGGGGCGATGTGTCATGCCCCTGTCAGAATCTGATTCCGAGGGGGAGGCCGAGCAGCTGATGGATTGGGAGTGTGGTTCCATTGGCTGTGGAAGAAACTGGGGAAGGGCACAATCCGGCTGGGCAGAGCAGAAGAGAGGTAGAGCAAGGCAGAGGGAATTCAGTGGATGATCCATGTCCACCTCTCTTCATCCTAGACCACGCAGGGAGGAATGGAGAAGGGAGCAACATGCATGATTTACAGAGGAGGAAAGGGCCCTGATTCCTGTCATTAGCTGCAGCTGGGAACACAGTGTTTAAAAAGGGAGTTTGCGCACAGCAACTTATTGGAAACAAATTGTCTATTATCTTGTTTTGTCGTGGCTTATCTGGGTTCCTGGTGTCTTCCCAACTGTATGTGTTTTGTTGGCCTTTGAAGTCTGCAATTCCTTATCATGCCCTGTCCAGTTAATTGCTGCAGCGTGGTTTGTGTGGATTTTTATTTACAAGTTTATATGTACTTTGTTTTCGGACTGAATTTCCTCCACTTAAAGACTGTTCTTGGGAGAGTTTTTTCTCCAGCCGAAAGTAACTGGACATTGGGGGCAAAGTTGGAGGTATTAAAGGGACTTTTCTTACTTATGTGACTGTGTTGCCTTTGTGCCATGCCCCAGGTCGTCACTGGATATGGCTAATGTTATTTTGTTATTTCTTTCCCATAAACTTTCCCAATTATCCAAATTGATACCATAACCCCCCAAAATTGCCCATGCCAACATCATTTCTTTTACCTGCTCCACCACCAGTTTAAAATCTAATAAATATAAATTTTTCTCATCAATTTATTCTCTGTACCAAGTAATATTTTATCCAATATTGTAGGTTGTCTACTAATCCCCCATTCTTTCCTGTCTTGGCCATACCTTGACTATGCCCATCATCCCAATTCTATCCCTTAGTCTTTCAATTCCTGTCTTGATTTTAATCCTCCTGCCTCATTTATAATCTCTTTGTATGTAATAGCTTTCCCTTGGTTAAAGAAATTTGGATGGACTAAAGCTTCCAGTGTAAATAACCAAACTAGGGTTTCTATATATATTTGTTTTTTAATCTTATTCCATACCAAAAGTAATGCCTATTTAATCTAATGTCATTGGAAATACCTGTGTGCATCATGTCTGCCATACCATAAGAAAGCATGCGAGCCTAGTTGAAGATTATGTCCTTCCAATGCTAACAATCTTCTATTTTCTAATGTTATCCAATCTTTGATCCAAGTTAAAGATTCTGCCTGATAGTATATTTTCCAATCTGGGAAATATACCTCTCCATATTTTTCAATTTCCCCTATCAATTTTGGACCTGATTCTATTGGTTCTTCTAATATGAAAACTAGGTCATCAGCAAAGGCTTGCAATTTATATTTTTCTTTTTAACTTCCATTCCTTTTATCTCCAGGTCCTGTCTAATGTTTCTGATTAAAACTTCTAAAGTTAAAATAAATAATAAAGGAGATAGCAGACAGTCTTGTCTCGTTCCCTTTTTTATATTGAAGCTTTCTGTCACATCTCCATTCACCATCACCTTGGCTTTCTGTCGTGTATAGATTGCCTTTATTGTATGTATACATTTTTTTGCCAAAGTTTATATATTTTAGTTGTTGCAGCATAAATTGCCCGTTGATATTATCAAACGCTTTCTGGGCGTCCACAAAAATTAAAGCTAGTTATTTTTCATTGTGCTTTTGATAATACTCTAGTGCAGTGGTTCACAAAGTGGGTGGTACTACCCCCTGAGGGTGGTGGGATGCCTTAGGGGGGTGCTAAGAGGCGAGGGGGCCAGCAGGGGGGTGCTAAGAGGCAGCAAGGGGCATTTGAGGTGCCAGCCCCACAGGCTCACCCCGCTCCGGAGCTGGCGTCAAATGTTGCAGTGGCGGCACATTGGGAAAGTAGAGCAAAGCCTGGTTTTGCTCTACTTTACCAACGTGCCGCCATCACTGCGTTCGAGGCGCTGGCTCCACAGCTCACCCCATTGAGCCCCTTGCACCGCTCCGGTGCAACAGTCAATGGCATCCATGGATCACCTAGGGGGAGGCAGAGGAAGGGGGGCTTTGACCACATGCCCAATATCCAGGATCCTGCTCAGCCAAGCCCGCCTCTCTTTGTAGTTGCCATGCCTGACAGCAAGTTCACAGGCTGCCCCTCCCGCCAGGGATCAGCCTTCCAAGCTTCTCCCCCTCCCGGGACACTCACGTCGTAGAGGGCGGTGCTGTTCCCTCCTTCCTGGAGCTGGTACAGGGCAAAGAATCACAAAAGCTTCTGGGCTGTGCACAAGAAAGGACACACATGTCAATGCAATTCAGCAACATAAAATAAATACAAGTAAAACAAATCAACAAGAATCGGCAAAGCATTTCTGATTAAATTCTACTCACTTCTAGAATCCAATCAGAGATGCTTTGCTGATTCTAGTCCAATGATCTGCTCCAGCAGGGTTAGAAGGGAGTGTGTGTGTGTGTGTGTATGCGTGGCTGTCAAAACTCCAAAAACAAGTAGCTCTGGGGAGGTCAGTCATAAATTAGAACACTTGCTAAACTACCGGCCATTAAGTGAGGACCACTTGTATTTGGTTTGCTAGTCACCTGGCCATGCCCACCCAGTCACATGACCACCAAACCACACCTACCTGGTCATGTGACCAGCAAGCCATGCCCACCCCAGTCACATGACCAGTAAGCCACACCCTCAAATTAGGCCACACCCACAGAAATTTGAATCCCACCCCTGGGTGGGGGGCACCGAGGATGAGTTTGTACCGCCAAGGGGGCGGTGGACTGAAAAAGTTTGGGAACCACTGCTCTAGTGTATCCAGAATTATTCTAACATTTCTAATTTGTCTTATGCAGGAACCTATTCTGATCCAAACACATAAACTCGATTAGGATTCTCTTTAATCTTTCCGCAATTACTGAGGCAAATATTTTATAATCTGCATTTAATAACGAAATTGATCTGTAGTTCTTTATTTGTGATGAGTCTGAATCTTTTTTTGGTATTAATGTAATGTTGACCTCTGTCCAATTATCTGGTATTTTGGCTTCTAATAGAGCTTCATTGTACATCTCTAGCATTGGCAGGCTCAAAGTTTCTTGCAGTTCTTTGTATATTTCTACTGGAAGACCATCTAGGCCTGGGGTTTTATTGCTTTTTTGTCTTTTAATCGCTTTTGTTAGTTCTGCCATTGATATTCTTTCATTCGGTCTCTTCGTTGTTTCTGAAATCTTTGGTAGGTTAGCCTTTTCCAAAAAGCTTGTTATTTTTTCTTCTGCTATTTTTTCATATTCGTATAGCTTCCTATAGAAATCATATATGATGTCTTTCTTCTTCTCCATTTGGTATTGCAGAGTATCTCCCTCATCCTGCAGGTTGTCTATCCAGTTCCTTTCTTTTTTTTTCTTTAATCTATATGCTAACCACCTTCCAGGTTTATTAGCATTTTTTTAAAAAAAATGTTTTGTCCTTTTTATTTGTTGTGCCTACTCATCATTTTCTATAATATTTAGCTTTTGTTTAATCAGCTCCATTTGGCTTCTCAGATCTTCTCTATCTTGTGGGGTTTTTTTGCAGCTCTGTTTCAACTCTTTTCTATTCTACTAAGATCTTTTGATTCTGTTTCCTTTTCTTGTTTTTTTAATCATATATGTTATAGCTAATTCTCTAATAACTGCTTTTGCTGTATCCCACACATTTTGTAATGAGGTATATTCTTTCCTATTTTCTTTGGGAAAAATACCATTTTTTCCATCATCCATATGAATTCTTTGTCCTTTATTATGAATTGCTTTAGAGTCCATCCTTCTTTGCTCTTTCCAGTTAATTTTAATTGGATTGTGGTCGACCCATAAATTTGCCACTATATTTCTTGTACATTTCCATTCATTTCTGGAGTCATCCAAATCATGTCTATTCTAGACCAAGATTGATGTATATTGGAATAAAATGTGTACTGCTTTGTCCCTGGGTTCATTGCTCTCCAAGTGTCTTGTAGCGATAGTTTATCTATCATTTTAGAAAGGTTTCTAGATAGGGTTCTTTTTGTTTTTTGTTTTGTTTTTTACTACTTTTACAGTGCAGTTTTGTGTCAGCTATTGTGTTAAAGTCTCCAATAATACAAATGTTCTCGTATTCTGTGTTGAGTATCTTTTTGTGAAGTTTTTTTTTTAAATTCCTCTTGTCCTTCATTTGATGCATATATGGCAACCAAGAGTGTCTGTTTTTGGTGTAAAATCACTTTCAGCATCAAGACTCTCCTTCTTCATCTTTGTAAATTTGTTTAGAATTCATTGTCTCTCTCACATATATTACTCCTCTCTTTGTTTCTGCTGTGATAGTACAATAGTTTTCCCAATTTGGAGTATTCCAATATTTTATAGTGTTGCTGGGTAATATGTACTTCTTGAAGCAAAATTATATCCAATTTTAATCTTTGTAGCTTCAGAAATATCTTTTTCCTTTTTATGGGGGGATTGAGCCCATTTATATTAACTGACATCACCACCCTTACTTCATTCTGCATTGTTTTATTTATGTCTAGGTCTTATGCTCCTAGTTATTCTCATTTCTCTCGGTTCTTTAGCTATTGCTCCTTCTCGTTCTGAGCGTTCTCTTTTCTTTTTTTCACTTTCCACTTGCTGTATATGGTTTATTTATTTATTGAATTTATATTGCCACCTATTCGCCCATGGCAACTCAAGGCGGCTTACAGAATGTAAAACCATATTTTTTTAAAAAAACAATAAAAACTAACAAAAAGAATCAAATAAATCAATAAAGTACAATATGAAAAAAATAAATCGCTCCCCAACTCCCACCCTGCTCCAATGACTACAGATCACATGAGCCATTTGATGGGCACCTTCCCCCTCTGTGAGTCTATTCTATGCCTTTTTTTCTGCCAGGTGACTAGAATCCCATCAGGTATCAGCCCACCTAAAGTTTATGTTATTTTTACTCAACTCTGTCATCAAAAAAAGATACTGTTTTCCAAGTTTCCTTACTCTCCTTGGGATCTGTTTTAATAAAATCAATTGTTTCCCTTTATATTCTAATAGTTCATCTCTTGCTTTATTCAATATCTCGTCTCTTATTGATTTTTTTTAGGAACCTGACATGCACTTCCCTGGGAAGGTTGTATCTTCTTGCGTAGCTTGTATAGATCCTATAAGTCTCTTCAATTTTCTTTTCCATATTTTGCCTATCTGTTCCTAGCGCTTTTGCCAACAGTTCTACCATTATCACCGATAGATCTTCTCCTTTCTCCTCTACTATGTTTTGAAATCTTAAATAATGGGCAGCTTTTTCTATCTCTAGCATTATCACTGTATTCTCTAACTCCCTGTTTGCTTGAGTCAATTTGTAGTTTATATTTTCTGTTTTTTTTCTCTGCTAGTTCTGTTTTTTCTTCAACTTTCTGAATTCTGTTTTTTATTAACATTTGCTGAAAGTTTTTCAATTTTGCATCAATATTTTGGATTTTCTCCTTCATCTCTCCTGTGTCATTTCTCATCTTCCCTATATCTTTCCTTATTTCATTGTGGCTTATAGACATAGATTTCTGTATCACCTGAAGCATCGTTAGTACCTCTTTTTGGGATGTACCATATATACTCGAGTATAAGTCAACCTGAATATAAGCCGAGGCACCTAATTTTACCACAAAAAACTGGGAAAACTTATTGACTCGAGTATAAGCCTAGGGTGAGAAATGCAGCAGCTACTGGTAAATTTCAAAAATAAAAATAGATACCAATAAAATTACATTAATTGAGGCATCAGTAGGTTAAATGTTTTTGAATATTTATTTCAAAGAAAAACAATAAACTAGCTCTGTAAGTGGAAAAGAGAGTCAACAAAACCAATATGGTATCAATAACTTTACAAGTACAAAAACTTTAGATCAATCAGCAACCAAGCTAAAACACAAGAGTTAAAATCCTTCAAAACTGGATTCCTCATCATCATCTGTATATCCAAACAGAGCTTCAACTTTATCTGGTGTGAGGTATCAGCGTAGACATTGTCGTCATCATTTAGTTCGCAGTCATCACCATCACTGCTGTCGTTCTCATACAAAGCGCTGTCTTCACTGCCATCTATAGCATTACTAATGCCACATTTCTTGAAGGCACGTTGCACCATGTCCTCTGGAATCTCTTCCCATGCATCACGAACCCACTTTGCTATTAATTCTATGTCGGGCTTCATCAGATTTCCAACTTTTGTCAATCGGGCTTGACCAGATGACATCCATTCATGCCACATTTTTCGCACACTGTCTTTGAAAGGTTTGTTTAAACACACATCTAGGGGCTGCAATACAGATGTAAGCCCACCTGGAATAACGGCCAAAGTAACTTGAGAAGACTTTGCCAATTTTTTTATGACATCAGATGTGTGGGCTCTGAACGTATCCCAAACTAGCAATGATGGTTTTTTCTTTAAGGCTGTTCCTGGACATCCATTCCAAATTTCTTCCAGCCATTTTTTTGTTCTGTCTTCATCCATCCAGCCTTTAATATGTGCACGCACTGTAATTCGTGGTGGGAATTTGACCTTTTTAGGCAAGGTCTTTCTTTTAAAAATAATGACAGGCCGCAGCTTAGTTCCATTAGCCAAACATGACAGAACGACTGTGAAATGGTTTTTTTCATTTCCTGTGGTTCTGAGTAAAATAGTTTTTTATCCCAAATTTGCCACAGTTCTGTTGCTAGGAAGATCAAAGGTCATAGGTGTTTCATCCATATTCCTAATATCTCCCAGGTCAAAGTTATGGATCCTTCTTTGTTTTATGATGAATGAATGGAATGACATTACTTTCTCATCAAGGTCTTTTGGCAACTTCTGTGAAATCTTTGTTCTTTGCTGCAAACATAAGGCATGTCTATTCATAAAGTGGGTACACCATCCTGCTGACACAACAAAATTTTTAATGCCTGGTGCTTTTAATTTGTCATATTTAGCCATTTGAAGGGCACGTAAGCGAATTCCCATACGTGTCATGCAGTAACCATTTTGACGACACTCCATAACCCATTTATGCAATTCAGTCTCTAGAGCTTCATATGAAGGCTTTAAACCACATCGAGCTTTTTTTTCCTTTGGAATCTTTTCCAAGTCAGCTTTCATTTTCCGCCACTCCCTCACTTGTTTTTCGTCAACACAAAATTCCCTACTTGCAATACTGTTATTGCTCTCTTCTGCTCTTGACACAACCTTAAGTTTGAAACCAGCTTCGTATGACCTGCGTTTTTGTTTTGGTCCAGGATTAGACGTATTGGGATCCATTTCTAACAGGATAAAAAAAAAAAGACTTTGAAAACTTTTGAACAGTACGCATGCATTAGGCTGTGCTGCATTGAAAGCCTGCTACAGTACCAGTACTTCTTCTATTTGCTCTCTGTTCGCAAGCCGTTTGATGTTCACAATTTCCTCTTTGAAAGAGACCAGTAAATAGGAAACAAGAAGATGAAGAAAAAGAAGTGTGTTTTTTCACACTTTTCACATTGCAGTGAACAAAAATGGCATCATAGGAACAGGCTTATTCTCAGTCCAAAGGTTTGTTTCTGATTTCTTCCCTGAATTAAGGGAAATTTGGGAAACAATCTCACCAAAAGAAGAAGATGATGATGACAGTGGGAGGCAGGAGTCACTCTCTCCCCTGCAAGCCCCCAGTGCCTGGGGCTGGCGAAAAAGCAAGAGCCGTTCTTATGACATTTCTCTCTCTCTTTCTCTCTCTCTCTCTCCTCCGAATACAGTCAAGCCCTTTCCAGCACGCATGATCCGCGTCGCCGCTTTGCACCTTGTAAATGCAAATCCGGAGCCCTCCGTGGTTTTTGCATTTGCAAGGTGCAAAGTGGCGGCGGATCATGCGTGCTGGAAAGGACTTGACTATTCCGGAGAGAGAGAGATCATAAGAACTCTTGCTTTTCGTCAGGCTCGGCAGACTGGGGCTTGCAAGGGAGAGAGGATTTCTGTCATCATCATCTTCTTCTTTTGGGTTAGTGAATCAATTAATTGGGAAACAATCTATCATGAAAGGTTTAATTGATTCACTAACCCAAAAGAAGAAGATGATGATGACAGCGGGAGGCAGGAGTCACTCTCTCCCTTGCAAGCCCCCCAGCACCCGGGGCTGGCGAAAAAAGCAAGAGCCGTTCTTATGATCTCTCTGTCTCCGGAATAGTCAATCCCTTTCCAGCACGCTCGATCTACTGCCGCCGCTTTGCACCTTGCAAATGCAAAACCCATGGAGGGCTCCAGGATTTTGTTTTTGCAAAGAGCAGGGCGAGCAAAGAAGAGCAGCCAGCCAGCAACCTGCTACCGGTAGTCTAAATTAACAGCGCTGCTTATTGAGTCGGAGGTGGGGGGGGAGGCAGGAATTAGGGGGAGAGGGGATGCCTTGGAAACCATGCAAGAACTTTTCTGCTTCCGATTACCCCCATGCTTACAAGTTGCAAAGGAAACACGGAAGCAGGGAAGCAGCTGCCTAGCTCCAGAGCTCCACACCATTTTTTTTTTCAGAGGGGAATCTGTCACTTGAGTATAAGCCGAGGGGTGTTTTTTTTTCAGCACAAAAAATGTGCTGAAAAACTCGGCTTATATTCGAGTATATACAGTATTTTATTTTTCCAGCAGTAGCATGCTTTTGATCGATCTCTGATTAGAAGGGTTTGAAGATGTAGATGACGGATTAGACAATGCCTTCTTTCCTATTTTAGTTATGTTTGAGGTTGACATTTCCGTTTCTTGTGCTAATTTACTTTTTTCCCCTATCTTCTATTTGCAGCTACTGATTGCTATTTCTACCACTCCTACTGTCCACCAAAATAAAGCACCACCCCAGAAATTTGCTATTTATATTATCCCAACACATTCAATACCCCACAAGTTCAATACAAATAGCCCTTATATCCAAAGATGGGAGATCATAGGACAGCTGTAGCACTTCTTCAACAGTCCATCTCCAATGGCTTAGTGTCTTGATATCTCAAAACCTCGTGTATCGAAACAAATCCAAAACAGTTAAATTTTGTAATCCAACAGGCTCACCGCAACCCCAGCCTTAGGTCTTTCCTCTACAAAATCAGTATCCACTTTTATGGTTTTTTTTTAGTTTTCTGTATTAATATTTGTATTCCTTAGGGCCCGCTGTATCCCCAATCTTCAACCAATTAGTTCTTTATCTTATAATCCACCAAAGTCAAAGGAAAAGAAGAGGAAAGAAAAAAAAAAGATTTGTCCTATATCACGCTTCCAGTCTTGCTTTCCCACAACAATAACAGGGCACACACTCTAATTATCTTCTAGCACCAGATGTTGTAATCCTTCACTTCAAGTACAGTCAATTCACTTCAGGATATTCCTTCTTTTTTTTAACAAATTTTATTGATTTTCAAAAACAAACACAAACAAATAAAACATAAAAACATAAAACATCTTTTTTGAAAGCAGCTTGATCCCAGGTTACATCTCTTCGTATAGACACAAATTCAAATTCATGCTCATTTTATATACCATTCCATATCTTATTGCCAGTCTACATTTTCTATATAGCTTCTCCCTTCTTCTAACTTTCTTAGTTTTATTTTATTTATCTCATCTCAGTTCAAATCATTATACTTTTATTCTTTGTCTGTACTGTTTCCAGCTGTCTATTATCTTTTCTCATTAAACAAAATTTCTCCTGTAATCACTGATTGGAGTATGACACCTTTATCTCTTTCCGCTAAATTTATAATACATAACTTCCATTTGGATTCTGCATAGTACATTCTAAAGTTACACACTATATTTTAAAAGAGAAAAAATTATAAATATATAATTAAAACAACAATCCATACCAATTCAAATCTATCATTAATATTAATATTCATTTAAATCTTAAACATTTTACACATTACTTTTCAAATAAGTATCATACTTCTATGGGAACACTTATAAACTTTCCATAATTATTTCCCTCCCACTTCACTTGTATTTTAAAACATTGTCATTAAAATGTTCCCATTCCTTCTTAATTCAATTATCTCATTTATTTCATTTCCTTTCTTTTGTTCACAAAAGTTTCACTGAATTACACTTTTATCCCACTTTTTAATCACATGTTGTTTCCGATTTTCTAACATTATTTCTAATACAAATATAACAATACAATCTTATGTACCTTTGCAGAATCACTTTTTCAGTTAAGTTTTTATCCACTATCTCTAAATAAGTCCTGTTTCTTTACATCTTGCTCCACACCTTTAAAGTTTCTCTTCCCTTCCTTCCTCCCTTGCTTCTTCTCTCTGCCCTTTTTACCCCCTTGTCTCTCCACCTCCATTTCCCTCTTCTGTATTCCCTCTTTCTGTTGCTTTCTAACATATCCACTTTTCACCTTATTTTTCTTTTTTGGTTGTTTTTTTAGATCTTTAAGTCTCCATTTTCTTTCCCTCCTTTCCCCTTTCTTCTCCAAGTAAAGTTACTTGTTCGTTAAAGATGGCTTCTTCTTTATCCCAATCCTCTTGTTGCGCAGTTCTTTCTTGTAGTTTCTCGTACGTACAGATCGCCATTTCTAAGAATTGAAAAAGAGAGCCAAGAGAGTCCTTCCCTTCTTGTTCCTCTTCTTTGTATTTTTTAAATTCCATTTTCAGTTCATCCACAAGAGATGCCATTGTAAAAAAAATTTTTTTCAAACAACCACCCAAGTGTTTTTAGTCATTCAAATATAATTTCCAAAAGTCCCAAAGTCACCAAGCAATCCAGATACACACAAGCTATTTCTTTTGACACTTTCTTCTTTTTTCACTTTCTCTTCCTGGGGTTACTGTTTAGTTGCAAAATTCCAGTTAAAATGTATCTTTTAGAAAGTCTTGTTAGGATTTAAACAGATTCTTTTAAATTCTAGGCAGTCTCCTCCTTCCGAATCCTACTCTTATTCTTTTCCTCTCCCTTCCCACTTACAGCAAGAAGAAAAAAGTTTTTGTTTTTTTTAGTGTTCAGAAATCCTTATTATCCCCTTGACATTTAATTATCCAGTTTAATTACCTATTAATGCCAAAGTGGGTTTTTCCGATTTCTCAATTCTTTCTGTTCGCTGTCAACGTTAGGAAGGAGAGTGAAAAAAAAAAACTTTCCCTTTTCACTTTCATTCGCCACTTCCGAATCTTCCTTGGGAACGATGTATCTTTTTAAAAAATTTAAATTCCAGGATACCTTGGTTGTTGCTCCTTATCCCGGTCAGCCAAAACTTTCACTTCTTAACTTCCTCCTGCACTTTCTTTTCCGGCTGAGTGCTACTTTGAGGCGGCCATTTCTGACCGCCGCTCTTACCACCTTCGGAAAAGGGAGTTTAGCCAGCTGACGAGGAGAGGTGCGACTCCCCTCGACCCTGCCAGGTCTCCCCTGTCTTCACTACCTCTACGGGGTGGCTTAGCCCCAAAGCTGGCTGGCTCGGGGCACTCCAGCGGCGAGCCCAGGCAGAAACCGCGCACAATCGCGGATTCCTGCCTGCCACCAAAGCGCTAAAAACTGGAACCAACGGATATTCCTTCTTATATATTTATATTCCAGCTTTGTCCAGTAGATGGCAGTCTTACTCCTTCTTCGCTTTAAAGAAAAATATCCAAAAGAAGATGTTACAAAAAGAAAAGAGAGGAGGAAAAAGAATCTTGACTGCTTATAGCCAGAAAAAGTTCTTGAACTAAACAGCTCAAAAGTAATACCTGAAATCAGTCCAGACTCTCTCTTCAAATTAAGCGCTTCCCAGCTTCACTTTTACTTCCAGATGATAGGCGCTCACCTCCGCATTTTCTCTCACCACCTCTGGAGGGGAAAAGAATGGTAATTCCCTCACTCCTTCTATCTGGAGTCTCCCTTCTTCGCTCAGATATTTGGTGAATTAGCTTAGTTTTATTCAGGGTAGAAGTCAAGTATTCCTTACCCGATCGAAAACACTGTTTCTTTTCCGCTTTTTCCCCCTGTGCTAGCTGTTCCGGCTGTCAGAGCTCAGGTTGGGCCATTGATGGCTGTCTTCTCCTGTTCACAAGGTTTCCCCAGGATCCAGCTATGTGAACTGCCGTTCACTTGTGATCAACCAGTACCCTTCCTTATTGCCACCTCTACGAGGCAACATTTGGCTCCCCAGGAGCCTCCAGGTCGGCAGAAATCAGCTGAATCTTACAGAGCTCCACAAGTTACAGTTGTCACGCTCCATCGACAAAACCGGAAGGCGCCGGATTTTCTTATTCTTGTGGGTAGCTTAATTTGGTGCCAATAAAACTAACAGATTTCATTTTGGTCTGGATAAAAAGTAATCTTTGTTAAATCTTCTAATACAGTATGATATGACTTGATTGGATATTTTACATAATTAGAAAAATAAAACAAAACTTTTATTTATTAGATTACTTTATGAAAAACATTTTGAGAATACAATTATTGATGCCTTTTTTTATACCTATCCTCTAGGATGCTTTGGCAGTTTTGGAAACTCCGGGTGGTCCTAACCAGGAAAACACAAATCTAAGTACTCCTCTTTCAGAAGTCATAGGCAGGAACTTAAAACTGGCTTTGGCCAATAGCACACGTCAAACAGTTGCTATCGCTGCCAGTCCACAGCTAAAAACTCCATGTTGGCAAAGGGTGAGCTTAGCATTTAGTTTCATTATACAAGTATGGAATGAAACTTTATTAATTCTTCGCAATTTGTTATTTCCTGAAGTGGCATTCATTTTATTGTGGAAATAAGTGTACCTCTTCAAATATAATTTTTATTAAGAATTTTAATTAGAATAATAAATACTAATAAAAACCAAATGGAAAAAGAGAATGGAAAGAAAGAATAAAATAGTCTATAATATATAAAAAAGTGACTTCAATTTTTTTTTTTACAAAGAAAAACAAATTATTAATGCTTCAACCCCTATAAGGTGACATAAATATATCTTTATCTTATATCCCATCCCTTATACATAAAGAAGTCCATATGGTATCAGCCTTTGAATTCCCATATCAGCAATCAGCAAAAAGTCTATAAAGCAGGGGTGTCAAACTCAATTTCATTGAGGGCCGCATCAGGTTTATGTTTGACCTCGAAGGGCCAGGAGTGGGGCTCAGTGTCTGGCCAAGGGGACCTGATAACACTCTGACAGTCAAAACTAGACATGGGGGTTAATTGCTTTGTGATACCCTGATCCAGTGAGCAAGGAGTGAAAGTACCCAGAAAATACACTTTTGTTTGGTTATGAAGAAATATCCCCAAAGTCAGATGGAGACTAAATGTAGACACTTTTAGTTACACACTTTCCCAGCAAACAGCAAATGTTGAAGCTCCCAGTAAAGAGGATTCATTTTAGGATGAGTAACCATAGTTTGCATGTTGGAGGTTTCTAAAGGAATGCTGGGAAACTCTGTATTTTAAAAAGCATTTGAGGGTGGGATGCAGAATAGCCCTTCTCTTCCTGAGGCTGTAGAGATCCGGCTCTAATCAAAACACTTTTTGTGAAGCAACTGATCAATCCTGACAGGGTAAACCACTAGTACAGGAGTGTCAAACTCAAATGTCATTGAGGGTCACATCAGGATTGTGTTTGACCTTGGAGGGCTAGGAGTGGGGCATTCCTGGGGGTGTTGCCATGGTGGGCATGGCACAGGACTTGTGGGGGGGCACCTGTGGTGGCCAAGTGCTAAGGCAGGACTTCCCTGAGACACTCACATACAGGTAATCCTCAAATTACGAATGTAACAGAGCTTGCCAATTACATTCGTAACGCAAGGATTCATTTGATTAAGTCACATTAAATGAATATGATCACTCCCTGCTTTCCCCAGTGCATTTGTTAATTAAATGCGCAGATCATTAAAAGCACATGGAGTATCTCAAAGTGAGGAAGAGCATGCGGGGCTAGTTTCTGAATAAAACACTTTGACTTGGGGCCATGTGGCCAGTAGGCCTCTGGTAGTAGAAAAGGCCTCCTGCTTCAGGACAGGTTCAGGGATTGAGGCAGCAGCTCCATGGGCTTCAGAATAAAAGACTTTGACTTCTCTGCCATGTGGCTCAGCCTCTTCTGGAGCTCTTCCAAAAGTAAGTATAGTAAAGCCATGGGAAATAGGGTGGGGAGGACCAGATGTGACCCATGGAGGTCCCATTTCAGCCTGTAACAGGCCAGAGGATGCATCTGGAGGCCCAAACGGAGCATCGGAGGGCTGGCCCTGGCCCACAGAGGCCCCATTTCGGCCAGCAATGGGCCAAGGAAGGTATCCAGAGGCCCCTGCGTCCTGTTTTGGCTGGCCGAGTGCTGCAGTAATCTGTCTAGGCCAAAAATGGGCTGTGCGGGGGGGCGCTAGCAGAGATACTGCAGGCCGGTCCTTTTCTATTTCCAGGCTGGCTCTGTGGGCCAGATCTAAATGCCTTGGATTTGATACCCCTGGGATAAAGCATAATTTAAGAGAAAACATCTTACAATTAAAGATTAAAACTCTTAGAAGTACTGAAAAAGTACAGGTTGTAAACTTAGTTTGTTCAAGGTTAAAATAAAATATTTTGTTGCAGTTTTCCAGTAATCCTTTATAGCAAGGATATCAAACTCAAGGCCCATGGGCCTTCTAACTTTGCAAGATCTTTTTCCCCTGAGAAGTTGGAAGGTCTGATTGCACTTTAAAAAAAAAAAAGGTAGTTTCATGGTCGTCTTTCGTTGCCCTGCATGCAGGAGAATGTGGAAAGCAGGCTAGTGAAGGAATTGTGGTTGTTCTGAGGTGGGGTGAGGATTTTACACTTTTGATTGCTCTGGGGTGGAGTGAGAGTGAGGATTTTGAATTATGATTGCTCTGGGTGGAGTGGGAGTGAGGATTTTGCATTATGTTTACTCTGAGATGGGGTGGGATTGAGGATTTTGCATTATGATTATTCTGGGGTGGAGTGGGGGGTGAGGATTTTGCATTATGATATTGCTCTGGGGTGGAGTGGGAATGAGGATTTTGTATTATGATTGCTCATAAGTAAGTAAGAACCAGTAAAAAGGGAATGGAAAAATCCCTCTCTGTTGATCAGTGTTTTTTCAGTCATGGCAATTTTAAGATGGGCGAACTTCCTGCTGCCTGCGAATTCTGGGATTGAAGTCCATGCATCTTAAAGTAGCCAAAATTGAGAAGCATAGGTCTAGACTAGAGTTTAGGATTTTCCATTCCTGTTTTATTTAGACTTTGGTGCAATTAAATAAATCACTTGTGGTTTTTCTTAAAAATGCGATATGAACTAGTACTGGACTTTTTGTGAAAAACAAATTAAAAGTTGATCTTGGGCTTTGATGATTAGATAAGGGATTACGGAAATAATGTAGACAAATGTTAATCTTGGAGCAAGAGGTTGATATGTACCAAAGAAAGTTGGAAGTCATTCTTTTTCGGTTTTCTTTCTTTTCCTCTTTCTTTCTTACACTTTCACTCTTTTTTCCCGAGCCTTTTCTTTTTCTAAATCTGTTTTTTATTTGTTTATCCCTTAGCTTCATTTTTTTTTTATGTATGAAGGATCAAAGACTTATAATTCTACATTCCTTGTTTACAGAAATATCAAAATTTAGAATGAAATCCGCTGGGAGCCATCTCATATAAGGCAGGCTCTAAGTCTCTCTAACCCAGGGGTGTCAAACTCAGTTTCATTGAGGGCCGCATCAGGATTGTGTTTGAAATCAGGCGGATGGGATGGGTGTGGGCAGGATGAGCATGGCCAGCTTGATGTTGCTTATGTTGGGGACACCTGTGGTGTCAAAGTGCTAAGGCAGGACTTTCCTCAGACCCTCCCTCCCTCATTATAATATAACGTGGCTTTCCAGAGCTCCATTTTAGTTGGCAGAGGCACCACGGACCGGTCCTTTGCTGGTTCCAGGACGCCCCTGCAGGCCAGATCTAAGCACCCACAGGGCCAGATCTGGCCCACAGGCCTTGAGTTTGACATCCCTGCTCTAACCAAAAAGTGTTTATCGATAGAAGAGAATATTTTTAACCCAAAGTTGAACTGTGGGGTCCTTGGTGGCCTCTGAGCTTGATGGTTTTCTTGAAGATGCTTCATTATCAAACTAGGTAACATCATCAGTACTAGAAGGGAGTGTAGTTTGCTTTTATTTTCAGATAATAATGCAGGGGTGTCAAACTCAAGGCCCGTGGGTGCTTAGATCTGGCCTGTGGGGCCGGCCTGGAAATAAGAAAGGACCAGCCTGCGATGCCTCTAGTAGCGCCTATTGATGGCCCGTTTTTGGCCTGGGTAGCTTCCTGCAGCACTCTGCTGGCAAAAACGGGTCATGGGGGCCTCCAAAGGCCTTCCACAGCCCATTGTTGGCCAAAATGGAGCTTCTGTGGGCTGAGTCCAGCCCTTCGAGACTCTGTTCGGGCTTCTGGAGGGCCTCTCCAGGCATAATATATGCCAAAATGGAGTCTCTGTAGGCTGCATCCGGCCCTCCTCACCCCATTACCATGGCTTTACTATACTTACTTTTCAAAGAGCTCCAGGAGAGGCTGATTGATGTGGCAGAGAAGCCAAAGCCTTTTATTCAGAAACCCATGAAGCTGTAAGAATGTGAGATGTAAGGAAAATAGATTTTCCCTATCTGAATAAAATACCGCCTTCTGTGCCATGAGGGCCTACACGCTTAGTTTGGGCCCAATCTCACCAGTGACAAGCAATGTCCTGCTTGCTTCTGATTGGCTAGTTTGAATGAGCAGCTTCAAGGATTGGAACGTGGCAGCCAATCAAAAAGGGGCTTGCAGTTCAGCCCAATGAGGCAATGGAAACAAGCTCCTCATTGATTGGCTGCTGCTGCTGCCTCAATCCCTGAAGCAGGAGGCTGCTGTGCCCTCGTCCAAGCCTTTTCTACTACCAGAGGCCTGCTGGCCACAGGGC
Source organism: Pseudonaja textilis (assembly GCF_049901715.1). Lineage (NCBI taxonomy): Eukaryota > Metazoa > Chordata > Lepidosauria > Squamata > Elapidae > Pseudonaja > Pseudonaja textilis. The sequence goes on along the minus strand of NC_142008.1, from coordinate 55,649,555 downwards.
CCCAAGGCAAAGTCTTTTACTTAGAAGCTGGTGAAAATGTTTTCCTTAGATTTCATGTTCTTACAGCTTCACCATCATCTGAATAAAACACTTTGGTTTCTCTGCCACTGGATCAGTCTCTTCTGGAGCTCTGGAGATCTTCAAAAAGTAAGTAATCCATGGGAAATGGGGTGAGCAGCAGTAAGTACAATCTGGGAAGCTAGCAAAACAGGCCCAGTCTGTGGAGACCCGATGGAACAGGATGAGGGGGAAGCAATTGTGGGGACCACAGTGGATCATGTGGTATCTCTGGATGGGGGGGGGGGGCTTGGATGGCCTGCTGCAGCACTAGGCCCCGCATGCTCTTCCTCACTGAGATATGTCATGTGCATTTAATAACCTGCACATTGGATTAACAAATGCACTGGGGAAAGCAGGAAGTGATCATGTTCATTTAATGTCATTCAATCAAATGAATCCTTGGGTTACAAATGTAATTGGCAGGCTCTATTTCATTTGTAACTTGAGGATTATCTGTATAATGAGAGTGAAGGAGGGTCTCAGGGAAGTCTGCCTTAGCACTTGGCCATCACAGGTGTCCTCCCACATCCTGTGCCATGCCCACTATGGCCATGCCCTTGGCCATGCACTGCCCCAGCCCTTTGAGGTCAAACCCAACCCTGGTGCAGCCCCGAAATAGAGTTTGGCACCCCTGCAGCATTCTTTTTAAAACCATCCTCTTGTCCTCTCATCTTTAGTTCCACATTCCATACTTTTATCAGATAAATTTTGTTCCACTTATGTCATTCCTTCATTATGTCATTCTTTTATATATAGTCTATTTGTACTGTATTTCTCAGAAAAAATGACCCACCCCAATAATAAGTCAATCCTAAGTTTTGAGGGGAGCTAATATTACCTCTACCCTGAAAATAAGCCCAGGGGATGGGCATGGCTGGCATGAGTGGTGGCGTGGGCATCGGGGGGAAGCAACTGTTCGGCTACAGAGAGGAGCAAAAGTCATTCTGGGCTGAAGCAGAGGCATTCCGAGCCTCTGCGTCTCCCAAGATTGCAACGCTGAAGGTTCGGAATGGAGCCTTCAGCATTGCAATCCTGGGAGACACTGAAGACTCGGAGTGAAGCCATTTTCATAAAAGGGGAGGGGAATTTTTCTGCCTGCTATCCATTCCTCTTGGTGCAAGACCTTATAAGGCTTGTTGTGGTGTTGCACTCATGAATGGCAGCACCTCCGTGAGCTTCATCACACCGGTGCAGCTGGCATCCTCCTATGAGCGGCTATGCCAGTGTATCCAAACTGGCAGCGATGCCGGCACTCACACACGCAATGGCACAGCAATCTTTGCAGGGTCATGCTTGAAGACGCTGTGCCAATGTGATGAACCTCACAGTAATGCCGGCGCTTGCATGTGCAACGCTACAACAAGCCTTGCAGGGTCCTGGGATATGCTGAAGGCTTGGAGTGTTGCCATTGTTGCGAAAGGCAGGAAAATGAGGAGGGAGAGGGAGCTTGAGGAATGGATGGCAGGCAGGAAATTCCCCTCCCCATTTTCCTGCCATTTTCCAAAAAGCCTCCATTCCGAATGCTGAAGTTTTGCAATAGAGGCTTTTTGGAAAACGAGAGGAAAATGTGGAGGGAGAATTTTCCTGCCTGCCATTCTTCCCTCAGCCTGTGCTAAGCTTGAGGAATAACTTCTTTCAACCCTAAAGAAACGGCCTGGTAAACAGGCAAGGGTGCGTGTGGGGCGTTTCTTTTGGCCACCAAACAAGCAGCTTGGGTAGGTGAGGTGCATGGGGGGGGGGGATTAAGACACCTCTCAAAAAGACGGCCTAGCCTTTTTTTCTGGTGTCTAAGAAAATAAGACTCTGTCTTATTTTCTAAGAAACACAGTAGAAGTAGACATCATTATTGATAGTGCTGCTATTCTAGTTACTAATTTTTGGCTTCATTCTTCAAAGTTTTTCTTTAATAATTTGGATTTCATAATGTTCTATATCATTCCCTGTGTTAATTGATATCAGACTTAATTTTTTTTCTGCTTAAAATCTCCCCTCTACTGCCTAATTTCTAAATAATCACTTGTCTTTTGACTTGCAAGCAGAATAAGTCTGTCACAAGTTTTTTTATAATTAGTTCCAAAATCTTATAGTAAAAGTCTTCCAAATTTATGTGGATCCTTATTCCATTTATAACTTTCTTAAATCAAAATTGTTGAGGTATTCCCCGTTAGGAGAATGACTGCACTCAGGGAAACGTAGTGAAAGTGGTGAGGAATAACACACAACCAGCATACAGATACACTGAATAGTAAAATGTAGATTTTACTTTCTGTAAACGGGTAAACAAAGTCCAACAAACAATCCAAATCATACACGGTTAAAGCAGTTATTCAAAATAATCAGTCCAAGGATAATCCAAAAACGAAGTCCTTTTCTTTACCAGTATCATAAACAAAGTTCAGTAAACGGAGTTTGCTAACAGTTTGCAAGACTCACAGGAATCCAAGCAGAACGACGATCAGGCAAAAGGCAACAAGGAAATGCAAGAAGAGAACAAACCAGGTTTCTGGCTCCATCTTATGGCCGTTGGAGGAACCTCAGCCAATCACAATTACAGCACTCTCTTAAAGATATAACAGTATTAAATAACTATCTTGGTTTATATATTGCCAACCCAACTGTTAGGTGACTATCATTCCTAACAAAAATCTTTTGTATCTTTTTGCTCTTTACTTCAAACCCTTTAATTTCTAAGCTTTTAATCAATTTTTCTTTTAAGAGACAAATATAAATTCACCCCATGAAGACTTTTTAAACCTGTCATTCCGATAGGTTAATAACTCTAATAACTTGGAACGTGGGAATGACCTTGGGGAAGAGGGGAAAGGAATGCTGCCTAGGACACAATCAGACAAGAGAGGGGTCCCCAATGGCTTAGCAATCCACTTAGCAATGACCCACCCTCAGGGGTCAAACAGTTAAAAATGGCAGAGGGAAATTTTGTACTTTTAGACTTGAAAGGTTGTTAATATAGCTTTACAATAAAATAACTCACCTAGTTGTCTGTCCTGTCTGGTTTACCTGGAATTGCTGATATAGATTTAGAATAGCTAATAGGCAATTTCTGAAGACAATTAGACATAATTTAATTGGGGTAACTGCTAATATCCTGACAGCGAGGTGTCCTTTAAAAGACTCTGCTATAGTGTGAGCAAAATGGGTCCAATACTTAGAAATGGAATACCACTGTCCTGTAATCTTGTGAGGAATAACTGTCTGGAGCACATCTCCCATCCATTTATTATTTGGAGAGGAACTCACTGGCTCCTTAGTTTTTCCTCTAGTTATCAGCTCTGCTTTTGCAGAACTTTTCAGTTTGCCATACTTCACTGGAAATCTCAGAAGTAAGCATAGACATAGAACTGAGAAAAGAAAAGTATAATTTATTATGGAGCCTTTTTTAGATTTGTGCTGACTTGATGTATGGAGCTTCAGCTTGCATAATTACACATTTTTTTGCTATATTGCTGAAATTTTTGTGTTGGAGAAGTGTTAATTTTCAAACCTTTGAATCATTATAATCTTCAAGTCATGTAGGGCAGGTTTTTTTAAAAATAAATCTTTATTGCATCATAATATGAACTGAATGGGCAACATTGTGTATGTTTCAATGATCTGAGGGTGTGACATCCCTTTGTAATGTCATTTAAAAATAAAACCAAGGATTTTTTTATTCTTAATTATACCTGAATTGAAGTTATCAGAGCTTAGTTATGAAAAATAACAAGGCAGTTCTTGTTAAGAATTCTGAAATTAGTGAAGGATGCTCTTGAGACATTTCAAAACTGTATATGTAAACCACATAGTATAAGACTTTACATTCTGATGAGTAATTTAGGAATGGGGCCTCTCCATTCTGAGGATCCAATTCATTTTATTACTAGCCTTTTTCTTAAGGGCAGTCTTCCTCAAGAGGAGCTTACTCTTTCACCAAAAGAAAGAATTTAGAGTAACTGATAGCTAGTTATATGATACTACTGACACAAGACTTGAGTTTTATTTATTCTTCCTCTAGTGATGCCCTCCAGTTCATCTGAGCGCATTGTTGTAATAGCTAGCAGTGCCATTTTTATTTGGAGGTAACTTTTTTTAACTAAGCACAATGGAGCTATTTTATTGAAAGAAAGAATTAAATGTATCCCCTTAAATATTAACTTTTTAAAGAGTTGTATAAACAAATGAATGTGGAAATTTGGAAGTGTTGAAAACTCAACTGTTCCAATATTTTTCCTAACTTGATCAGGAAGAAGAATCAAAACCTTTAGCGGATGTTGTCATCTGTGTCAGTAAGAAGCTCAGTAAAAAGCAGAGTGAATTGAATGCTATTGCTGCATCTCTTGGAGCTGATTACAGGTATACGCAGGTGTAAGCTAAATATATAGCAATGAAGTCATTGTTAGAATTACTGTAGATTTCAATTTTAATAGCTCTAGAAATTCAAATGGACTATATAATATTGTAATCAATTTCATGAAATATTTTAATGATGGCTGCAGAAAGAAACATGAAAACATTGGAATTATATAATGTATAATATAGTATTACTGAATATATATTAATATTAATATTTATACTAATAAAATATTAACATTTACATTTATTCATATGGAATTACATTCAATTTTACATTAAGTGTAAATTGTCCTTGAACAATGGTGTGTGTGTGTGTGTGTGTGTGTGTGTGTGTGTGTGTGTGTGTGTATTATACATACACCCACCCACACATATACATATACATATACATATACATATATATATGGATCTTTGGTTGTTCGGGTTTTCTCCCGCGTAAGATTCGAAGTATCTAGGCAACGTTTCGATGAAGTCTCATTCATCATCTTCAGGCTTCTGTCTCCGGCTCTGTGCTTCTCAGAGTGATGTGAGATTGCAGCTGCTTCTTCCTTTAACTGCTAGTGGGGTGGGACTTGATTGGGTGGGGGCTTGGCTGTGTTCTGATTGGGTGGGGGTGTGTTCTCATTGGTAGGGGTTTGGCTGTGTTCTGATTGGTTGGGGGTTGGCCGTGTTCTGATTGGTTGGAGGCGTGTTCTGTTCAGGTGGGGCTTGGTTGTGCTCAGGTTAGTCTTAGTTGCTGGGGATTTGAGTTGGTGAGCTGTGATCTTGCTGTTTGGCTTCGAGTTCGTGGTCATGCTGCATCTTCATAGTGGGTGTCGGTTTGCTTCATGTATGGCTCGGAGGGGTTTGAAGTGGGTAGTGATGCAGCTGCAGTGCAGCTTCTGGTCCATCTTCTAAGTGGGTGTGAGTCTGTTTTCTACATGGAAGTGTGGTGGTGGCATCTTGTGTGGCTCTCATGGGTGTGGGTCTGGTGTCCTTCTTCATGTTAGGTACTCGTCTGTTCATGAGGGCGGGTTTCCAAATGGCTGGAAGGCGGGAGGTGTCATCTCGTTTGTTCATGCTGTGTGGGCGTTTTTCTATCTCTATGGCTTCTCTGATTATTCTGCTGTTGAAGTGTTCGGTTTTGGCGATAGTTCTGGTATTTTTAAAATCAATTTCATGTCCTGTGGCTTTGAGGTGTTGGACCAGGGAAGAGGTCATTTCTTCTTTTTTGATTGAGTTCTTATGTTCTTCAATGCGTGCACTTATTCTTCTGTTAGTTTGTCCAATGTATGTGGTGGGGCAGGCAGTGCAGGGGATTTCGTATACTCCTTGGTTTTCTAATTCAATTTTGTCTTTGGGGTTTCTTAGGATGGTGGATATTTTTCTGTTTGTGCAGAATGCTGTTTTGATGTTGTGTTTTGGAGGATCTTGCTGATTTTGTCTGTAGTGCCTTTTATATATGGGAGGAGGGCTTTGCCGCTTTCTTGTTCTCTGTCTTGGATTTTGGTTGGGGTTTCTTTTTGGATTAGGTGGGTAATCTTCTTTCTTTGGAATCCATTGGCTGTAAGTACGTTGGTGAGAGTGTGTAGTTCGGTTTTTTGGTGTTGTTCATCGGCTAAGCATTTTGTTCTGGAGATGAGTGTCTTGGCTACGGAATTGATCTGTGCTGGGTGGTGGTGTGAGAGTGCATGTAGATCGCGGTTTGTATGTGTTTTCTTCTGGTAGATGGTGTGTCCTAGGGAGCCATTGGATCTTTTGTATACCAAGACATCTAGGAAGGAAGTTGATTGTTGGCTTCTGTTTCCATGGTGAATTGTATTTTGGGGTGTAGGCTGTTGAGGTGTGTGAGGAAGTTGTTCAGTTTTTCTTTCCCGTGTGGCCAGAATACGAAGGTGTCATCTACGTATCTGAGCCAGAGTTTGGGTTTGTGGTCGTATTTTTCTAGAGCTTGTGTTTCAAAGTGTTCCATGTAGAGGTTTGCGATGACAGGTGAGAGGGGTGATCCCATGGGTGCTCCTTCTATTTGTTTGTATTTTTGTCCATTGTAGGTGAAGTATGTATTGGATAGGCAGTGGTTGGTCAGATCTAGGATGTGCTTGGGGGTTGTATTTGTTTTGGATGGCTGTCAAGGCTTCTTTTATTGGCACTTGGGTGAAGAGGGATATGACATCAAGCTTACTAGTAGGTCGCTGGGTTGTAAGTTTTGTTTCTTTATGATCTCGATGAACTGGAATGAGTTTCTCTACGTGTGAGTTGATGGATTCTGCATAGGGTTGTAGTTGTTTGGGCAGAAATTTGGCCAGGTTTTGTAGAGGTGAGCCTATGGAGCTGACTATTGGTCTGAGTGGGGTTCCTTCTTTGTGTATCTTGGGGAGACCATAAAGCTTGGGGCATCTGGATGATTTCTCTCTGGGTATGATTCTTTGCTGGATTTCTTCACTGATGGGGAGGCTTTATTTTGGATTTGGTAGTTTTTTCTAGGTAGGTGGTGGGGTCTGTCTTTAGGGGTTTGTATGTGGGGTCTTGGAGTAGGTTGGTTAACTTGGTTTGGTAGTCAGATGTGTTCATAACCACTGTCGCGTTGCCCTTGTCTGCTGGTAGGATTATTATGCTGGTGTCTTCTTTCAGGTTAAGTAGTGCAGTTTGTTCTTCTTTGGATAAGTTGCTTTTGGGTGGTTTGCTAGTGCAGAGGATGTTGGTGATTTCGAGTCTGATTTTGTTAGCATCGTCAGACCATCCAAGACCAATAAACACAGACCAAGACTCCCAACTAATCAGAATTAAGAAAAAACCATTCTGGCACAGCAGTAGGCTAGCCCCAAATTTAAAACTGAAACAACTGTAAAAGTCTGTCTCACAGACAAAAACAATATAGAAGCCTGATGATGGCAGATGAGATTCTGCCGAAACGTTGCTACAACTTTAAAAGCACAACTATCATGACTTGGGAAAATACCTGAACAAAGCTGAATACCATACATGTAGGTACCAGCAAAAACTTAAGAAAACATATATATATACACAGTATATATATAACATTTATTTATTGTAATTGTCCTCTCTAATAGATTCTAGTTGGCTTACAAAATATACAAACAATAAAAGTCTGGCAGCACAGACTAAAATAATAATAAAAATAGCAAACCATATCAGGACCTCATAAACACATTGGGGATCAGAGCCAGATCTTAAGGGCTTTCAGAACTGTGGGAGAGAAGGCATTGTCTCTCTCTGGAGAGACCCTCTTTTAAAAGGTAGGGAATGCGACAAAATGTATGCTTCTTTTGTCCTAACAATATATAATACTGTATGTGCAACTTGGAGAATATCAACTCTGCTTAAACATCCAGGGCAGGAAGTAACAATTCAAATTATTAAGGACTGTACAGTAGAACCTTTGGTCCCGAAAACTTATGACCACAACCAAATCGGGTGACGACCAAAAATTTCGCAAAACTTTTTCATCTAGTTGCGAACAAATACTTGGGTGGTAATCAAACACAGCCATGGCGATTTCCTTATGTGCCTTTTTTTTTTTTTTTTTTTGGTATGTGCATGTGCTGTTAGTCTCGCTTCTGGTCAGGACAAAATTGGGTTGCGACCAAAGTCATAGAACAGATTAAGGTCATGACCAGAGGTTCTACTGTGTGGATTTTTATTTCTATATCCTTGTGTATCAGAATATTATTAAGAAAAATTAAATATATGTAAACAGGTAATGGCTAAATTTATTATAACAGAAATATTCGCTATCTGGGTGAATTTTGCTATGTGCAAACTAATTCTCTTCTTCTAAATTAGCAATTATTTAACAAGTGTTAACAAGTGTTGATTGTTTGCATTTATTCTAGGTGGTGTTTTGATGAAACTGTAACACATTTAATCTACCAGGGAAGGCAGTATGATAACAACCGGGAATACAAATCTGCTAAAGAAAGAGGCATATACATTGTTTCAGAGCATTGGCTCTTGGAGGTAGGGATATCCTTTCTTTCTGATGCTAAAGAAAATGTTTATTTTATTTATTATTATTAACATTTATGCTAGCCTTCTCACTGATACAGCAATTCTGGGCAGCTTAAAATAAAAAGGTAAAAACAGATAATACAAAGCATTTAAAATTAAGGATTAAACCAAGAGAATGGGCAACATGGGGATCTTCTCTCAGAGGCTCTTCTGGACCTTTTGGCAGACAACATCTGCAATTGGCCTCTTTTCCTAGCACGAGTGGGATAGCTAGTCCCATTGAGGTGAGACAGCTCTTCAGATACCCTGAACCCATACCATAAAGAGCTTTAAAGGTAATGGTCCAATTGAACACCTTCAATTTTCCTTTAAAGGTGCAATTGAACACCTAGGAGGCAAATTGGCAACTAGTGCAGGTCACATAACAGCAGTATTACATTTGCCACCTGACAGGCCTCAAGAATTTCTGTGCCACTGCATTCTGTAACAGTTAAAGATTCTCAAGACTCTTCAAGGATGACAAGGGTGTGGGTGACTGCATGCAGACCCTCATGATCTGGGGTGGGTTTCTACCAGTTCTGTCCACCTCTGTAGAACCGGTAGCTCTGAAGAGCAGCAGACATAGAACTGGTTCTATGTCTGCTGATGTTTTTGCCCACCTGCCCACCCAGGCTCTTACCTGATCTTTATTTCCTGATTTTTCAACTTCAGCTGCCGAACGAGGCACAGCTGCATTTTAAAAAGCAGGAAAAGAAGGCTGTTTCAAAGGCTGCTTCTCTGCATGCAGCGTGTTGATGACGATTTACAGGCGACGATTTACAGGTGCCCGCTCGCAGCATACAAGGAAGCACATCATAAATCATTGAACCTCATAAATCCCGAACCGGTAGTTAACCCTGTCATATACCACCCCTGCTCATGATCCAGAAATTGGCTCAAGTGACACATAGTTATGCAAAGACTCTCAGCCACGACTGCCAACTACACTTCAAACAGGTGTTGTGAATCTAAGAGAACCCTCTCCCCACCGTGCAACCCCATCCAGAACTAAAAATGATAAACTCCCAAATCCCAAAACTTTTTGAACCCACAGCTATATAGATACCCATAGCCTCTAGGCGCGTGATGGCAAACCTATAGCAAGCCTGTGGCCACAGGTGGAACCCAGAGCCCTCTGCAATCATGCCAGCTGTTGCCCTAGCACAGCTCCACTGTGCATGCGCACATGCCTCTCGCTGGCCAGCTGGTCTTAGGGTCTCTGCTTCGTATGTGCGGGGGCAGGGCCTTCCCCAATCTCCGAAGTTCCTCCATCCCAGCATGCCCTATCTTTCTTCCCCCAGCGCGCCCTAGCTTTCTCCTGGATTCCTTCCTCCGGTGCCTTCCCTGATTTCCACAGGTGCCTCTCCATGGCAGGAATGCAGGAGAAAGGGCATGCTGGGGGTGAACCAGTGGAGATTGGGGAACGAATGGGTGGCAGAAATGCAGGAGAAAGCCCCCTGTTCAATCAAGAGAACCTATACCATTTCAGATAAGTGATAGAGTGCTCACGATTTCTGGAGGCAAGCTGTTTGTCAGGTTCCAAGTAATGCAATCATAAAATGAACCCAGAAGCATTCTAATTCCTAAAAGAACTATTTTATTCTAATTACACATCTTAGCACAAACTGATGGAAGACAGTACTGAAGATTCCCCAGGTTTCCACATCACTATAATTAGAAGGTTCTCATTTTTCCAAAACAATAAGTCACATTGTCCAACCAGGATATAAAATAGTTTCCTGGCAACTTTCTCTGGCCAAGCAGCAGTTGGAATGCAGCTGACTCATCACCCAGCTATATTGTTTTGACTGGAGCTTCATCCACCTCAGTTCTCTCCCCCTCCATTTCTCAAGTGTGTCAAACTGAATTCATACGATTCCACTACCAAACTAAATTCAGGTTTGACACTGTTTTACTTGTTAATTGTCCTCACTGCTAGGAAGTTTCTCCTTAATTCCAGATTGTTTCTCTCTTTGATAGTTTCTAAACATTGTTTCTTTTCCTGCCCTTTAGTGCTTTGGAGAATAATTTTACCCCTTCTTTGTGGCACCCCTCAAATACTGGAATACTGCTATCATGTCACCCCCAATATTTATTTTCTTTAGACTAACCAAACCCAAATCCTGCAGCTATTCTTCATATTTTTAGTCTCCAGGGCTTTAATCATCTTAGTTGGCTCTTCTCAGAACTTTTTGCAAAGTCTCAACATCTTTTTTGTAATGTGGTAACAAAAATTGGTTGCAGTATTTCAGGTATGGCCTTACTAGAGTTTTATAAATACTAATACTTCATGTGATCTTGATCCTATGCTTCTGTTTGTATATTTTGCCTCCCACTTGCTGCAGAGTTAGTCTCCCAGTTGATATTTGGATAGTTAAAGTTTCCCATTACTACTGTGGTAGTAAACTACTGTTTACTATTGTGGTAGTAAATATATTCCTACATATATTTGTTAACTGGTTGGCAAAGAGTTCATCCATTTCTTCTGATTGGTTGGGTGGCCTATAATATACACCTATGACAATGTCACTTTTTCTTTTATATTCACCCATATACATTCTGGAGGGATTTTATCTTTGATCATGTGCATTTCTGTAGATAAGTAGTGACTTCTTACATGTAGTGCAACTCCACCTCCTTTTTTTGTTGATCTTTGTTTTGAACAATTTACATCCACCCATCAGTACATTCCAGTCATGGGTTTGGTCCCACCAGGTTTCTGTAATGGCAAGTATGTCATACCTGCCCTCGTCTACTATTGCTTCTAGTTTACCCTGTTTGTTCCCCAAGCTTTGAACATTTTTATACAAGCATTTAAGACTGTTATGCCTGTCCAAGGGTATGTTTCCTGCATTTCCTAGTTGTTATTTGAATTTTTTTTCATCATTCCTTACCTCATTGTTTGATTTGTTTTCCTTGGATTTATGATTGGTTTTGTGTTCTAGAGATTCTAAAGATTGGGTCACCCTCCCCCTTCAATTTTAGTTTAAAGCCCTTTTGATGAGTTCGAGCAATCTTCTTCTGAATACATTTTTCTCTGTTTTGTGAGATGCAGCCCATCTCTTGCCAAGAGTACTTCATGAAGATAATGCATCCATGGTCCAGGAAACCAAAGTTTTCTTGGTGACACCAACCCTTTAGCCAGTGGTTTATTTCTGTAATTCTTTTTCCCCTCAATGGGTGTTACCCTTTCGTTGGGAGTACTGATGAGAACACCACTTGTGCTCCTAGCTCCTTAACTTTGTTGCCTAATTGCTTATAATCTCTCAATATTACACTAAGGCTCTTTGTTGTGTCATTCGCTCCATTGTGAAGGAGGAGGAAAGTGTAATAATCTGTTGGCCTAATTATTTTGGTTAAGTTCTCAGCCACATCTTTGATTTTTGCTCCAGGGAGACAACATATTTCCCTACATAAAATATCTGATCTGTCAATGGCCGGTTCTGTTCCTTTTAGAATAGAATCTCCTATCACCAACACTCGCCTTCCTTTTGGGGGGGAGGGGCAAAGGTGATATTCAGCAGGTTCTGATCAGTTCTGGAGAACCGGTAGCGGAAATTTTGAGTAGTTCAGAGAACCAGCAAATATCACCTCTGACTGGAGATTTTATAGTATCCTTCCCCTGCCATTTTCCTTCAAAAGAAAGAATATTTTCTCTTTTCCATTGTTCTTTGTTTTAAAGACTCATACAGTACGACTTCTTTCTATGTGTGCCTATGTTTATGTCTCTTTTAAAGTAAGGGCCATGATTTGTCCATCCCCATTCTAATAGTAGTAGTGGTGGTGGTGATGATGATGTCATGCAATTAATATTTTTTTACTTTTGCTTCTTTCCCTTCCCCTAAAAGATAAGTCTGGAAAGATGGAATCAGAAGTGATTTCATCACTTTGGGACTACCTCTTACTTTTCTAATCTCATGCATCTGATGAAGTGAGCTTTGATTAATAATTATGTAGGTCAGGGGCCCACTGGTCCGAAGACTGGCATCAGTACACAGCATGCCAAAAACTGGGCTGCACATATAAGCAAAGTCCCATCAGCGGGATGCAGACAGGCCACAAAACCACTCTCCCTCTGGTCCGCAAAAAACCTTCTCTCCATGGAACCGATCTTTGGTTCCCAAAAGGTTGGAGGCTGTGATCTAGGACACTAAGTAATTCATCTTTACTGGAACTTTCTGTGGGTAAACAAAGTAATCTTTTGTTTATTATCTATTAGGCAGGAAAAAAGAAAATATTTATTAACATTAATATTTATGCATTTATTGTTCAAAAGTGGTGGCATTAATCTCTTTTTATCTGACCTTTTTTTAATTCCCAGAGTGCACAAGAATACAAGCGACTAGCTGAATCTCTTTATCCTCATACATATAATCCTAAAATGAGTTTGAATATTAGTGGTGTGGAAGTTGACAGGTTCTCACGAAGGCTTGATGTTGCTGGAAAAGAAGGGAAAGGAGACAAAGTATATTTTTGTTCATTCTATTCTTCCATTCAGTTTGATAATATTAATCTGTATATATAAATAACTAATGATTTTTTTGATTTGCTTTCATTCATATTAGTTCTAAAATAATAACAAACTTTAAGAACATTGCTTGCTATAATATAATAGAAATAATCAGAATATCATTATTATAATGTATAACCTTAATTTTTAAAATGTTTAAAATTTTATACTCCAATCTAGCTATGCTTTGCATATAGAACATTTTGGGTTCAAGCTCTATCATCCTAAGTAGGGTTGAACGAATAAAATGTTTCTAAATCCTGAACCTGGTAATGATATATTACTATTATAACAGATCTGTTTTAAGTTAGAAGCTATATGTACATACATACATCCTCACATTGCTGAAGTTTTCTAAAAAAAATCAAACTATTCTATTCCAATGTTTCTGATGCCTATAGTGTTTTATTTGAGGTTTTACCCATAACTTTTTGTATGTAATTTTTTATACTGATTTGTTTTGTTATTCAATTATTTCAGAATAATTCAATGAATGATAATGATACAAAAAAAGTTATTATTGATCAAATAAATGAGGTTGAACAAAAGGAGCATGAACCAAAAGGAGGTAACTTTTTTATGTATTTGGCCCCAATTACTAGGTATTAGAATTTTTCATAGAGTTTTAAAAGTTTTTAAAATGTGGAATGGGAAAAGTGTGACATAAAAAAGGGTCTGTTATATTTTTTTAATAGAAGGCCACAGGTGTGTTTTGATTGTAATAGTTTCTTGATTCTTTTTTGTACCTAAGTTTTAACACAGACATTGGAAATGAGGGAAAACTTTCAGAAGCAGCTCCAAGAAATTATGACTGCCACATCATTAGCAAAGTTGCAAGGACAAAGGAACTCTCGGAATGGTTTTGAGAATTCTCCAACAACTCCAGATGGACCCCGTTCTGTTCGTAATGGCCGCAGTAGAATTTTAGAAGCTTTAAGGTACCTACTATATTGGAGATGGGGGATTGAATGGTTCACAGGGAAGGCAGAGGAGGGCATCCTATTTCAGTGGTGTCGGGTAACAGGAGATATGGGAAGCAAGGGAGAGGGCAGGCACTGGTAACGCAACCTTGGTGTTTAGTATTGATCTCGTGTTCTGCCCCATTGCACTCAGCTCATTTTCCTGGTCAGCAGATTTGTGGTGGTCCTGGTCTTAGACTGCTGCTTTTAAATGTGAGATCAGCTTGCAATAAGGCTAGCCTTATTGCCGATTTGATCCTCAAAGAGAAGGCTGATCTGCTTGAGACCTGGCTGAGCCCAGAGGGAGCATTCCTCTTGTAGAAATGTGCCCAGTGGGTTATCGAGCATGGCACCAGTCTAGACCTCAGGGTCGGGGAACAGCTGTGGCTGTTGTTATCAGAGAATCTTTAGTAGCCTCCAGAAGCACTGTTCAGCAAATCCCCGGCTGTGAGACCCTTTTTCTTAGATTGGGCTCAAGGGATCAGGTGGGATTGCCACTGCTGTACCAGCCTTCCTGCTTCGTGGCAGCTTCCCTACCTGGGCTCCTGGACCTCACTGCAAGGCTGGTGGTGGAATTCCCCAGGCTTATAGTTCTGGGGGATTTCAACCTGCCTTCTCTGGGGTCGGAGTAGCCCGAGATTTCATAGAAACCATGACTTCCATGGGTCTGTCCCAGATTACCCAGAGCCTGACTAGTAATAGTGGTCACACTCCTAATTTGGTGTTCTTGTTGGAGCAGTGTCTATTTGACCTGGAATTGATAGACCTGTCCTTAGTCTCCTTGTCATGGTCAGATCACAGTCTGGTGGCAATGAGTTTCTCAAAAACTGCATCCCCCCACAGGGAGGCAGTACCTTTTAGATTAGTCCTCTCCCATTGAGTAATGGACCCAGATAGTTCCAGAAGGAGCTAGGGTTATAACTGCAGATCTGTTATGCAGTCCAGCCGAGCTCTTAGTCACTGCTTGGAATAGAACTGAGGCTCTGGATAGGATTGCACCCTTGTGACCTCTCCTCAACTGTAGACCTCTCTGTGCCCCGTGGTATACAGAAGAACTGAGAGGGATGAAACTCATGAGGAGACATCTAAAGCACCGCTGGCAGAAGATAGGAGATGAACTCGATCGAACACGGGTAAGAGCTGCTAGTAAAGCCTACCTTGTGATGATTCGTGAAGCGAAGTGTAAATACTTCTCCACACTAATTGCGTCTGCAGATGATCGCCCAGCGACCCTCTTTAAGGTGAGCCATCTCCTCCTAGGGAAGGAGAACATTGAGATCCACCTGAAGGGGCGCGCTGAGGAATTTGTGGATTTTTTGGAAGACAAAATCGCTCGACTTCATTCCCAGTTAGATGCCAGCATGGTTGCTGATCTGGTGGAGGCCCCTGAGGCAGGTTCTTGCTATGTTATCTGGGAAAGGTTTGATCCTGTTGCTCCTGAGGAAGTGGACAGGATCCTAGGGAGTATGCGTGCAAGCACCTGTATTTTAGACCCATGTCCCTCCTAGCTTGTGAAAACTTCCCAGGAGGTGACATGTGAGTGGACTGTGGCAGTTATTAATGCTTCTCTACAGGAGGGGACGGTATCCCAACACTTTAAGGAGGCTGTGGTCTGCTCTCTTCTTAAGAAACTATCGGTGGACTCCACCCAGTTGGATAATTTCCGACCTGTCTCCAATCTTCCCTTTTGGGGGAAGGTTGTTGAGAAGGTGGTTGCGCAGCAGTTCCAGAGGTTTCTGGATGAAACAGATTATCTTGACCCTTACCAGTCAGGATTCAGGCCTGGATTTGGGATAGAAACAGCATTGGTTGCACTTTTGGATGATCTCTGGCAGGAGCAAGATGGGGGTAATGCGTCCCTCCTTGCTCTACTTGACCTCTCAGTGGTTTTTGATACCATTGACCATGGGATTCTCCTGGGGCGGCTTCCGGGGATAGGAGTGGGAGGCCTTGTGCAGTCTTGATTCACTTCCTTCCTCTGCGGCCGCTCTCAGTCAGTGTTGATAGGAGGGGAGGGATCCAACCTTCACCCGCTGCTTTACAGGTTCCGCGGGGCTCAGTACTCTCTCCACTCCTATTCAACATTTATATGAAGCCACTGGGTGAGATCATCCGTCACCATGGACTGAGGTATCACCAATATGCTGATGATACTCAGCTGTATGTCTTGGCCCGTGATGAGTTAAGTGTTGCTGTGTCCTCCCTCTCGCAGTGCCTGGAGGTTGTTAGGGGCTGGATAGGGAGCAACGGGTTGAAACTAAACCCTTGCAAGACCGAGTGGCTCTGGGTGTGGGGTTCGTTGGCTCAGGGAGAATTACCACCTTTAGTCTTGGATGGGGTGGCACTACCCCAAACAGACCCTGTGCATAATCTAGGGATTTTCCTGGACTCACGACTCCTGTTTGAAGAGCAGGTGGTAGTCGTGGCCAGGAGGGTCTTTATGCAACTGCAGGTTGTACACCATTTATGCCCTTTCCTGGATCAGCGGTCCCTTCTCATAGTCACTCATTCACTTCCCATCTTGATTATTAACACGATCTACATGGGGCTGAACTTGAAGAGCATCCGGAAGGTCCAGTTGGTGCAAAATGCAGCGGCCCGCATGGTTTTGTGTAGACCCCGGTGTGCACATGTGTCAACTCTCCTGCAGGAGCTGCCTTGGTTGCCAATTTGCTTTCGGGTGCAATTCAAGGTGCTGGTTGTCACCTTTAAAGTCCTTCATGGCTTGGATCTGGGTTATCTGAAGAAACATCTCTTGCCAATCATATCTACTCGACCCATTAGAGCAAGGAGGCAGGGAATGTTGCAGGTCCCACACCTGAGGCAAATACACCTTATGGGACCCAGAAGAAGGGCCTTCTCCGTGGTGGCTCCTTCTCTCTGGAATATCATTCCCCCAGAGATTAGAATGGCTCCCGCTCTAGCACTCTTCCGAAAGGCACTGAAGATCTGGTTTTGCCAGCGGGCCTGGGGAACCCAGAGAGGGATGGAACCCATCAAATGGCTAGTTGATCTGCTGTCGTTGGGGTGGGAGATGGGAGTTGTTTTTGGGGGTTTTGTTTTTGTTTTCCCAAATTTTGTTCTATTGTACTTCACTAATTTATTTGATTCTTGTTAGTTTTTATTGTTTTTTATTTTTTGTTTTAAATATGGTTTTACATTGTGTAAGCTGCCTCGAGTCGCCATGGGCAAATAGGCGGCAAGATAAATTAAACAAATAAATGAATAAATAAAATAGTAGCTAGAATATCTTAAGATTTCGGGGCTGTAATTTTAGGAAAATGGCTAAACAGTTATGCCCTCATTTTTTTCTAACACGTTGTATATCCTCATGTCTCAGGCAGTCACATCATGGAGCAACTGATGTCAATACTGAGCCATCCCAGAATGAACAGATAATTTGGGATGATCCTACAGCAAGAGAGGAGAGAGCAAGGCTTGTCAGCAACCTGCAGTGGCCTAAAAGTCCTTCACAGTATTTAGAACAAATTCAAACTACTGCAGTGCTCCCTGGAGAACTTTCACTTAGAAAGTTTTTAAGTGATACAGAAATTATTGAAATGGGTAAGTTGCAGCATAAATGGCAGAATGGGATTTCAGCATTTAAGTTTGAATTTCATTATCACATGAGAATCTGTATTAAAAAAAACATTGTACGTTTTAGCTTCCTTCATCATTTTATTTATGACATGGAAGATATCTGGGCTGAATTAGGTATATTACTGCTTGACAGCTTGTGGAGCTTCTAAAATTTATGTACAAAAGCAAAGAGTCACATAATGAAGATTATGTGGATTGTTTCTTGTTATTCTTAAATGAGCACTTTAAATGCTTTATTCTTTTTAATAAATCTCTGACTGGAGGGATTTTTTTTTTAATTTTATGTTTTTATAGTCTTGAATTTGAAGTCTTTTCTCATGCAAAATGTTTGGATTCAGAAATTTGTTCTGAGACTGAAATAGAATTTAAAACATGTTTTTGTAATTTGTTTGGATTAACGCAATGTTCATTTTATAGTTCATCTTATAGTTTGAGATTGAATTTACATTGTAAATATTGTTATTCTATGTGTAAATAAAGCTAGAATTGTAGCCTTAATGTTTATGCAGAAGAAAATCCCATTTACATTGAAATAGTTACCTAACAGTTAAGTAGATGGCTGTCTTGGAATATTGGAAATGACTCATGTGAAATTTGTTTTTCAGTATTCAGGTTTAAATTATGCTCCTTTTTTACTGGTCCATTTTTATTTGCTTTTATTCATTAAACTGTTCAATTTGATCAAATATGAAAAATCATGCACTAATATTTTTTTGATTTAAGGGATTAATGATTCAACGAAAATGGATTCAGTGGAGGTCGCAAGTCTTCTAATTAGAAATCCAGAAATGCCAATAAAAGAAGATAATCTGATCCCAACTCCATTGGCTCCTGCCATTGCTTTTCCATTGGCAAATCCTCCCGTCGCTTCTCAGCCAAAAGGAGATTTATGTTCTATCATGGTAAATGGATATATAGTGTAAAACATAAATTGAGAAATTATATCTCTAGTCTGAAGTGTTCTTAAGAGCTGCCAGTAAGATAATCTGAAATTATAGATAGTAGAAGTACAAGACAGAAAAAATGTTCACTTCAGTAGTTTCCCAGCAGTTACTTTCAATCTTGTAATTTCTTCTATTTGCTAAAGAGTAATGAAGACGTCAAAATTGTAAATTGTGACTTAGTTAAAATAATTGGTAAACTTCATGAAATTTGAACTGGCTATAAATTTAGTTCTCTTATTCCCCCAGGTAGACCAACGATACAATTTGCTAAAATCTTTATGAAAAATCACCTGGAAGACAGTAGAACAGGCTTTGCATCAAGTTGATCAATTTAAGTTCTCTTCTTAGCCTGTCAGCCTGAGGAAAGTAAGACCTTGCCAATGCTGCAAAGTCCAAAGAAAACCCTAAATTAAACATCAAAAATTTTAATAAATATTAATAGTAGCTAAGATTAATATTATATTTAATTGCAGTTGACTATTTCTGACTGTTGTTCTTGATTAAGAAACTAGAAATTGGAATTGAGTTGATCATCTTTGCTGGTATAACGATGGAAAAATCTTCCTTTCTCCATAGGTACAAAAAAATCCTCCTTTCTCCATAGGTGCAGGCCATAATCTTGATTTCAGCTGTATGCACAGATTTTACTAAGTAAAATAAATAATTTCCAAAATATAATTCTATTAATCTATTGCATGAAAAACAATAGTCTAGTAGCACCTAGACTTATTACAAATGATTAGATTATAAACTTTTATGTTGACATGGCTTATGATCCATAAAACTCTTTGATCTAATGTGTATTTGTCTTTTTTTATTTTTAAGATTTAAAACTTTATTTACAAGAATTAAAAACATACAAATTTAAAAATACAAAACCAATAGTGTATACATAACACATTCCTCTTTACATTTGATATCAAACTTGATACGTCATAATAGTCATTACTGATACTTCTCATATTTCCATTTACTATCACATCTTAATTACTAAGTAACTCACAATACTCTACTAATCTTCTCGTTGGTTTATAACTATTTATTAATTAATAATACATTCATATTTTTTTAAATAATAAATAAAATGATATAGTGAATATATAATGCTAATAATAATAATGTAGAAGAGGATTTAACACCTTTGTTATTCTTATACATTTCATATAGACAGGTGAATATAATTTGTTTCTTGGCTTCATTTACGTGTTTTCCCTTTATAGTCTACCCAATTGTACCATTTATCCCATATCCTAAATTAATTTGTGTCCTCCTTCCCATTGATTTTGCGTGTGAGCCTCTCCAATTGGGCATACTCATACGTTTTTTGAATAGTAATATGTATCGGTGGTACACTTGGATTCTTCCAATATTGTGCTAATGAAATCCGTGCTGCTGTCAATAAGTGGATGGTCAGATATCTTACTTACTTTAGAGGTATAATCCCCTTTAATCATTCCCAACAGGAACAGTTCCGGTTTGCACTCCAGCCCACACTTTATAATTTCTTCTATCCACTCTTTTATTTTTAACTAATATTTCTTTTTCTTAGGACAGGTCTACCATAAATGAAAATAAGTACCAAATTTCCCTTTACATTTCCAACAGTATGGGTTTGCTGTCGGAAATATTTTGGCCAATCTAGAGGGTGCCAGATGCCATCTGTACATCATTTTGTACATATTCTCCTTATGTGCCACTGATTTAGTTAATATGAGATTTTTTTTGCCAAATTTCTTTCCAGTCATCCAGATCTATACTGTAACCCAAAAAATTTTCCCAGGCTAACATATGTCCTTTCACGATTCTCTCAGCCATTTCATGTCCTAATAAGTAATTATATAATGTAGAAATCAACCCTTTGAAAGTATTTTGTCTAAATGCGTATCTTTTACTTCAATTCCATATTCCTTTACATCTTTATTATATCTCAATTTTACTTGGAAATATGACCAATTATCAATGACTATCCCTAGTGCTTCAAGTTCCTGTATCGTTTTAATTCTTCCTTCTTTATCTAATATTTGATAGTACTTCAGTTTTTTACTGATATCCATCGTATTTAAGTAGAACATTGCCTCCATTGTTGAAAACCACCTCGGAATTTTGGTATAATGATTTCTTCTAATATCAGCCCAAATTTTACTCAATGGCTTTTGGAATACATGTCTAGTAAAGTATAGATTGTTTTGGCTATTTGGGTTCCACAAAAATGCATGCCACCCTAATTGTAAGTCGTGGCCCTCCAATTTTAAAATTCTATTGTTTCTCAAATTGATCGAATCTTTTATCCATACTAATGCTGCTGCTTTATAATAGATCTCCCAGGCAGGGAGTCCAAATCCACCTCTGCTTTTATTATCTTGTAAATTTTTTTTTTTAATTCTCATTTTTTTCTTTGCCCAGATAAATTTCATCACAATTTTATCTAATTCTTTTTTTAAAAAATCCAATAATATTGGAATTATTTGAAACAGATATAGTATTTTGGGTAAAACATTCATTTTAATTATTGCTATTCTGCCTAATAATGAAATTTGCATCTTATTCCAATTTTCCAAATCCTTTTCAATCTGTTTCAGTAATTTGGTGTAGTTTTCCTCCCACAGATTTAATGTTCTAGCTCTTAACCAGATGCCTAAATATTTGATCTTATTTACAATTTGTAATCCCATCTTTTCTTCCAATTTTTTTTGTTTACTATTTGGTAAATTTGGTCTTTTCCTTATTAATTTTTAATCCTGCTAGTTTACCGAATTTATCTATTTCATTTAGTAAAGCTGGTCCTGAGTCAATTGGATCTTCTATAACAAAAACCATATCATCTGCAAAGGCCTGTAATTTATACTCTTGACTTTTAATTTTGGTTCCTTTAATTTCTTTATTTGATCTAATTCTATCCAACCAAGTTTCTAAAATTGTTATGAAAAGCAGAGGTGAAAGAGGGCATCCCTGTCTAAAAACCCTTCCTTATCTTTAATGATTTAGTAATTTCTCCATTTAATAATACGTTAGCCTTTTGTGTAGCATAAATTGCATTTAACATTTATAAAATTACCTCCAAAGTCCATGAAGTTAATCAGCTTCTTCATAAAATCCCAATTTAAGTTATCGAAAGCCTTTTGCACATCCAGGAAGGCCAAGGCCACTTGGTTTCCTGGATGTTTTTCATAATATTCTGTCTGTTATTATTCTTGTGTTATATCTAATCTGTAATAATTCTTTTATTAATTCCTCTTGATCTAAAATATTCATTTCATGTCTAACTAGCGCTAATTCATTTCTAATTTGCTCGTCCCCCGGGGTTTCCATTTGCTTATTTTCCATTTTCTCTATTCTTTTTATTAGAACTTTCCGCTTTCCCTCTCTTTCTTTATTTCTATTTGCTGTAAAAGCTATCGATATTCCCCTTAAATATGCCTTCATTGTATCCCATAGGTTCTGCAATGAGGTATCCTGTTTCTTATTAAATTTTAAAATACTGGTCAGTTCTTCCCTAATTTTTTGAATGTATTCTTCCTCCTTCAATAGTTGCGAATTGAGTGTCCATCTACCTTTTTTATAGAGACTGTTTTTCCATATTATCTGTACCGGATTATGATCTGCCCACGTATTAGCCAAAATCTTTATATCTTGAATCTCCTTGCATAACTCACTATTTACCCAAGCCATATCTATCCTGGACCATGATTTGTGTGGGCTGGAGTAGAAAGTGAACTGTGATATTCCTGGGTTTCTCCACAAGTTCTAATTCTTCAACCATCTCTAGAAATTTCTTAGTGTATTCTGTTTCTTATATTGTCTTTGTTCACAGGCATAATCTGGACTTGTTATTGCGTTGGAATATCCTATAATACAAATTCTTGGGTTACAAACTCTATTAATTTCTCATATAAAATTTTGTAAAATTCACTTTGATTTTTATTGGGGGCATATATCCCTACTAATAATGTTTTTTTATTTTGTATTATCACCTCTACCATTACTATTCTTCCCAATTCATCTTTATAAATCAATTTTGAGGCTATGTCCTCTTTTATATATAATACTACCCCTCTTTTTTTCTCTTCCGCCAATGCTGAATACATTTTCCCCAGTTTTTTATTTACTAAATATCCTTGATCATGTGTCTTAATATGAACCTCTTGAATACAAATCATATCAGCTCTTTGTTTTTCTAACTTAAAAATACTCTTTTTCTCTTAACTGGTTCATTTAATCCATTAATATTTATAGATATAAAATTCACTCCTTTATCCATTTCCCTTCTTACTTCTATCCCTTAGTATTTTTGCTTGTCGTTTGACTTCTAGTCCTCACTCCTATTTCTTCTCTTCCAAGTATCTCTTCACCTCCTTCCCTCAACTCCTTATCCCTCCCCCTGCTTCTCAGTTGTAACTCTTGACTCAAGGTCTCGTGATCATCTCTGCTGCTCGATTCTTCCTCTATTCCTCCTATTTGATCAAAAGATTCTTGAGCATTAGTCAGAATATCTATTCTCACCCTTTTCTCCTTCCATATTACTAAGATACCCTCTGGAATAATCCATCTAAAAGGTATATTTTTTTATTTAAATAATTCCTGAGAAATCGATAATCTCTGCTTGCGAACTCTTCTCGGAATCTGTTTTAGAACAATCACTTCTCTGTCTTTATATTTTATTCCTTCATCTCTTGTAATTCTATAAATTATATCTTTCACTCACCTCCTTGCAAATCTAATATGCACTTCTCGGGGTAGTCTGCCGTCTCGTGTAGCTCCTGTATATAGTAGTCTATATACGTCGTCCAGCTCATTCACCATCTCATTCTTACCTCTATTCAAAAGCTCTGCCAATATCTCCGCCATCACCAACAGTAAATTCTCACCCCTCTCTTCCTCTATGTTGTGGAACCTTAGATAATAGGAGGCTTTATCCATCTCAAGATGAGTCAGAGTCTCATTTGTCTCTTTATTCTGTTCCATAATTTTTTGTTCCATGACTTCCAACTTCTTTTCCGTTTGATCAGCTAATTTTTCAATCTCTTTAATCTTCTCTTCATTTATTTTAGGTAGGTATCTGGCCTATCTTTCCATCCAAATTCTTAACTTCGCTTCTAATTTCTCCTAACTCATTTTTTAATTCTTTCATTGTTTCTTTCTGCTTTACTTTCTGTATGATTTTTAGACATTGACTCCTACATTGCCAACATCGTGCTTTGAATAGTTAATAATGTAGCTTGAACCGATTGCGTATTAGTTTGGGTTGTGGATTTTTCTGGTGGCAACATCCCTTCCACATTTTTGGGTCAATGTTACTGTGGGGGTAGATGGTGTTACTGTTGATGCCATTTTTCTTCCTGTTTTTGTAATAGTGGTAGTTGTACTAGTCATATCTTTGATAATTCTTTGTTGTTCCTTCACTATCCTAAATATATTTTCCCAAACCCACCTATTACTCTAGATATTCCCTTCACCTTGTATTAATACAATACCTAGTCTTAATAAGTTCAATAACTCATCAGTTCTTAAATCATCTAACAGATAAAGGAAAAAAGAAAAAAATCACTCAGCTGTACTTAGATATATAGCAATAATATAACCCCAGTCACTTCTTTAAATTAATTACTGTATTTCAGCTAATATTTCCCTAGATATATAATAAAAGTTCAAAATTCAAATTAATACTTTTTATATTCCAGTAAATCACAGTATCCAATATAAGGGGGATATGAGAAAGAGAGGGAGGGAACAATCAATTAACTCATCATTATATTAATCAGTATATTAAGTTTATTAATCTATATTCAATCAATATATATATAAAATAAAGAAGAGAAAAAAACTATAGACTATAATCCAAAGGGATTAAATATAACTTACTCAAGTTAAATCAATCTTATTTTCTTGTTACTTGAATATATACTATAAATAAATATAAAGTAAATCTATGCCACTTCAATAAGTTCCAAGAGAAAAAAAGAAAAAGAAGAAAAAAAAAAACACTGAATGAGAGGAGGATTTACAGTCTCCTACTTTTCTGTCGTTGCCTTAATATTCCGGTTATGTACAATAATAAATTGAGGTCTCAGTTCTAACAGTCACTTCCACTGCCTTCCTCCACTCTCCCGGAATTAGCAGTCTCAATGGCCACCACCGCAAGTTGCACTGTCACTCCTCCACTCAATTTCAAAGTTTCAGAGTTCTTGTCTGCCCACAAAGTACTCTCCGCGATTTGTTCATATGGCTAGAAGTAAAAAAAAATTTTCGCCAACTATAATCGCTCTTCTCTCCTTTTCACTTTCCTATTTAGAAATGAGTTTTACTTTATCCAGAGCTGGGGGTAGGCAACTCAGTCCTGCCGCCACTTCAGCTTTCCCCCTTTTCCTCGGAATTTCAGACATCCACCACTTACTTTCCCAGAATATCCACTAATTATAATCCAACAGCCATTTTGCCTCCAATATCTTTCCCTGACTCAAATTCGATATCTTCTCTCCGCTTCCTTCTTAAGTTTGTTCCGTTGCATCTTCGGGCCAGCCTCAACAGGCTGGCTTCTTTTGCTCTGAGCTTCGGACTCCTTTCTTTACCTCCGTGGTTGCAGTTCCTGGTTAGGCTCCGAGAGTTCTCCCTCGCTTCGGTGATCCCACCAGGATTTGATCCCACCTTGAACAGTCGCCCATGAACAAAAACCCCAATGTAGGAGATTGGAGCGACGTCACCATGTCGCGACGTCACCGGAAGTCTCCTGTATTTGTCTTTTAATACTGTCAGTCTCTTGTAGTAGTAGTAGTAATAGTAATAATAGCAATAATAACAATAACAACAACAAAACAACAACAACAAACAACAACAACAATAATAATAATAATAATAATAATAATAATACAACTTCTCCAGTTCTTTCTCTTCTGTTCTGCTGTCTCCAGGCACTGCCACATCCACAGAAAGACAAAAAAGTCTGGATAGTGGATGTGGCAGTGCCTGGAGACAGCAAAATAGAAGAGGTGTTGTTTCTTACCTGACACACCCATTCTCTGTGAGCTGTGAAGAGCATCCAGACATGGGAAGTGCTCCGTCTGTCATTTGATAGGCTGAGCTGATTTCGGAGGACACTCCTCCTTCTCCTTGGAGCTTCCAATGTCACCAGTTTTGGCGAAGTCAAAGTGATAAGTTCATCGCTATTCTGCTTCACCTTTGCTCATGGTCTTGGCCAGAATTGGACCCAGACCCAGACGAACTCTGGGTGGGGCTGGATACTCTTCTCAGCTTGCAGAGAATGGGCGTGTCAGGTAAGAACCAACACCCCTTCTAAGAGCTGTTCCGAGCATTCAGGCATGGGACATACCAAAGCTGGCATGTCCTACAGGAAGGTCTCCCTGGTTTGGAGTCCCCTATCTATGCACTTGAAAGACTCATCTGCTGAAGGCTGCTTCGGCAGAAGCAAAAGCATCCAGTTTATAGTGTCTTATGAATGGCGACAGTGAGGCCCACATCGCCGCCCTACAGATCTTTTCAATTGACACTTGGGTAGACCAAGCCACCAATGTTGCAGCACTCCTAGTTGAGTGTGCTGTAATACCTGTAGGCACTGGCAGTGATTGTGTTTCATAAGCCTTTGTAATCGTGGCTCACAGCCATCTGCTAATTGTCAATGAGGTGACTTTTCTTCCCTGAGTAGAAGATTGAAAGGAGACGAAGAAGGCCTCTCTCTTCCTGAATGAGGCAGTCCTGTCTGTAGATTCGGAGAGCCCATCTTATGTCTAATAGATGTCATTGATGCTCTAGGCTGTGAGTAGGTCTAGGACAGAAGTTGGGGAGTATCAACTTATGCACTCTGTGGAAAGCTGAATTAATTTTGGGAATGAAGGTTGGATCCAAGCAAAGGAATGAAAAATACATAGATCTTGTCTCACCGACAGGGCAACTAGCTCAGAAATTCATCTTGCAGATGTTATCGCTACTAAGAACACCACCTTGTATGTAAGTAGGTGGAGACTCGTGGTTCTCAGAGTCTCAAAAGATTGTTTTGTGAGTGCTGTGAGAGCCTTGTTTAGATCCCAGGTGGGGTATCTGGACCACTGGAGGTCTTAGGTTGGTGTCCCCACGGAGAAAGCTGCGTATGCTCAGGTGATGAGTGAGGAATCATAGGTCACCACAGGGGATGACTGATGCTAAAGCCATCACCTGTCTATGTAAGGTGTTTGGTGAGAATCCTTTGTCCAAACTTTTTGTAGAAATTCCAGTATTTGCTCTACCGATGGAGAGGTGGGGTCTATTTTCACCTTGTCACACCACCTACAGAAGACGTTCCAGGTCGCATTGTATATACGGTTCATGGACGGACGTCTGGCCACTTGGGTCTTTGAGATGACTTTTTTGGAGAGATTCTCAACTTTCAGAAGTCTCCACTCAAGTGCCCTATGGCTAGGTGTAGCCATTGTGGGTCCAGATGTTGAATTGGACCCTGTGTGAGTGAGACTTTATCCGGTGGAATTCTCCATGGGTCTGTGATAGATCCCTGAGATCCACGAACCATGGACATCTGGACCAGTATGGTGCCACCAACAACAGTTCTGCTTTCTCCTCCAGTAGTTTCCTGACCACCTTGGGAATCAATGGGAGAGGAGGAAAGGCATATAGGTGTTATGGTTCGCGGGCAGCAGGTGCGGACAGCAGAGGTCACTGATAGCAAGGACTCAGACAAGGGGCCTGCATGTGATGCAGGGATGGGGCCAGGACTATCAGCGAGTGGGATGCTGCCTTCGGAGCTTGTGGAGTCTGGCGGCAGTGACGCAGAGGACCCTGGGGAGCCTGTGCCCAGTATGCGTGTGCACATGGCTGCTCGAAGGAAAGAGTAGCTGAAGCAGCAAGGGGGACTTGGAAGTAAGAGTGGAAGATGATGGCCCTCCCATAAGGGATAAAAGCCAGCTCTCGGGGATGTGTTCTTTGCAGGAAGCAAAGAAGTTCTTTAGACTCATAGTCCTCATTGAAGCCCTGCTTACTCCGGTTTGTTTTTGAAACTTCTGTCGGTGGACATTTAATCAGTAATTAGTCTTCTGTTCTTGGCAGCCTTTTGCAACCTTGAAAGGGCTTACTTTTGATATCGGACAATTGGGTTTAAATGTCTCTTGGCTGGGAATGCACTGAATTCCCAGTGCCACATTAAAAAAAGGTTTGCTTTTATACACAGTTTGTGTTCATTTAATTTGAACAAGGCTTGGGTCAGAACCATAGGAGACCTTGAGGCCATTGGCAGCGTAGAGCATTGACTTCTTCCACTCCTTGTGTTGGAAATCTTGAAAAGAACCTCGGGAGCTGTGCATTGATGGGCAAGGCAAAGAAGTCCAGTATCAATTGGCCAAACTGATGTGTCATCTCCTGGAACAGTCTTGGGTGCAGGTGCCACTCAGAGTGGTCGACAGTGGCCTTGCTCAACCAGTCTGCCTGGTTGGACTGACCCAAGATATGTTCCGCTCTGATGGAAAGTAGGTGTCTCTCTGCCCATAGTCTCTCTGCCTCTCTCATGAGTGATTTCGAGTGTGTGCCCCCTTGACTATTTATGTGGGCCTTCGCAGCCACATCAGTCAGGAGGAGTACATGTCCCTGAATCTCTGCTTGAAATTTGCGAAGGGCCAGATGAGCAGCCCTCAGTTCTAGCCAGTTGATACTGCGTGTGTTTTCCATAGGGGACCAGAAACCCTGTGCTACTTGAGACTGGCAGCGTGTGCCATATCCAAATAGATTGGTGTCTGTGGTGACTCTCTGCCAATGTGGTTCCTTGAAGGTACAGTCCTTGGAGACATTTGTCGTAGTCCACCAATTGAGCAATAGAAGAACCCTTGATGGAATGACAATTTTGGTTATGGAATTGCTTCCTGATCTTTGGTATGGGAGGAGGAACCATTTCAGGGTTCTAGCATGAAGGTGGACCCAGGGAACGACAGAGATGCATGAGATCATTTTTCCTAGTAGTTTAAACAACTGGGCTAAAGGTACCCATTTAAGGATTCTGATATTTCTGGCCAATTCCTTGATACTAGACAGTCTGTCTGGGGAGAAGAACACCTTCTCCATCACTGTATTAATAATGGCACTCAGATGTAATAATTGGGTGGTGGGTGTCAAGTGACTTTTTTCCCAATTAATGGAAAATCCATGTTCCTGGAGTCCCAGGATCATTGATTGAGCATCTAGTATTGCCTGCCAGTGGGATGATGATAGAATTAAAATGTTGTCCAGGTAATACTGGATGCGGACAGGCTTGTTCCTAAGGTGTGTTGCCAATGCTGCTAGAATTTTAGTAAACGTTCGAGGGGCAGAGGATAGACCAAAAGGTAAGGCCCTATATTCATAATGTCATCCAGAATAACAACCGCAGGAATTTCCTATGGGTGTCCCTTATAGGGATGTGGAGGTACACCTCTGTCAAATCTATAGAGGTTAGGATGTCTCCCTATCTGATACTCATGAGGATGGATTGTAGAGAACTCATCTTGAACCTTCTGTAGATTAGAAACCGGTTCAAGCTTTTCAAATCCAGAATTGCCCTTCACCACCACCCCTGAACTTTTGGGGACCACAAATAGATGAGAATAAAATCTCTGTCCTTGTTGAGCCCATGGTACAGGTCGAATAGCATGGATCTCCAGCATGTGCTGAATTGCAGTCTTCCTAAGGGTCCTTTTTGTAGGATCCCTTGAGACAGGGCATTGCATAAAAAAGTTCGAAGGTGTGGAGTGGAGAGAGAAAGAGACCTGATCTTATGGTCTCTCAGACTCATGCATCTGAGGTAATTGACTCCCACTGTTTGGCAAAGAGGGCCAACCGACCTCCTATGGTGTGATTAGGTAGGAAACTATTTGGGGTGATGAAAGGATCTATTTCCTGCGCTGCAAAATGGTTTTGCTTGCCCTCCCCATTTGTTTCGGTCCCCAAAACCTGCTCTGTCAAGCTGCTGAACCTTTTTGTATCCAAAAGGTCTCTGGGACCTTGGGTAATAGGTAACCTGAAAGAAGGTATGAAAGGAGTTCCTCCGAAAGGACTGTGGTCTAGCCTCAAATCTGCGAAAAGGAGAGGGAAATACCTTTTCTTATCTCAAGACTCCACCAGGATCGGATTTAGGACAGATTTGAACAGCTTGTTGCCTTCAAATGGGGCTGAAGCCAGATTCCATTTGTTTTTGATGTTTGCTTGCCAATGGCGTAGCCATAGCAGGTGAAGGGCTGTAGCCTGGGAAGCTATGGCCCGAGATGAGAATTTCACTGTGTTAAGGGTAGCATCTGCGGAGAATTCGGTAGCCGCCACTGTTTTAGCTAAATCCTGGTGTGCTCTGATGTTGGTGTTTGGAATAGATTATTTTAGGTAACGAAGCCACCTTAGGGATATACTGGAGAAGAAGTGGTAGTCTTAATGGCCCAGGTGTCCACCTGCTGCCACTTATGGAGTGCAAGCTCCATCTTCTTGTCCTCCAGTTTTAACAGATCCTCCGCCTTGCTAGGTATGGTAGAGGTGGATGCTAGGGCCACCACTGGTTCTTCAACAGCTGGTGTCTGAAACGACTCAGCCAGTTCTTGTGCCAGATTGTAAAATTTCCTATCATACCCTGTGGGATTAGGATAAGAGCCTGTGGAGGCCCACTGATGTCTGACCATATCTGTGAATATCTTTGGGACCATGATGACCTCTGTTTCTGTGATTGGTTCAGAAAAATTAAATCATCTGACTCTGCCCTCTTTTAGGGCGGGCTCTGATGGAGTGGGGGGGGGGGTTGTCAAGGTGTGTTTTCACTTCAACAACAAGGACTTGAACAGCTGCAGCCAGAACAGCCCCGTGAAAGAAAGTTGTTCCGGAGCCATTCCTTCATCCTCTGACCAGTCCTTATCAATTTGGCCCTCTTCCTCCGACCGGGAGGAATCAGTGTCATCTGATGAGACAGGAGTAAAGATCTTGGCCCTCTAACTGTTCCCTACTAAGTTGTGGTTGAAATTGATTTAAATGCCCAATTGGGTGCATGGGTTGGGATGGCACCTGGAAATCAGGTGGGTTCACCCTGACTTGCATGGGTTGAGTGTGAGGTTGATGATGGACTGGTGTTGACATCTGCAACCTCATCTAGTAGGTCTGTTGCACCTCCTTGGCAATGCCCTGGCGGACCGACTCTGCCATCCAGTGTTGCATGGAGAGGGAAATTTCTGGAGGGGTGCCTTTTGTTTGGAGTCCCACTGCTGTGGGGGTAAAAGTGGCCTCAGGCACTGGTCTGGTCCTCATGGATTGGTAAGCCTGACCACCTGTTGTCATGGCAACGGATATCTGGTCCCTCGGCCTGAGGAACATAGTCTTCAGGTGCACCTCTTGGTGACCAGGATATAAGCCTTTGGTTGTCACCGCCTCTGATGGTGACTGACATCCAAGGGAGTCACTGACATGGCCCCACAAGAAGATGTTGCCACTGCTGGGAAGACTGATTGTCGGTTCCTATCCGCCTCCCTCAGGTTCCTCTCCACGTGCTTGTCAAGCGCCTTCTGGTGGGCTTTCATATTTTTCCATCGCCTTGGATGTCTTCCTTGCTTGGGAAGTCTTGGATTTGGTCTTTGAGCTTCTTTTGGAAGCAGTTCTGGAACCTGACTCGCTGGCATGGGCTGAACCTTCTTCTTCCATTTTACTTTTGAAAGAAAAAACCCCCTGGTGTTTAGGGATAATTTGATTGTTGCTGTTGACCCACCTGGGAATCAGCCTTGGGATATGGGTATGAGTCAAATTATCTCAGAAAAAAATTAATTTGATTTTTTTTTTAAATTACACTAATTTTTTTTAATTATTTGATTTTAAAAATCAATTTAAATTTTCGAAAAATCAACAAGAAAAAACAAGGTATGAATTGAATTGAATTGAATCTGACCTGTCACAGCTGAAGGAATAAAAACCAATAGAGCCTTCAGCCTGTAATTCTTTGGAGAAATTACTTTTCTGTCAACAGACAGCTTAGTACAGGCTTACAATGACCTAGGTACTAGCTGTCAACTGCCCTGAATGATGCCTAGGCAAATCCTTCCTTGAAGGACTAAAGCCAACAATTTAAGCAAACAAATTCTTTTTCAGCCTTCGAAGTCTGTATTTGAAATTGCTTCACAAATACTGGCTTTTCCTCAAGCTATGCTGTTGAGGGTGAAGCCTGGTCATTAAACAAGGCACTTGACAGCTTCTTATTTTGGCACGAAAAATAAAATGACCGTTTTAAAATGGCACTGGCTGCTGAGGTGTGAAGCTGAAAAAAGAAGAAAAAAACGGGTAGTTATAGACCTCAGTGCGAACGAAAACAGCCTTTCCAAACAAAATAAACTCCAATAAGGTAATCTGCTCTCTTGAAGTGCACCAAGGAGCAGAGCTTCGTTAATCAGCTCCGTTCAGGTCAGCTTTTAATAGTATTTGAAGTCTCTTTATTTTTAAGAGGCATCAGCATCTTTCTGTGCCCCTATGGTCCTGAAAAGGACCCGCTGCAGCCGACAAACAGCTGATTAAGTGATGTTGGCAGGCAGCGTTTTTAAGGGAAAATCCTTTGAAATAAGAGTGCCTTCTGATTTTGAAAGCTATTGAAACCTGTTTTAAACTTTCCAATGATCCTGGTGAGGAATGCATGTCTAGTCTAAATGACAGGCTGAGCAAAAACTGGGGACTCTTGGGAGGAGCTCCAAGGAGGAGGAGGAGTGTCCTCAGAAATCAGCTAGCCTATCAAATGATAGATGGAGCACTTCCCATCCCTGGATGTTCAGAACAGTTCTCAGGAGAAGAGAAAGAACTGGAGAAGATAACAAAATACAAAGACATAGAAATAGAACGACTATGGCAAAGGCAAGCAAGGGTAGTACCAATAACTAATAGGTGCCTTGGGTACAGTCCCAAAACAATTGGAGCACCACTTGAACACCCTAGGCATTGACAAATTTGCCATTAGTCAATTGCAGAAGGCAGCTTTGCTTGGAACATCTTTCATCCTATGTGTGTAACACCATCAAACATCCATATTTGCCAATCCCAGGTCCTTGGAAAGGACTCGATAGGTAGACAAAAATGCCAAACCCTGTCTGAATATCTGCCTGGCTGTGCGATGAATAATAATATAACAATAATAATAACAACAGCAGCAACCCTGGCTAGAAAGACCAGAAAATGACAATGAATCATTAACAGACACTTATCTATGAAGGAAAATGTGTAGGCGTGGAGTGTTGCAAGTTCATCAGATGGTTGAAGAAAAAGGGGGCTTTGGGAGGATATCTGAAGGATAATGAAGAAGATGCATTGAAGTTACTATATGAGGAAGGCTTACTGACTACTGGAGAGACCAAACTTGCCTACAAGAAAGACCAAATGAAGAACGGAATGGAGCCATGGAAAGACAAAGCATTGCATGGCCAATACAGAAAAAATAAACCCAGGGAAAACAGGTTATTATCAAGTCTTGGTAATGGCTAAGAGCAGGAAAGTTGAAGAAAAGAAAAAGCTGCTAGTTCTGGTTGCATAAGACCAAGTTTTAAGAAGAAATGCATATTGTCAATAAAAAAGATAAAAACTGGACGTGGCAGTACCTGGAGACAGCATAATAGAAGGGAAAGAAATGGAGAAAATCACAATATAAAGACTCTAAATAGAAATAGAACGACTGTGGCAGAAGCAAGCAAAGGTAGTCCCAATAATAATAGGTGCCTTGGTGCAATCCCAAAACAACTGGAGCACTACTTGAACATGATTGGCATTGACAAATTCACCACCAGTCAATTGCAAAAAACAGTTTTACTTAGAACAGCTTACATCCCGCAATGATATCTGTAACACTATCAAACATCCATGTCTGTGTTTCTCAGGTCCTTCGACAGGACTCAGTAGATAGACCATAGTGCCAATTCCGGTCTGAACTCGTCTGACTGTATGATGAACCACAACAAAATTATTATTATTATTATTATTATTATTATTATTATTATTATTATTATTATTATTATTATTATTATTATTATTATTTGTTGTTTTGTTGTTATATTATTATTATTATTATTATTATTATTATTATTATTATTATTATATTGTTGCAATGTAATTACTGTAATAAATGACCATGTAGTAGCACCGAAATATGTGAAAAAGGGATTTGATAACCTGCTTCTTAAAGGACTGGAACTGTAGTTGTGATAATTTAAGTTAGATAACTTATT
The DNA here is from genome assembly GCF_049901715.1 of Pseudonaja textilis. Lineage (NCBI taxonomy): Eukaryota > Metazoa > Chordata > Lepidosauria > Squamata > Elapidae > Pseudonaja > Pseudonaja textilis. The sequence continues at coordinate 55,615,957 of NC_142008.1, read as the reverse complement.
CTAAATTTATGTCAGATAGCTTGCTAAACATATGCAATAATTTATTATGTAGGAAGATATTGTTAATGAGAAAGCATCCTATTCACTCTTTAATTGTTTTTCCTTTATTTCATATTCAGGTCACTAAAATTGACCAAAGAGACAGTGAAGAGCCAACAATAATGCACAGATTTCAGCTCTCTTCTCTTAATCCTCAGGAACGAATTAATTATTATCAGCTAATTGAAGAACTTGGTAGGTGATTCACAGAATTTTTGTATCCTGATTGTTGTATCCTGATTCTGTTTCGGTATTTCTCATAGAGACATTTTGAATCATGTTTCTTTGAACTGTTATACTCAATAACTCCTAAATTCCTAAATTTGCTTTTCCCACAGAAGGAATTCCATTTTAATTTAAAATAACAATACAAAAATATATTCTTTAGGGGGAGTGGTGCTGGAGAAGCAATGCTTTGATTTGAGCTGCACACATACGATTGTGGGACAGCCTCTTCGCAATGAGAAATTCTTAGCATCAATGGCAGCAGGAAAATGGGTGCTTCATCGTTCCTATTTGGAAGCATGCAGAGCAGCACACAGCTTTGTAAAGGTATTCAGCATGTTTCTTCAAAAGACAACATGTTTTTTCAAAAGACGATTGGACTTTGTTTTTCCTTTTTTTTTTTGCATAAAGCTTTTTATTTTATAACATAAAAATTCAATTATTGGTTAAACTGTGTTGAAATAGTTTTAGGAAATAATCATCAAAGTGTTTACAACAATGTTCATTACATTGATATTCATTCTATCATAATGATCATAATAATAATACTGATATTTGCTTATCCATTTTAACAAGCCTCTTTTTGTCATAGTTCCTTTTCTTATAGTTCCATGTTTCTAACTTTGCTTTTTGTCAGCTAACCGCTGATAAAATGAGTCCCAAGTCAAAAAGTATTCAGTTTCTTCCTTTTCCTTCATTATAAGTGTTTATCTATTTCTGCACATTCTAATATTTTTTTAATCACATTTTCATCTGTAGGGGTCTCTTCACTTTTCCATTGTTGTGCAAATACAATTCTGGCTGTAGTCAGTACATGTAAAATTAAATATGTATTGTATTGTTATACTTATCTGGTAACATGCCCAACAAAAATATTTCTGGTTTTAAATCAATATGTTGCTTTATCATTTTTCCCAAGCATGTATGTATTTTTGTCCAATATTTTTTTTTTGCTTTGGGGCATGTCCACTACATATGATAATACAAATCCGGTATCTGATGGCATTTCCTTTTTTAAAAAAAATACATTTTATTGGTTTTACAATTAAAACAGACCAACAAGACATACATAAATGTAAGAGAGAGAAAGAAAAGAAGAAGAAAATAGAAAGAAAAAGATAGAAAACAATTAAAAACATTTTCATCTTCAACAGTTTGTGAGACCTCCTTTTTATCCTTATTTTATGCCATATACGCACTTAAGCCTTACATATATCTGTATATCACTACTACGATTCTATCCTATCTTTTTTTGCATTTTAGTGTGAAATCTATCTTTGGTCTATCCATTTGTACCAGCGTTCCAGCTGTTGTAGTATATTGAAGTGTCTTTATCTTTTAATGCCAAGGTTAATTTGTCCATTTCTGCACAACTTGAAATTTTTTGAATAATCATCTCCTCTGATAGAACATGAGCCTGTTTCCAACATTGTGCAAAAGCCAATCTGGCCGCTGTCAAAATATGTATTATTATTTCACTTTTTTTGGTATTTGTTTATCAAAGATTCCTAATAAAAAGAATTCTGGTTTGAATTCGATCTGTTCTCTTGTCATTTCCTCCAGCCAATTTCTAATTTTCTGCCAATATTTTTGAGCTTCTGTACAAGACCACCACATATGGAAGAAAGTTCCCTCTTTTTTTTTTTGCATTTCCAGCAATTCGGACTCATATTGGGATGCATCTTCGCTAATCTCAAAGGAGGAAGGTGCCAATCTGATGGCATTTCCAATATCTAGCAGACATATCATTAAACATCCTTGCCAATCTTGAGGGTGCAAAATGCCATATAAAGATTTTCTTTATATGCAGTTGACATCGTTAATTTATAATTTCTATCCCACAGTTTCTGCCACTTATCTAATTCTATTGTATAACCAACAATTTTAACCCATACTATCATCTCCTTTACTTGCTCGCCTTCCATCTTGATACTTAATAAATAGCTATATATTTTCTTTATTAGCTTTTCATCTGTCCCTGTTAATATTTGATCTAATTCTGTCAATTCTTTATGAAAATGCATCTTTATAAAATGCATTTTAGCATCCTTCTCTATCGAGATTGTTGTTCTGACCAAGGTTTCCTGAGACACCAACGAACACATATAAAATCTGAAACTCTTTTATTTTAGTTCATTGACTGTGAATTATCGTCATTCATAGCCCGGAATGAGTCTTAACTGGTTATAATTAGTCCCAGGGACATCTGCCAAAGTTCTTCCTAAGGCATCTAATAAGAACGCACCTTATCTGATTTGAAGTGCTGCCAACAACTAAAGTCCCAATTAGTCTTTTAAAACCAAAACAGAACAAATTCACCAGAGCTTTCAGAGTCCAAATGGATCACAGCAAACGACGTTGCTTCCTGCAAAGGTTTTCCTACCTTTGCACTTCCTTTATACCTTATAGGAGGGGCAATCACCTTCAAGCCTTACTCCCAAGTCATCCTTTTTGTCTTAGCTGCTCTTGCCTTTTAGCAGCTCTGGCACACGCGTGCTGTAAACAGGCTCCCCTTGTTCTTCTGCCTCATTGCTGCCAGATTCTGGAGGCTCCAGAGTCACCACACAACTCCCAGATGGTCCTGGCCCCATCTCTTCGTCAGATGCAGGACCCTCTGAGTCCTCCAGACTCCCGGACTGGTCCCTGTTCTTCCCCATTGTCTGATTCTGCTGCTGTCTGCACAGGCTACTGGCAAACCATAACAATTGTATCTGCACTTGTGGCTACCATGCATGCTATGTCAATCTCTTGACTACTCAGTTCGTCCTTAAGTTTTAAGTCCTCCTTTTCATTCAAAATATCTTTACATCTGGTAATATTTTCCATATTAATTACATTTGGGTGAATCAGCGCCTCCATTGTGGAGAGCCAGACTGGTATTTTCAAATAGTGTTGTTCTTTAATTTCCCCCCCATACTGATAATGCATTTCTAATGTAATGTCTTTGGCAATAACTATGTAGCTTATTTTCCCCTTACCATAAAAAGGCATGCCAACTCAATTGGAGGTCATGTCCCTCCAAAGTCAATAGTCCTTTGCACCTCAGACCAATCCATTCTTTCACCCATGTAAATACCTAGGCCTGGTAATACAACTCCCAATCTGGCAACTCAAAGCTCCCTCTGTTTTTAGAATCTTGCAGCATTTTCAAACTTATTCTTGCTTTTTTTCCCTTGCCAAATAAATCTTAATATTGTTTATTTAATTCTTCAAAATATTTTTTCCAGCTTTATCGGTATTATTTGAAACAGATATAATAGCCTTGGTAAAATGTTCTTTTTTATAATAGCTATTCTTCCTGTCAACAACAATTGCAAGGTTTTCCACTTCTCCAAATCTGTTTTAATTTGTTGAATCAGTTTATAGTAATTATCTTCTTTAATAGTTGCACAACTTGCCATTAGTTGGATTCCTAGGTATTTAACTTTCTTGACTATCTGAATATCTATCTTCTTCATTAAGTCTTTTTTCTGTGTATCTATAAAAATTTTAATTAAAATTTTAGGTTTTTTTTCTTTATTTTCAATCCTGCAACTTCGCCATATTCTTCTTTTTTTTTTTATTAATGTGGGTCCAGTTTCCAGGATGAAAACCAAATCATCTGTGAATGCTTGTAGCTTATATTTTTCTTTTTTATTTCCATATCTTTAATTTATTTGTCTTGTCTAATATTTCTATTTAATACTCCCAGTGTCAATATGAATAGTAGAGGGGAAGTGGACATCCTTGTCATTCCTTTTTTTATATTAAAGTTCTCTATCCTATCTCCATTTACCATCACCTTTGCTGTTTGCTTATGATATATTGCCTTAATCATGTTGATGAATCTCTCACCAAAGTCCATAAATTTTAGTTGTAATAACATAAATTGCCAATTTACATTGTCAAATACTTTCTATGCAGCTAAGAAAATTAACACCATTTGCTTTCCAGGATGTGCTTCATACTATTCCAGTGTGCTTAAGATCATTCTCATGTTATTTTAAATTTGTCTCTTGAGTAAAATCTATTCTGATCTGAATGTATAAATTCATTTTACCTTTATTAATTCATGCAACTGAGACAATATTCTTTTCATTCTCTGAGAGAATCACTTCCACACAGAAGATATATACTAACTTTTGGGGAATATATTATTTTTCATTACCTGATTTGTAACTTCTAATGTATTAGGATTGTATGTTGTGATGCCATGAGTTCCAACTGAAAAGACTCGTTTATACCTATATTAGCATGAGAAACAAGGATTTTGATTTACATGAAAATATACAGAATGTTACCTTTATTATTATCTTTACTTCTAGACTATATAAAAATATACAGCTTATTTTTATGTTCTATATTTATTAAGTTTTGCTGCTAAGATTCATAATCTTATCAAAACCAGTTTGATGCAGTGTTAAATGCTGGCCTAGAAACTAGAGTTCTAATACTGTCTCAGGCATGAAAGCTAGCTGGGTGACTTCGGCCATTCATTCATTCTATCTCAGCTCACCTCACCTCACAGAACTGTTATGGAAAAAATAGGAGGAAAAGAGAATTATATGTTTGCTGCCTTGAGTTTCTTATAAAGTAATAAAGGTAGGTTAAAAATCTAATGAGCAAAAATATATTATGATATAGAAATTATACAATATTAAAATTATCACATTTATTTTATAGTAAGTATATACTATAATAGTAATTACAATATGGCCTGTTTTCACTTAAGATAATATGTGAATCTACCCAACTTAATTTTATTTCCAAACTAGGGCACTATAGTTTATTCAACAATAGGAAACGGGTGGGATGCAAATATTTTTTCTACCAGTTCTGTAGGCGTAGCTAGGTGTGGCCATGTGATTGGGTAGGCGTGGCTTCTTTTTTGCAGCAGCACCAGCATCCCCCGCGCACCCCCTTTTGCCTCCTGGGCCTCAGGGAAGCCTCCTGGGCGCAGCAGTAAGACAGCGAGGGGGATCCTGGTACAGCTGATCGTCAGAACAGCTGATTGTCGAGAGAGAGAAAAGAAATACTGTAAGGAGACTGGGCTGGGTGTCTCTCTGCTATTATTGAGGCGTATATTTTATAATCGGCATTCAATAAAGATATAGGTCTATACAGTCATGCGATTCAACCAGTGTAATAATTGGTTCGGTGAGAGAGCATGTGCTTTGCAAAGTTTTTTAAAAAGCCCATTTCAGCTCTAATTCTTACCTCCTACTGCAGCCCCATTGAATAAAACAGCTGAGGTGCGGCAAACCACTCTGTCATGTGAATCAGCTGTGCTTTAAAACAATGAAATAAAGCACAGGAAAGAGCAGGGGCAGGGCCAAATGCTCACTGGAACTACTGGTTCCCCCGAACCAGTCCGAACTGGTAGAATCCCACCCCTGGCTCTATAGTTTTTTATCTGCATTAAGTCTAAATCTTCCTTTGGAATTAGGGTAATATTTGCTTCCATCCACAAATTTGGTACCTTCGCTTCTAAGAATACTTTGTTTTAGACTTCTAACATTGGAGGGTCTAAAGTATCTCATAAATATTTATAAAGTTCTGCCGATAGCCCATCTGGTCCTAGTGTTTTATTATTCTTTTGCCTCTTAATCGCTTCTGTTAATTCCATCATTGATATTCATTTCTTTAACATGACTTTCATTGTTTCAGGTATATTAGGTAATTCAGCTTTTTCCAAATATTGTTTTATTATCTCTTCTGGAATTTTCTGCTGATCATACAGCTTCTCATAATAATTTTGAATTATTATTATTTTTTGGTGATTGTTTTGGTAGTGGAGAACTCCTTTCTCATCTGCCAATCAAGGTATCAGTTTCTTCTCTTTCTCTTTTTTCAGCTTATATGCCAACCATCTTCTTGGATTATTTGCATTTTCAAAGAAATTCTATTTAAAACGTTTTAATTTTTTGTGCCAATTCTTTATCAAGTAGATTCAATTTATGTTTGATTAATTCCATTTGATTTTTTAAATTCTTTTTTGTGGTTCTTTCTGTAATTCTAATTCTAGTCTTTTGTATTATTTTAGGTACTTCAGTTTTTTCTAAATATTGTTTTATTATCTCTTCTGGAATTTTCTCCTGGTCATACAGCTTCTACACTGAGTCGACAGGAGAATCCAGATTGGGTAGTCTCTTGTCTCTTTGCTCTTCAGACTGAGTTGAATTCTGAAGACACACCTCCCTGGTAACAGTCACATTTTCAACTCAGTCTCAGCAAACAGATATAATATTTTTGGCAATATGTTTGTTTTGATTGTCGCTATTCTCCCTGTTAAAGATAATTGTAAATTTTTTCATTTTTCCAAATCTGTAGCAATCTGTTGTTGTAATCTATCATAGTTATATCCTCTTTAAGAGTTCCACATCTAGCGGTCATTTGCATCCCTAAATATTTCATTTTTTTATGATTTGGATCTGTAGTTGTCCATTAATCTTTTGTTTTGTTTTTCTATCATATTTTTCACCCAAAATTTTTTTTTTCTTTGTTTATTTTCAGTCCTGCAACTTCACCATATTCTTCTATTTTTTTTGATCAACTTAGGATCTGTTTCCATTGGTTCTTCTAATATAAAAACCAAATCATCTGCAAAATTTATATTCTTCCTTTTTTTATTTTCATTCCCTTTATTTCTTCATTTTTTCTGATGTTTCTATTCAGTACTTCCAAAGTCAGTACAAACAACAGTGGGGATAACAGGCAACTAGTTCCTTTTTGAATATTAATATTGTCTGTCAATTCTCCACTTACCATAACTCTTGCTATTTGTTTGTTATATATCGCCTTTATTGTCTTAGTAAATCTCTCCAAAGCCCATCTCCTCCAATTGTAACAGCATAAATTGCCAATTCACATTGTCAAAGGCTTTCTGTGCATCTAAGAAAACCAATGCCATTTGATTCTCTGGGTGTGTTTCGTGGTATTCCAGTGAATTCAGTATTATTTTCATGTTATTTTTTTATTTGTCTCTTAGGCAGAAATCCATTTTGATCTGGGTGTATAAAATGAATTAAATATCTTTTAAGTCTTTCTGTCATTATTGAGGCGAATATTTTATAGTCAGCATTTAGTAAGGATGTTAGTCTATAATTTTTTATTTGTTGAGGATCGGCGTCTTCCTTTGGTATAAGAGTAACATGCCTCTGTCCATAAGTTAGGTATTTTATGTCTTGTCAGGACCTCATTCAATACTTAAGCATTGTAGTAGAAATTGATTCCTGTATTGCCTTATAGAATTCTGCTGGTAGCCCATCCGGGCTGGGAGCTTTTCGAATATTTTGTCTGTTTATCGCTTCTGTCAGTTCCATCATTGTTATTTTCTCTTCTAACATAGTCTTTACTTCATCAGGTATTTTTTGGTAATTCTGCCTCTTGCAAGTATTGCTCAACTTTTTTTTCAACTTTTTTTGAATTCTTTTTTTTTTTTCAGTTTGTATGCTAACCATCTACCTGGTTTATTTGCATTTTCAAAAAGGTTCTGTTTAGCTCCCCTAATTTTTTGTGCTATTTCTTCTTTCTCCATTAATCCCATTCTATGTTTAGTTATATCCATTTGGTTTTTAATGTTTTTATGTTGTGGGTTATGTTGTAATTCCTTCTCCAACTTTTTATAGTCTTTTTCTAAGATCTGTTGCGTTTGTCTCTTTTTAATATTCCTTCTCCTTGTATAAGTTATAATCACACCTCTGGTACGCGCCTTCATGATGTCCCATACATTTTGTAGTGAGTTTGCCTCTGGTTTATTTTCTTTGAAGAAGAAAGCCAGTTCTTTCCCCATGTTATTGATAAATTCTTTTTCCTTCAAAATTGAATTATTTGAAGTCTATCTTGACCTTTTCTTCTGTCCCTTCCATTTGACCCATTCTCCACTGAGCCGAAGGGAGAATCCAGGATGGGTAGTCTCTAATCTCCTATCTCTGCAGACCGAGTTGAAAAACTGAGGACACACCCCCTGGTAATGGTCCCCAGTTCTGAACGACGTTGAAGCGTGTTCAGACCACTTTTTAAGGGCTCTGAATAGTTAGGATTGTAGAAGAATATTCACCCCCTGGATTAAGCTTTTTTTTCACAGAGAGGCTTAGATCAGGTTTGACAGCTAGCCGGCTTGCTGGTTTAGCACTTTCATTTTTTCGTGCCTTTTTTCCGGTTCGCAGGTTTTTTTGCTTGTTATTTTAAATTTTTGACTTTCCTTGCTAGTGGACTGGTTTTTGTTTTTGTTTTCCTAAAACTTGAGGTGACCCTGAGAATCCATGTGGCCCGGGCTGGGGCAGGAGTCGGCGTCTTATTTAACTTGCCTCCTCCCGATCAACTTTCCTTGCCTGGGACGAGCCGCAGCTGCTGCTAAGCGCTTCTGTTCTTTTCGGCGGCAGCAGCCATTTATTTCATTTGGGGACAATCTTGCAGTTCGTCTCCAGGATTGTCCCTTGGGGAGTGGTTCTGGCCATCGGGATTAAATCCTAACCCACCTACCCCCCATCCAGTCCCCAGAGCACCGTGGCAGCTGTGAGATGTTTGAGTCTGCCTGATAATTGCGGTGCAGCCAGCGCCAGGCTCGCAAGCCTCTGACCTGCCAGGGCTTGCTGCAATTCAAAGAGGCAGCCTTTTTTTGCAACTTTTTTTCCTTGGCTTTTGAATTGCGGGGCTGGGCTGAGCTCACCACTTTGGGTCACACTAGCCTCCTGAAGTGGACAGCTACTGCGGCTGTAGCTGACAGCTTAGGATGAATATTATTATTTTTTTACTTCTTTCTCCCTTTCTCTGCCCTGTCAAGTGATAGTTATTTTTGACAGGCTCAAAGATGGCCACCAAGGGAGCTGATCAAGAATTGTCAGTTCCTCAGCAGGGTAGAGAGAAGGCTGTAAAGGGATCTCCTAAGCCCAGGTCTGCTGGTCTAGAGGCAGCAGCTAGGATTAGAGCCAGGGCTCTAGCCCCTAAGAGATCCTCTAAGGCTGAGGATAGACAGGCCAGGCGTAGACAAAAAGCCATAGACAAACAGTTTGACAGGGCAGTGAGAGATTCCAGGATGGCTGAATAAAGAGCCACCCCTTCAGTTTGAACTTTGCCTCCTCAAAATGACAGGCAGCCAGACCAACTGGCAGATAGGCAGTATATGATGGCCTGGTCTCCTGGGGGCTCAAGTACCCACGATTTGCAGGGTAACCTCCAAATCAGGGCTGAGACCTCTCACAATTTTTCTGAGCCGCCTTAGGGGATCTTGGTGGTGGCACCTGCAGACCAAGTCTCTAGTGGAGCCAGACCTGTGCCTGCAGCCACCTTTACACCTACAGCAGCTGGCTTACGACCGGAGGAGACCCAGATGCAAGAAATGCCATCCTTCATGAGAGCCTGGATCTCCCAGACAATAAGACAGGAATTGCAGGCAGATGTCAACCAGTTGCGCCAGCTGTCTTATTTGGAATCTAGCAGAGGAGTCCTGCAGGGGCAGGGGCAGGCTTCTGCTGAACAGCAGGTCCACTTCAGAGAGCGCTTGGCCTCCCCTTCAGAAAGCAGCCAAATTTATGGCTCTGAGAGGGACCTCCTTCCAGAAAGGGATTTTTCGGATGAGGAGTCGGAGGTAGCAGGTCCCCCCTTCTTTAAGGGCCTTTTCCAGCCGGCTCTTTTCAAGACTCTGCTGGTTAAGGCCAAGAGCACAGCTCATCTCAAAAAGGACACGGTCACTCGGGACCTTCCCACCTAAGGAGAGGATCAGGAGGATTTCCTGTTCACTGAGAAAGCATCTGGGGTGGATTCTGTACCTGTGCCCCAGATGTTTCTGAACCTGATCAAAAAGCAGTGGGAGTCCCCTGGGATGTACACTTGCCCCAGTGCGTCTGAGTCTACCTTATTTAATGTGGACAAAGACCTGCTGGACATTATGGAAGTGCCAAAGGGAGATGGCCCAGTGGTAGCCCTAGCTTTCTCATCTGTCATCCCACCTGATGCGGAGGATGTTTTAAAGATAGAGGACCAGAAAGGAGATGGCGCTCCAGAGAGCTCATCAAGCCTACTCCTGGGCCATCAGAGCATCAACGACTTCATCTTTTTTTACTCGGGCCTCTTTGCGGTGGCTGAGGCAGCTACAGGACAGAATCCCACCTGAGGATCTCAGGGTGCATCAGGACCTGAATAAGATTATAGCTGCGGCTCAATTGACTGCTGATGCCATGCTCACGTCAGCCAAATTTTCTTCCAGAGCCATGGCCTCTTCCATAACAGCACACAGGCTTCTCTGGCTAAGAAATTGGCAGGTGGACATCAGAACCAAATGGAAGCTGGCGTCGGCTCCCTTTAAGAGAGAAAGGCTTTTTGGGGAAGCCCTGATCCCTTTTTGATGGAAACCAGGGACAAGCTAAAGATCCTGCCCTCCCCGGGGAGGCGCTTTGATTACAGGTCTCATCCCTACTACAGGAAACCCTCCTTTAAACGGGAAGCTGGGGCAGGCTTTCCCTGTCAAAGTAGGCCCTTTTTCCAGAGATCCTCCTCTCAGGCCGATAGACAGGCCTTTGCTGCCAGAGGGCGTCAGAGGCAAGAAGGCAGAAGGTCCTTTAGGGGTTCCAACAGACCCTTCAGGCACAACAAGTGACGCCCGAGCCTCATTCCACATAGGGGGCCGTCTGGGACTGTTCTGGCAGAGGTGGGAACAGACCACAACGGATGTTTGGATCCTGTCAACCTTATGTTCAGGTCTCCCTCTAGAGTTTCTCTCCCCCCAAGAGCCTTTGTGTGCTGCCCCGTCTCCAGGGACCCCTCAAAGAGGGATCTCATGGAATCAGCGATCCACCATCTGCTGGACATTCAGGCCATCCAGCCGGTTCCGGTGGACCAGGAGAGACAGGGTTTCTATTCAATGTTGTTTGTGATTCCAAAGGGCTCGGGGTGGTGGTGGCGAGCAATCCTCAACCTGAAAGGGCTCAACAAACATCTAATCTACCGAAGGTTCAAGATGCACTCCCTCCACTCCATTCTAGAGGGACTGCGGGAGGGAGATTTTTTGGGCCTCGGTAGACTTAACAGAGGCCTACCTCCATGTGTCCATACACCCCAACCACCGTCAATTCCTGAGGTTTTGCTATGGCGGCCACCTTTTTCTTTTTTAAAACAAATTTTATTGATTTTAACAACAAACAAACAAAACAAAACATCATTAAACATTAAAAACATAAAACCTCTTTTTTACAAAGCAGATAACACATTATTTTATATCACATTTTTCTAATTTATCCCATTTCCATATAGACACATAAATTCCCTTTAACAAATTTCACATTGTTTCTCTTTACTCTTATTCAATAACATTTCTTTTCTAGTTTATCTGCTATTCAATCATCACATTTATATTTTCCTCTGACTTTTTTTTAAAAAACAACAACAAATTTTATTGACTTTACAAAGCATACAAACAATCAAGGCATATTAACATAAAGAATCTTTCTGGAAGAATCAGTAAAACGTGCCAGATGTAATATGTATATTTACATTATCTACTCATCATATCTTCTCCCGATTTCTCCTTTTCATTCTATTGTCCAGATTATATTTCTTACTAGTCAAAATTTTTGCCTTTTAAAACAATACACAAACAAACATAACATAGAACATAAAAAACATCATTTCTGAAAGCTGCTTAATCCCGGTTGAAACTCTTCGCACAGACACAAATTCAAAAATCATATTTACTTTATATGTCATTCCATATCTTATTGCCATTTTCAATTTTTTGTATAGCTTCTTCCCTCTTTTATCTTTCTTAGTTTTATTTTGTTTATCTTATCTCAATACAATTCATAATACTTATCATTCTTTGTCTGTTCTTTTCCAGTTATCCATTCATCTTTTTTCTTTAGATATACTTCTCCTGTACACTAAATGGAGTAACGCCTTTGACTCTTTTCCCTAACTTAATAAAGCTTAATATAACACTTAATTTATATTGAGATTCTGGTTAGTACATTCTAAAATTACACAATAAACTTTATAAAAAAAGCAAGTACACTGCAATTACAAAATGAAAGCCTATAACCCACCATAAATACCATAAAAGAGCTAATCATATATGCTAATACACATTTTACTCTAAATACACATATAAAAACACACTTTTATGTACCTTCCAGGATCCCTTTTTCAATTAAATTTACCCATTGTCTCTAAATAGATTTTGTTTCTTTAAATCTTGCTTCCCACCATTAAGGTTTTCCATCCCCTCCTTTCTCTCTTGTTTATTTTTCTCCTTGCCTTTCTTACCCCATTGTCTCTCCTCCTCCCTTTTCTTCTTCTGCTTATCCCCTTTCTGTTGTTTTCTAACCTTATATCCACCTTTCATCTCATTTTTCTCTTTTTGGATTGTTTTCTCTGCCCTTAAAATCCCCCTTTTCTTTTCCTCTTCCTCCTCCCCAAAGAAAACCCATTGCTCATCCAAAATGGCTTCTTCTTCTTCTTTGTTCCAATCGTCCTGTTGCGTAGTCATTTTTTCATAAGTACATACCGCCATTTCTAAAAATTGAAAAAGGGTGCCCAAAGTATCTTTTCCATCTTGCTCTTCTTTCTTATATTTTTGGTATTGAGTTTTTAATTCATCCAAAAGCAATGCCATCATGAAGAGAAAGGCTTCTTCAAAAACAACCACCCAAGTATTTTTAATCAAGAGTAATTCCAAAGAAATTCCAAAGTCACTAAAAGATCCAGATAAACTATTTCTTTCAATACTTTTTTTTTTACCTTCTTCAATTTCTCTTTCTGGGGTTACCGATTAATCAAAAGGTTCCCATTAAAATGTATCTTTCTTTAAAGTTCTAGGCAATCTCCTCCTTTTTCAAGCTCTGCTCCAAAAGTTTTTTTTCTCTCCCCCACTTACAACAGCAATTTCCCTCTAAACGCTCAGAAATCCATACCTCCAATGCAGGCTTTCCAATTTCTGAAGATGTTAAGTCCAAAGTCCTTTCTCTCACAATTTTCAAGTTAAAATACCTTCGGTGCCCAGTATTTTCCAGTTCTGCCTTTAGTGTTTCTGTGGGGTGGGAGAGTAAATAGAGAAAAAGTTTTCCCTTGGCAGCTTTCTCCGCCGCTTTTCTCTTCTTAGGGATACAATGTATCTTTCAGGCAATAAACAATTCCACTCCAGGTTTTAGAAGTTGCTATTTTCCCGGCTCAGCCAGCACTTTCACTTCTGAATCTTCTTTCTCCTTCTTCCTCCAGCACAATCTTTTCCAGCTGCCGGCTTCTTTATGGCGGCCATCACTGACCGCCGCTCCACCGCCTTGAGAAAAGGAGGTTAAGCTGGGTGAGGAGGGGTCTGCGACACCCCCAAACCCCTTCCCAGATCCTCCCTATCTTCGGCTGCCTCTACAGGGCAGCCTTATCCTCCAGATCCGTCTGGATCGGAGGCACCAAGACGGCGAGCACAGCAGGGATCGCGGAGAGACGCAAATCCCTGCTGTCGCCGAAGCCTGGCAACCCGAAAGTCCCGGCGGCCACCATTTTCAATACACGGCTCTCCCGTTCGGCCTGTCATCAGCCCCTCGGACTTTTACCAAGCTCTTGGCAGCTCTAGCGGCACACCTTAGAGCCTTACCCATAAGGATCCAATGCTATATGAACAACATCCTGATAGCATCCTCTTCCAGACCCCAGGCGGAGGAGGATCTGATGTCGACAATCAGGATTCTTAGAGAGAACGGGTTCTCGATAAACCTGGACAAATGCCACCTAGTACCATTGACTCGGATCTTGCATTTGGGGGCCATTATAGACACCTTGGCCGGACAGGTTTTTCTCTCACAGGAGCATCGAGACAGTATCAGGGAAGTCATGTCACTGATCCTGTCTTCCAGAGAGGCGCCTATCATCTCAACTTCTCCGCAAAATGATATCGTGCATCGGGATTGTCCCATGAGCCCGCTTCCACGCCCGAACTCTTCAGTGGTTCCTGCTCCTTTACCAGAGGACGAGCAGGGGCGACTCTCCAAGGAGGGTTCGCGTCGCCTTGCCAGTTCTTCGTTCCCTCCATTGGTGGCAGTCCTGAGCCATGGATCAGGGATGCTTGTACAGGGAACCCCAGAGGATTACCATCACTACCGATGCCATGGGTTATGGCATCTATGGTTGGGGGTCCCACTTGGGAGCCCAGGTCACCCAGGGGAGGTGGTCACGAGAGTAGCTCGCCCACAACATAAATTGGCTAGAGCTCAGGACTGCCCGCTTAGTGCTCAAGGATCTAAGGCAAGAGGTGGTGGGGAGACATGTGCTTCTCCTCACGGACAATGTGGCTACCAAGGCCCACATAAACCGGCAGGGGGGCATATGCTCTAGATCTCTAATGCAGGAAGCAACTCAATTGTGCAGGTGGGCAGAGAGAAACCTGTTGTCCCTACGAGCAGAACATATCTCAAGAGTATCCAACGTGCAGGCAGACTGGTTGAGCAGGGCCACAGTTGACCAGTCAGAATGGCGACTGCATCCCAGTCTATTCCAGGAGATGGCGGAACGCTTCGGCCGCCTGATTCTGGATCTCTTTGCATCACCAGAGAACATGCACCTCCTGAGGTTCTTTGCTCGATTTCCTGCCCAAGGAGCAGAAGGGGTCAATGCTCTCCAGTGCAGGTGGCCCCAGGGACTATTGTATGCCTTTCCCCCCTTCCCCTTAATCCAGGGGCAATCTGGAAAGTACTGATAGAAAGGGTGGAAGTTCTGTTGGTAGCCCCTTACTGGCCCAGGCATCCTTGGTTCACCGATCGGATGGGCCTGTCAGTCACCAGACCCTGGAGAATTCCCCTGCACAAGATCTCCCTCAGCCAGGGCCTGATCAAGCACCCAGATCCAGCCTGGTTTCAGCTGACCGTCTGGCGCTTGAGTGGGGGATCCTGAAATGGGAGAAGTTTCCCACAAAGGTCATTCAGACCATCCAGGCAGCCAGAAGACCTTCCACTACCAGGATATATAACACAACGTGGAAGATTTTCTGCAGTTGGTGCACTTGTCACCAATTGGAACCCACTGGGGTTTCTGTTGCAAAGGTATTAGAGTTCCTGCAGGACAGGTTGGATAAATACCTTGAAGAGACAGGTGGCTGCCTTGGCCTCGGTGATTTTGGTCAAGGGCTCTACTACTCTGGCCCAACACCCTAGGGTGAAAGCCTTCCTTATGGGAGCCACAAATCTGAGGCCACCGGTGGTCCACCGCTACCCCACCTGGGATTTGCCTAAGGTCCTGCAGGCACTAACTTCTCCCCCATTTGAACCCTTACGTGAAGTCTGCCTTCGCCTTCTCACGTGCAAGGTGTCATTCTTGGTGGCCCTTACCTCGGCTAGGCGTATTTTGGAGTTGGCGGTCTTATCCATCAGGAAGGATCTGTGCGTATTCAATGCAGACAGGGTGGTTCTGTGGTTGGATCCTACTTTCCAGATTTGACAGTTCCCTAAGTGCCACGGCAGCTGCGAGTTGGATAAGATTGCCTAAACAGTTGAGGCACAGCCAGCACCCCATTTACAAGTTCCTCAACAAAGCTTGCTGCATTTTTAAAAAAATTTCTGGCCCCTCACTTGGGCCAGAACTGCCTCGCATAGAGGAGCGGGTCTGAGCTGACAGCTGGCCCTTAGGTCGTGTTTGCCACCCTGGGCTGCATGGAACTGCTTAAAGAGATCACAGTCCATTTGGTTTTTTCTTCAAAACTTTTTGTCCCTTGCTTTTGGTTTGGTGTGCACAAAATGGATATTATAGAAACCTCTCATGAAGTGACAGTTTCTCAGCAATCTAGAGACAGAGCTGTCAAAGGTTCAGCTAAGCCCAGGTCAGCTGTCTTGGAGGCTGCAGCCAAGATTAGGGTCAGGGCTCTCGCTCCTAAGAAGCCGACCAGGGCTGAGGAGAAAGAGGCTACTTGAAGGCAGAGAGCCTTAGATAAGGAATTTGACAATGGTCTTAAAGGCTCCAAGATGGTTGACATCTCCCTTTTGCGCCATTTTCTGAGGAGGGCTCACAGCAGAAGCAGTCTGGCTTCCACGGCAGCATCTTTCTGCACTCAAGCTTCTTTGCGTTGACTTTGGCAGCTGCAGGGAAGAATCCCAACAGAGGAGGTTCAAGTATACCAGGACATCAATTAAATCATCGCAGCTGCCAAATTTACTGCAGGTGCCATGCTGACTGCCACCAAGTTTTCTTCACAAGCCATTGCTTCTTTGGTAACGGCTCGTCAAATTTTATGGCTCTGCAATTGGAAGTGGGACGCCAAAAACAAATGGAAGCTGGATTCAGCCCCCTTTAAAGTGGAGAAGCTATTTGGGGAATCTCTGGAAACATTTTTAGCGGAGACCAGAGACAAGCAGAAGATCCTTCCATACCAGGGAAGACGAGCTGACTACCATCCCTTACCTTATTTTCAGAAGCCTTTCATTCAGCAGGGGGAGGCTGGGCTAGCTTGCCCAGACAGCAAAGGCTGTTTTTTCTTAGGCCCACCTCCCAGGCCAACAGACCGGCATTTGGAACCAGAGGCCGACAGCAGCCACAGAGCAAACGTTCCTTTTGTGGCAGCAGTGTAGGGCCTTAAAAGACATCCAAAGTGATGTCAGGGTTCATCCTCCCATGGGGGGCCATCTTGGTCTCTCGCACAGAGGTGGGAAGAGACCACGACAGACGTCTGGATCAGGGATACAATAGGATCGGGGCTTTCTCTTGAATTTCTCTCCTCACCCCCAAGGTTTTTTATCTGCTGCCCTGTCTCCAGAGACCCAGCAAAGAGGGTCCTCATGGAATTGGAAATCCAGCATTTGCTGGACATTAAGGCCATCTAGTTGGTTTCAGCGGACCAAAGGGGACAGGGGTTTTATTTGATGTTCATCATCCCAAAGGCCTTGTGGGGGTGGAGAGCAATTCTGAATTTCAAGGGACTCAACAGGCAGATTCAAGATACACTCCCTCCATTCCATTCTGAAAGGTATTTGGGAGGAAGATTTCTGGACTTCTGTAGACTTGACGGAGGCTTATTTCCATGCGCTTGTTCATCCAAGCCACCCACAGTTCCTGAGGTTTTGTTATGCTGGATGCCATTTCCAATACACAGCCCTTCCATTCGGACTGTCATCTGCCCCACGGACATTTACCAAGCTCCTGGTGGCTGTGGCAGCGTACCTCAGGACTTTACCCATCTGGATCCAGTGCTACTTTGACAACATTCTGATCAAGCCCTCCTCATGCCTCTGAGCAGAAGAGGATTTGCGTATGACAATCTGGGAGCACAGATTCTCTATCAACCTGGACAAATGCCATCTAGTCCCCTCAACCCGACTCTTACACTTGGGGGTGATTATAGATACCTTTACTGGACAGGTTTTCCTCTCCCACGAGCAATGGGACAGCATCAAGCCTTGACAGACCAGATTCTGTCCACCAGAGGGGCTCCTCTCACCTTGCTGTATCAGCTCCTGGGCAAAATGATCTCCTGTATTACCATAGTCCCCTGGGCACAGTTCCATGCCAGGGCCCTGCAGTGGTTTCTGCTCCCTTATTAAAGAGCAGGCCGGGGCAACTCAGCAGCGAGGGTGTGGGTACCACCAAATTTCTTCTCTTTCCAATGGTGGCAGTCCCGGGCCATCGGCCAGGGTTGTTTCTACAAGGAACCACAAAGATTGACCACAACTGTCGGCAGCCTGTTCAGCTGGAGGGCCCACTTTGGCCTCAGGTTAGCATGCCCTCCTCACAGACAATGTGGCCACCAAGGCCCACATAAATCAACAGGGGGGCACTCGATCCAAGTCCCTCATGCAGGAAGCGACCCAACTGTGCCTTTGGGCAGAGAGACCCTTCTATCAATATTGGCAGAGCACATCTCAGGACTCTTGAATGTGGAGGCAGTCTGGCTCAGCAGGGTCACAGTCAACCAGTGACGCCTGCATCCCAGTCTGTTCAAGGAGCTTTCGGAGCGGTTCGGCCATCCGTTGCTGGACTCTTTGCCTTTCCATCAAACACCCAACTTCCAAGATTTTTTGTAAGGTTTCCAGCACCAGGGGCGGAAGGGGTCAACACACTAGGCTACCCGTGGCCCCAGGGCCTGTGGTACGCCTTTCCCCCTCTTCCCGATTCCAAAAACCATCAGGAAGGTGCTGTCAGAGAGGGTGAAGGTTTTGCTGTTAGCTCTACACTGGCTCATGGTTTCTTGTGTAGTTTTTCATAAAAATCTCTGCTGTTATTGCCTCCTGAGTAAATCTCACATGTACCTCTCAAGGAAGTTTATTCGTTGATGCATATCTTGTATATACTCTGAACATTTCATCTATCTAAGCAAGCCTATCCTGTTTATCCATCTCTAAGGCATCTGCCAACAGTTCTGCCATTATCTCTGCAGGATTTTTGCCTTTTTCTTCCTCAGTGATCTGGAACCTCAACTTTATCCATCTTGAATGTAATTACTGTTCTCTCAAGTTCCTTATCTGTCTGTGTAAGTCTATGGTCCATCTCTTCCACTTTTTTCCTGTTTGCTCTGATTTCTATTTTCTGGATCTGTTCATTTTTGGTTATTGTTGGATATTCTCCATTTTATCATCCATTTTTTTCCATTCTTTCCTTCATATCTTCAAAAAAAATTGTTGTGGCTTCTTGAAGTAGTTGGAGCTTCATTTCTGCTTGCATTGTGTTCATTCTTTCCTGTTGCAACATGCTATCCAATGATTTTTGACTTGCTGGACTAAATACTGATGCTGATGGCGCAGGTGCATTTCCCCCCCAATTTACTTAAGTTTAAGGTACTTGTCATTTTGGATGATCTTAGAGCATTTAAGGAATTTAAAAGATATAATAATAATCTCATACCAATGTTTCCACAGTCCCCAACCAACCTCAGACTTTTAAAAAATATTTTCACAAATCAACCCACCACAAAATCCCCTTTTTCCTCCTTCTCTTATTCTCAGTCTCCAAGTAATTTCACACTTTTTATTGTTGTATTTCAAAAAAGATTGTTAGTCCCCAAGTTTTTCAAACACTCTTCTCTTGATAAATTTGTAATCCACATAGATCCATCAAACCCCAGAGTTCAACCACAAAGGCTCATATATTACCAAAAGTAGAATAAACTACTTTTAGTGAAGGAAGAAAATAATAATTCTCTGCTTCTGTTTATTTTTTCTGTTTAGCTTCTATATAAGTTCCAAGAGGTACACTATTTAAAAAGGCTACAATGTTTCATTCTCTGTTATCCCATATAAACAATTTGCCAATGCAGGTATTTGTAGCAAACAGATTAATCTCCAGAAGACATTCAAGGTCATCCTTTCACCTCCTCCTCCTTCATTGGGAAAGAGGGAGGATTTAATACTGCTGGGATTCAAAAGAAGCCACCTGGAGGCTGGAAAGATCTGGACGGGAGGAACCAGCTCCCCCTCAAACGGAAGAAAAGCAAAGCCCCCCCCCCCCAAATCTGGTCTCTCATTTCATATCTCCCCCAAATCAGAGGAAACCTTCCTCCTTTGCCAGATGTGGCTTCCTGGAGTTGAGGGGGGAAGGAGGATCGGGCTGGAAGCGCTAAGGAAGACGGGCTCCTAATAACCAGGCACCACCTCCCCTTCGGCCTCCATACAAAAAGACTCCCCAAGGCTAAGCTTCAGGTTTCTCCCGCCACTGCCAAGCAGAGAAGGGTCCCTCCCTGTGTGGAGGCTGAAGGGTGGGGAGGGATGTTGAGCCCAGAAAAGCTCAAGCTCTCACCTGCACAAACAGGCTGATTATTAGGAGCCCGTCTTCCTCGGTGCTCTTTTGGTCTGGGCATTTGGTCTCCCGCCCCCAATGCCAAAGGAAAGACAGCGGGGCTTCTCCTTTCCTCCTACCCTTCCCCCTGCTCCCTTTCCTCCACTCAATCCTACTTCGGGACAAAGGAGAGCGTGCTGGAAACGTGTGTTGTCATTTCCAACATGCCTTTTTCTGGCGCTGGCCTACAATTCTCATTCCTCTAAGCCTGGCTTGCTGAGGGGGGAGAGCCCTGACTGCCCCCACCATCACGGCCCCAGCCAATGCTGCGCAGGGAAGGCACAGGAAAAGAAAACGAGCAGAAACATAGCTCTCACTGGGTTGAAAGAACAGAGATCAGGGAAGGCACAGACAACAAAAACGGCGCTTTTCAAAAGCAGCAGCTTGCGTCTTCTCTTGCCTGTGCCTTTCTTGATCTCACTATGTTTCTGCTTTTTTTTCCTGTGCCTTCCCCTGGAAGCTATGGCTGGGGCCATGGGGCGGGGGGGGGGCAGCAGAGCAGAGCACTAAGAGGGACAAGAAAACTGAGGCTGACGCTCCATTCTGGATCCACCCCTCCCACCACCACCAGCCAGTACTTTTCCTGCCCTAGGCCATTCCTACAGCCTGCAGCCATCGAGGAAGAGCCCAGGCCAGGGGAGGCAAGCTGGAAGGTGCAAGAGTGTCACGCAAATGCAAGTAGCGTGGTGCTCCTGCACCTTCCAGCCATCTCCATCGCCACTTCAGCCCACTTTCAGTTAGTACAGAAAAAGCTTGGATGAAAAGTAAAACATCTACAAGAAAAAACAAAGTCCATTTGCTTTTTGAAAAAGCACCTTTGGGACTCCTGTCTACTCGGCATGATTTCAGCCCATAAACAGAACAGTAAAGAAGTAAGCAGAACTGCTGAAAGACTGAAATGCCTTGGGCTGCTATCTTTATTAAACTACAGATTAAGCCATATTGGAACTGATCTCTTAATAAAGGTATTAGGATTTCCACTGATCATTTTGATTTAATCTAAAGGCTGATGGATGTAACAGCATGGATGGTCATTTAAAAATGATAAATTATAAACTAGTAAAAGTACCATAGTTTACAGTACAACTAAGACTGGGGTTTTTCTCAATATATCCATTCACCCAAATATATATATATATTCACCCAAAGATATATCAATATAGATATCTATATCTATCGATCGATATATATATATCGATAGATATAGATATGTCTGTCTATCTATCTATCTATCTATCTATCTATCTATCTATCTATCTATCTATCTATCTATCTATCTATCTATCCTTTACTTCTGCTAGGAGTAATGCCCTGACCAGCATTCTATTCAGAATCCCACTGCTGAATGAAATGGGAAATACAGCATGTTTTCACCATTGTCTGTTATTCTGGAGTGGGTGTGTAAAAATAGCAAGTGATTGGGAGGGAGGAAAGCAATTGAACAAATGCCCTACATGTGATTCCATTTACTTTCTCTAGACTTAAGGAAATGTGCTGAGTTAAAAACCATTACCTTTAACTTTTAGATACAATAGTCTTGAACAAACATCAAATTTCAGTGGAAGGTTTGTTAGAAATGATAAATGGATGTGGTTGCATATAAAATTGCTATATCTATATTATGAATATGAGTAGCAAGTTGTCTGAAAAGAGATCCAATAAGTATAAATCTGAATTAGAAGTAATTGCTCTAGATTTTTGTCCAATTAAGTATCATCCTGGGCAGAGATGTTTTTATTTTTTAACAATGGCTTTCTGTTCTTGAAAGTTTGAAGTCTTATTGAAATTTGTTTGAAATATGAATAGGAAGAGTTCCTTTTCCAAAAAAGTCAAAATCATATTGGATTTGTCTATCTCATGAATCCTCAATTTACAGCATTTCGTTTGGTGACCATTCAAAGTTACAATGGTACTTTAAACAGTGACATGACCATTTTTCACAGTTACAACCATTGCAGCATCCCCATGGTCATGTGATCAAAATTTGGACACTTGGCAATCAGTTCATATTTGTTATCGTTGCTGTGTTCCAAGTTCATGTGATCCCCTTTTGCCACCTTCTGACCAACAAAGTCAATGACGAAGTTAGATTCACTTAACAACCAGCTTATTAACTTATCAACTACAGTGATTCACATAACAACTGTAGCAAGAAAGTTTGTAAAATGGAGCAAAACTCACTTAACAAATTTTTCATTTAACAACAGAAATTTTGGCTTAATTTTGGTTGTAAATTGAGGATTACCTATACTGAAAAAAATAATTTTAATGAATTGGGCTTTAAAAATTTCTACTATTTTGTACAGTTTGACATGAGAGTGATTTGTCTTTAAAATTTTGTTTGAAATTTCCTTTAAACTTGACAGAATTAAATACAGGAAATGCTCAAGTTCAGAATGTAATGGAGCCTGCCAATTACATTTGTAACCTGAGGATTCGTTGGAGTGATTCACATAAAACAAATGCTATCACTCCCTGCTTTTACTAATTGAAGGTTGTTAAGTGCACATGAGGTATCTCTGGTGGGGAAGGCCATGGAGGGGTGCCTAGCAATGGAACAGGTGATCTGCTTCAGACCACCCAAGGCCTCCACTGACCTACTGAGATATCTCAAGCTCCCTCCCCTGGGGTCTCCCACAATTGTTCCCTCTCCCATTCTGCTGTGCCAGTTCGCTTCCCTCGTGAAAATGAATCGAACTGTCTCCTCTCTAGTCTCTTTGCTTGCAGTCTTGGCATGAAAAGCATTAATAAACCAACAAGATTTTGAAGCAAAGAAATCACATTGCACCAAGACTGGAAGCTTCTGGGGGTTGTGATCTTGCACTACTATAGGTCTTTCTTCTCTGTGAACCGAGACCTGCACAAGATCTATAGCAAAAGGCCTTCCCTCCATTTGTAAAGCCTTTTGCCACAGATCTGGTACAGTCCTCAGTCTGCAGAGAACAGAGGCCTAAAATATTATAGTGCGAGATCACATGAGATCAGTAGCACAGGATATTGCACTGCTGATTTTGCACTACTTCAGGCTTCTGTTCTCTGCAAATGCATTGAAGCAAGCAAAGGAACTGACAGCTCGCTAGATCGTCCCAAGGTGAGTCTCCATAGGCCCAGAGCCTGTGGAGACCTGGCTGGGAGTGGAGGAAATAGGCAGGGCAAATCTTGCAGTACCTCTGTGGTCATTCATAAGTGTGAACAACTGCTGTGGTGCTGCAACATTCGCAATTTCAGGACTGTCATAATTACTGGGGGACGGTTATGTTGTAACTTTGAACAGTCACTAAGTGAACTGTCATAACTGGAAGATTACTTCTATCATTATAGGAGGAAGATTATGAGTGGGGAAGCACCTCTATACTTAGTGTACTGACTGGAATCAATATAGTTCAGAAGAAGTTAGCAGTTGCAGCAATGAGATGGAGAAAGACAATACAACGACGGAGAGAGCAAAATAGCTCTGCTGAGGTATTTACACAAACATCATGAGTTGTAACTTGTGGACAGAGGTATATTTCATCTAACAGAAATATTATTCCAATTTACTCAAATTATTTTTTTAATAGATGGATAGTGCATGAATTTATGATAAATAATGCTGCCAGAAAACTGCAGGAAGTAGTCCAGATAGTCGCCAGGAGTCAACTCTGACTCAAAGTGTTCACTCCCAAATAACAATTTATAGTCTTTGTACAGTCACTAGTACCAATTAAAGGAAAATATTTGTAGCTCAGGGTTGAAATGCGGGGTCCTTGGTGCTCTTTGAGCTTGGTTGTTTTCTTGAAGACATTTTCATTACTCAAACTAGCAACAACGCTGATGATGTTACCTGCAATTGAAACATCTACAAGAAAACAAGCTGAGGAACCATCAAGAGTACCCCAGTCACTACAATGTAAAATACTAGTATAACTTTAAAATACCTTGTTATACAGTAGGTAAATAAATGGCCAAATGAGAGATTTAAGAAACCTGATTCTTAACTTTGATTGGAATCCTATGGTTTCCTATCATTCTATTTGTGCGGTTTCCTTTGTGTAATTTTTCCTGTTCCTCAGACCAATCTGAAGTATCTAAATCGGGAGCTTTTGATAGTATTTCATTGCCAAATGAGGTTTAAATTACTAAGTTTCTTATGAGCTTTGTTACTTTGGTAAATTATAATCAGTGAAACACAGAGAGCTGAATGAGAGAACCTGTGAGCTAATGAGCATTTTTGGACTTACTGCAGAGTTTATAGACCATGATTTGAAAGATCTCATTCATAATCTTCAGTTGAGAGACACATTTTTCGTATGTGTGACAAATTTGAGTGCGTATTCAGATAACTATTCTTGCACAATGTACTGAAACACAGAAGGGCTATAGATGTAATTCATTTTATTTCCTTTTTTTGTTCAAAGTAACAGAAAGACTTTGACTTGTTATTTCTGGTTGGTGGTATTGCTGAAGTTTTTCTGCAGTTTCCTCTGAGTCAGGTAGAATATTTTTTTGCCTTTTGAGACTCCAACCACATGCTGTCAGATAGCGTATTTTGTGCTGAAATAAGGCACAATTTGAATTGGAACAGGGAAGAACATTAATCTATATTGCTTTCTTGATTGAAAATTGCTAAGATTAATTAATATTAGAAGTTATTTGCACTGTCTGAGCCTGAAATGTAAATGATAAAAAATAAAAATATTTCAGTATGACAAAGTATTTTGATGCACACCCAAACATACATAAACGAATGTTTCTGCCTCTTTTAGGGGGCATTTGGTGGTTGGAGAGTTATTTTGAATGTTGACCCAGCGAAGGAATCAGGCTTCAAGCGTCTTTTGGAATCAGGAGGTGCAAAGGTGTGTATATTTGTTTAGATATCAGTATATTTGATAATCATAGGTGAGGGAAATGTTGCTATTTTAATAAAAAAAGAATGTTTTCAGATTATGTATTAAACCCAGTGGTGGACTGCTGCTGGTTCAGACCGGCTCATCCATACCAGTAGTTCCAACCACCAGCTGCGCCCTCTTCCCTGCCCCGGTACTATCCCATCCTATATATCTGGCTCGCTCGCCCTGCCCACTCAGCCAAGCTGATTTCCATGCCTCACCTGCTGTACTCACTGCGGCTGCTACATGCAGGAAATCCCCATGTTTTTGCAGCCATGCGCAAGTGTGAAGTGGGGGCATGTGTGCGCACTCATTTTCGGTTCTGCAGTAAGCGAACTAGTTGTTACATTATGTGCAGCCCACCTCTGATTAAACCTCAATAATTCTTTATAATTGAAAGAATTCCATTTGAAGGAATTATTTCAGTTATGAAAAAGGGCATGTGGGGGTAACACAAGAAGTGCTACGTGGGTTTAGAGGGCTGTATGGATGTGCACCAGAAATGCAGTATGGATCAAGGTGGGTGGCTGGCATAGGTTGCGAAGGATGCCTGGGAGTGCCCAAAGTGCTGTATAAATAGGGGAAGGTTCTCAGGTTGGTGTAGGTCAAGTAGAATATATGGGGCCATGGATGTATATGAGGTGTCACCGTGAGGTCAGGTCGGACATGTGGGGAGGTAGTGTGAATCAAGAAGAATGCTTGGATGGTCTCAGGGTTATTTGAGAGGTTCCATGCTGATCAACAAACATACTTGGATGGCATGGGTTGGGAAGGGTGCTTGGGAGTGTACTTATGCAGGTCAGAGCCAACTTACCAAGGGTGCAGGTCAGAAATCCCAGGTCCTGGATTTTGGACACATTTTGTAAATTAGACTATTCAACTCAAATTACCTTGATTCAAAAATTGTTGCCCTATGGTGCACTTGTCTGGTTAAAGGTCATGATAAGAATTTTATTAGTATATAGATATTTAGACCTACGTTACTCATTCTGATCTACACAGGGGAAAAAAGTGGGAAAGCACACTATTTACCTCTAAAAAAATTTAGAGTAAGTTTTTGCAAAATGCAGATGCAATCCATGAGAGTCTTACCCACATGAGCAGACATTGATCATCTATCATTACCATCATATTATATTTCAGCAAAATACTGTATACATTTTTTTAAAAAAACTGACAAGCTATTTTCCTGAAGGCTACATGTTAGATGGTCTTGTTCAGTTCCTAAAATTGATAAAACTAATTCCATACTGCATAAGTAAACCAGAATCTCTATCTGATTGAATCTACAGGTGTTACCTGCATATTCTCCACCTATCTTTAGAGAAGTTACTCATTTTTTTGCTGATCTTAATAAACTAAAGCCAGAAGATGTGAGAATTAATATAAGAGAGGCTGCAGCTCAAGGAGTGAATTGCCTGAAGCCAGAATACATTGCTGACTATCTGATACAGGTTTGCATATTAGTGTCATAATACAATTTTGAATTATCAAGGCTATGTTTTATTAGATAAATAAATAGTCCTCAACTTACTTGTTCATTTAACAATGGCTCAACTTCAGCAAAGTGACTTACAAGTCACCCTTACAATTATAAGCACATCAGCCCTGCGGTCATGTGATTAAAATTTGAGCATTTGGCAACCATCTTGCATTTATAACAGTTGCAGTGTCTTGAAGTCACATGATTGTGATTTGAAACTTTCCCAGTCAGCTTCTGATAAGTAATAGCAATAGCACTTAGACTTATATGCTTCACAGTGCTTTGCTTTAAGCCGTTTACAGAGTCAGCATATTGCCCCCAACAATTTGGGTCCTCATTTTATCATCCTCAGAAGGATGAAAGGCTGAGTCAACCTTGAGCCTGTTGAGATTCCAACTGGCAAACTGCAGGCAACAAGCAGTCAGCAGAAGTAGCCTGCAGTATTGCATTCTAATCACTGTGCCACTGTGGCTGTTAAGCAATGCAATTGGGGCAGCCAGATTATTTAATCACCATTTGATGCATTTCATGATCGCATTTAAAACTCTCACAAAATAGATCCAATCATGATGACTTGTTTAACAACTGCATTGCTTACCAACTGTAATTCTGGTCTCAGTTGTCTTAAATTAAGGACTTATCTGTATATCCAGTGAGGTATTATTATTTGAATTCAGGCAGACCAGTTTGAAGGCTCCCTAGATGACTTTGAGTTCTCTCCTCTCCTCTCCCATCTCCTCCTCTATCCCATTCCACTCTCACCCTTTCTGCCCAACCTACCCAACAGTAGAAGAAATTAAGAGTTCTGTATATGTTATGTTGCCTTAAGCTCTTTGAGCAAAAGCACGGAATAAACATAAGGAACAATTCAACATATTTCAAACCTATAGCAGTGGAATGCTTTGTGCACAATTAAAATGATAGAAAGTATCTTACATTCACTTTATGTCTCAGGAATAGAGATTATGAAAAATTACTCCTATTTGGTTTCAACATGAACTTTTCAGACAGCAATATAATAATGCTTTCAAGTAGTAATTTGTTTCTCCATTGTTTTTCTAACAAGGAATATATGGTAGCAGGAAGATTGGCCTAAAAAGAAAATGTCAGATAAAAAACATGAAAATATAATTCTTAAAGCTGTTTCAAAAACTGCTGTCATTTTTTTTTTTAAGGAACCATCACCTTCAATGGAAAACTATCATTTACCAGAAGCTGCTGCTTATCTTCAGAATAGTAAAACACTTGGAATTGGGTTGTCTCAAAAACGTAAAGCTGCTGAAGAAAAGCATACAGCAAAGAGGTCCAGAATTCACTGAGGCAACCAATCTGAAAATATAATTTTTAAATTTCTGTTTTCCTTCCAAGATAAAATATATTAATTTTTGTTGTGTGCTTTGGATTTCAAGAAATAACTGCAACTTTTGTTATAGGCTTGGAGGAATACGTATGTAGATTCATATTGTACTTGAAATGGTACTTGAAGTGAACTTTGAGTAAATGCATTAAAAAAACTATTAAGATAGAACACACAAGGCCATCTAACATAACTTTTGCATGTGTCTGCCTCTTATTGGTTTCCACAAAACAATTATATATTATATAATATGTAACATTTATATAGGTTGGTATATCAGCTTATATAAGGAAAGGACATAGCCCCACTGAAGTTTTTCCTGCTTTTATAGTTCATCCCTCCTTTTCTAAAAACATGCGCTTTAGCAGCTTGAGAATTTTCTTTTCAATGGAGAGAACAGGTAAGCATCTTTAAAGATAGAACATTACCTTCCAGATCAAGGGTAATCTGGTTTTTAAAGTTAAAAACCAGAAATTTTAAAAAAAATTCAGAATTGCCTAACCAAAATTTCAGACTTTTTATTTTATTTGTTCCTAAATAACTTGCTTATTAACTGGGATGTAATTTATATAAAGTTCAAATTCTGTGACATGTTTAAAGTAATCTCTCAGTACTTTCATTTATTAAATCAATGTTTTAATAACAGTATCAAGGAATCTATGCAACTAGTATCAGCCACATCTGAGACAGTTTATTTAAATTGGTCTCCTATTTATTTATATCAATAGCAGTAATGCAGGAGTGTCAAACTCAATTTTATTGAGGGCTGCATCAGGACCGTGATTGACCTCAGAGAGGATGGGTGTGTGTGACCAGCTTGACATCATTTCCCAAACTGCTTGGCATGTTTCCTCTTTGAATTGGATAGACAGGCTGAAGCGATGCTGGCCCGATGTTTCCTCTTTGCATTGGGTAGACTGGGCCGAAGCAACATAGGCCAGCCCCTTACATTTTCCAAGGCAGCCCTGTAGGCTGAATGCAGCCCACAGGCTTTGAGTTTGACACCTCTGCAGTAGTGAGAATAGGAAGATTTCAAGTAACAACTGCTTTGTAGAAACGAAGAGATCATTCACTGTCTCCTTTCAAAATTCTATTGGGTTTTCACTTTTCAAAAAGGATTTCAAAGAAGTGCAAATGAGAGGAAAAACATACTTTCAGTATTTGGAGACTTGGAAATTAGATGTAGATTATATTCTTTAGTAGTAAAACTAAAACTGAATCTGATGTTTGCTGGTTTTGTTTTTAAAACTACCTGGTGTCTACAGTAAATAAGAAACAAACAGATCTGATGTAATATTGAACAGTTGCTAATTGATAAAAGGACCTTTTCTCAGGCAATATAACCAATGAAGATAACACTACTTTTGTTTTGAAAAAGCATATAACAGAAGATTTCTACAAAAACAATAACAAACTGTGAATGTAAGTTTATTTCAGAGATTACAAAAACGATAATTCATCTCATCCATGCAAATCCCAAGAACTTTATTAATACAATTATATCTGCACAGAACCAAAAAAGGGATGTATAAATTTTGAAAACTCAACCATCCTTTTTAGAAAGCCCGTTATTACATGATCATTAATATATGTGTAAAGAACTTTACTATAGTAGTGGTAAAATACTGTAAATAAAACCAAGTTAAATATTTTCTTTTTGTGACAGATTTCAGCAAATTTAATTACACCTTGTACTCTTATAGCACCTTCACTGGAAAACTCAAAAACATTTTATAAAGCTGAAGTCATCTCTGTTAAGTAGGGAAGTATTGTCTTTGCATCTTGGAAAACAAGCATAATCCAATTGCCTCTAATTTCCCATGCTGTATTTGATAGACGCTTCCTCCTTTGCAATGGTTTCAAACTTGGTCATATTCTTGGATTTGCCACTTGACAAATTTTCTACATTTTTGTGAAAATAAGTAATTTCAGTGAAATCCATTATAATTTTGGTAGAACAAATGTTAGAAATATTTATTTTTGCATTTTAATCACAGCCTGTTATCTGAAGTACCTCAGCATACTTATGGCCAGATAACCTAGTTTTACCCTTTTTCATTTTGCTCCTAAAAAGAAAAGGCATTCTAGGCATTCCAAGAGAATAAACGTGACAAGTCTATCTCACAACAAATTGAATAGGTCTTCAATCTTTATGGTGTTATTCATATTCCAAAGTATATCAAAGATAGACTCATGGCAATATTCTCAATGATGCTTCATCTATTTGTAGAGGGCTAGCACAACAATATTCAAAATGCACTGCACTACCTAGTATCTGAAGTGGTACAATCCAGAATTCTACAATTTTTGTGCAGAGCAGTTTTATAGACAAGTTGTATTTTTTCATAGTAAACAACTATTCCAAAGCAGATTATCTTTTGCTCCACAGAACCGTCTCACCATCTTTTTATTCCTACCTCGTTGGATGTTAGAAATTATTAAGTATTTTAACTTCTCTAGTATGGGCAAATGAACTCATATATGGGAATATTAACATATGGGAATATTTATGGTTAATTTCCAGAATGTAATAGTTTTTAAACATGAATGGGGAAATCCCCTGGACAATTGACATTATTGTCTTAAGCATTTGCATTCCCCTCCTGGAGCCAAGTGATCATCTTGATTTATTAAATAATGAAATTAATGGGGTATGAAATAACTCGTAGAATGGGTCAGATCATATACCGTATTTTTCAGTGTATAAGATGCACTCCCTCCCTCCCAAAAATGGGTGGAAATGTCTGTGCTTTTTATACAGTGAATGTTGCCGAAGCCCTGCCCACCCACTGCCCCCCACCTTTAGCCTCTGCCTCCCAGCAGTTTGCCTCCTTGCAAACAGCCTAGTCAGCTTCAGCACAGCCTAATTAGAACAAGCAGCTGGTTGTCGGTTGATCTCCCTCCCGATGATCAGCTATTCCAGGCCGCAGGGATCGCCTATTGCCATCTCCATGCACCCCATTTTCAGCTTCAGCATCCCATTTTTGGCCTCCATGTACCCCATTTTTGATCTGTTCCAATCCCCACCACCTGCAACAGCAGAAAGTAGGGCATGCAGAGGTGGCAATAGGCGATAGGGATCCCTGCAGCTTGAAACAGCTGATCGTTGGGAGGCTGTTTCAACAGACAACTTGTGCTAAATCAGGCTGTGCTGAAGCTGACCACACTGTTTGCTGCAAGGAGGCAAATTGCTGGAAGGCAGAGGCAGATTTTTTTTCTTGTTTTCCTCTGCAAAAGCTAGGTGCGTCTTATACTTTGGAATGTCTTATAGTCCAAAAAATATGGTATATAGTGAAACCCATCTGAATTCTTAACTTTGCAATAGTACAGGCAAGCAGGTTGTTTTTGTCTATTCCCCAGAAACTGATATTGTTTTTCCACATTAAGCAGCTAGTACCCACCATGATACATAGGATGGGGGGAGTTCTTTATAATGAATTCTGTCCCAGCTTGGACTGTAGAACTTGGGCAGATTCTAGGGATAACTTTGACAATATTTTGGATTCCTTTCAGATTGTATATATTAAGAAAGTAGAGAGGAGGTGCAGAATGATAATAGCTATTACCTGGTTATGCAATTTTCTGTTTTCTGGGCTGATTTAAATAGCCATGATAAACCATACTAGCAGAAATTATCATCTCCCTGTATTTTTCTATTCCAGAGAAGTCAGTTAAGGTTGATAGCATTTGAATGATTTTGTGAATCCATTTTAATTGAGCTTTTGATCAAGATAAGATAATGAAACAACCTTCTGGACTGCTTTAGGATTGAGGTTTGGTATTGTTTCACAATGTTTCCAGTTTTCTTGACAAATAATATCCAGGTGGCAGTATGATTTGTGTTCCTATTATCTTGTCTTGAATGTAACTTTATACCATTATTCGACATGAATTTGATAGGGGAATGTTTTCTACAATTCTGATATCAGTTGTCAATACTAGACTGATATTATTCAGTTCTATACTCCTTGTACACTGATTCTAAGCATCTGGTAAATTTGAACGTTACCCAAATTTGATAATAGGTAAATGTTACTGTTGGTTAAAAAGATGACCTGGATTCTGAGACTGAAATATATGCTGTTTTTAATAAGATTGCATTCCCAGTGAAATGCTGCTTTGAACCCTAAATCCCATTGAATTTGCAGATACTGAGGAATCTGCAAGATTAGATTTATACGAATTGTCCATACGCTGGTTACATGATATTATGACTGTTGCAATACATACTGTGGGCTACCCCTTGAAGTGTCCAAACATTTCAGTTGGTGCAAAATCCAGCAGGCAGATTGCCAAATTATGCAAGGTGCAAAGTTCATAAACTGCTGGCACTGGTTACCAGTTGCTTCACAAGCAATACTTAAAAGGTTGCTATTCTTAAAGTCTCAAATGGCTTAGGGTCTCATTACAAATTTATTTGGTTAACATTGGGAGACTTCCCACCCCCACCCATGTCATTTTTAAACACATCACACAGATGTAGCTTCCCTTTGGTCATGAAAAATAGCACTTTTTCCTGCATTGTTGGTTCATCACATTCTTTATTATTAATGGTTTTTCTTGCTAATTTTAATTTGCATTGTTTTTTAAACAAAATTTTGTTAGCTACCTGTAATACCCAATAGAGGTGTAAAGAGCAGCATATTCAAATAAATAGCATTTATTATTTCTTTTGGAGAAGTGGACACAGGATAAATCTATTTAAAACTCTTGCAGATCAATTATTGTCCTATTTTGTCTAAAAACTGAAAGCAATCAGTTCAGTTGTCTCTATAGTTGATTTGGTTTAGGTAATTTATCCCAAAAAATTGATTCAATTGTCTGAAACTAAGCTTCTGTAACTTCAGCATGCCATCTGTTAAAATATGAATATTAACCTTTAATAATTTAAGGCCTCTGCATAAAACATGTTTCTTACTGAAGTACTGAAATGAGCATATAGAAAACATGCTCTGCATTTTTACTGTATATCATGACTGAATATAGTGTTCACAGCCTATTAATTGTCGATACATGGGATTTGAATTCAGTATATGATTGACTATACAGTCCAAAACTTGTTCTTGACATGAGTTGTGCTGATTGGATCTATGAACTGTGTATCTCTTGATCCCTATTCAACTGCGACTGCCAACAGACCTTTAACAGATACACCAGTTAAATAGCATGGTACAATTGAGAATTATAAATATACATTTTGGGATCTGTATAGAAGCCTCAGAAAATGTTCTTGGGAAGTCTTAATGCTTCTACTGAACCAATAGTAACCCCCCCCCCAGTTATTATTTTTATTACCAGTACAAAATACCAAGATATATAAAATGTGCTGGCAATAGCAGAAAAAAGCTGCTCAAATAAAGTTTGTTGTCTGAAGTTGACTTAAGAGCTTGCTAAATTATAGTTCATATTTGTTTGACTAGGAACACAGACACTGCTTTTGTTTAAAAAGCATCACTCATTGTTATGCAGGAAGGAAGTTACAGCCAAATTAAAAATATATACATGGTCCTCCAGAGGTAGTTTTTCTGGGCATTCATAGAGTAGCAATGAACTTAAATACAATTCAGAATAAACTTTAGGCTAACTATGATTTCAGAAGTATGAATCAAATACTCTGAACTTCAAAGACAGACTGATAAAAACTGGGACTGTTTTCTTCAAGCTATCATTTATTTTAATCAGTTCACAACTTTATGTCTGAATTAAAAGAATACTCATTTGCATTCAGGTCACCTTAGTTTGTTTCTTTATAATTAGCCATTTTGCCCATGGATAACAAAGCAATTATGTAACAAGTATATATTAGTATATATGACATTTGTTAGGATTGATAAGATGCAGAACTTCAGAGTGCATAAAGTCAAACCATCCACATGTATATGAGCTTCCCCCCAAATTAACACAAACTCAAGGAATAATTCATTAACATAAAATATGCAATTTGTTCACACTAGAGCTCCATTTTCTTTTCAAAGATCTGACTTTAATTCAATGGTGTACTATTTCAATGAAAGCATGTTAATAACTTATGATGTGAACGTTTTTGCTTCACTACAAAAAGCTGTCGACTTTAACAGTGTTTGCTATTAAAGAACATTTTTGCCACTTGATATTGGTGTTGTTAACAGTGACAGAGTGAGGTAGATGATGACCACACATTTCAAGTTATTTATGGGCCACCAATACTTTACAATAGCCAATTCAATGCGTATCTATGAATGAACTCAGCAGAACTTTTTTCTTATAGCATACATAAGACTATAGCCTTAAGTTTTAACACCATGATCATGTATTTGCCACACTGAAGTGATGCATGGCATCAGAGCGTGTGTGTGTATGTGTGTGTGTGTATTACACTCCTAAGTTCATGAACATTTCCATATTTATTGTTACAATATTAACTTTCTATGCCAACTATGCCCAAGAACTCAAGTGAATATACAAAGGACAGCTTCATCTACCCTATCATACAGTATATTTAAACTTGATTCATGTGTAACAATTTTAATAAAATGTCAAAGCTGGAATTTAAAATTGTAAATTTCACATAATCTTGGTTCTTCAGCTTTAATACTCTGCAAAGGCTTTGTTGGCAAATAGACAACTTTCAGGAAAGATATGCAACTCAACAGTGTCAACTGTTTTACTTCCAGTGATCTAAGTATGTAGAAGACTGGTTCTGCATCTGTATAAAACACAGCTACTTAGAAGAATATATCTCACAATTCTTAATAGGAATAAAATATTATTCTAAGCAGTCTAGTCTTCATTAAAGCAATGATTTCATATTCTAAACACTCCTTAATTGCAAAGTCATCTTTTTATAAAGTATATAGCTACCTCATAAGTAATATATTTGTCTAAATCCTGGCTTGAGAGTCCAAAAAACAGCCAGACATTTGGAAAGACATATCAGGAATGGCCACATTAGATTCAGATTGGAAGAATAAAGAAAAAAAAATGAACCCAGGGAGCAAGAATTCTATTTTGGAGCTCGTTTGAATTCTATTCACAGTTAATGTTATACAGCAATAATATAGCACAAACTAGTATTCAAATACTGTTAATATTTGTCCAAATAAATGAGTACATCCCTGGTCAGGAAATTGAGTTTTAACTGAAGGTGCCATTACTCTTTGGGCAGCAGAAGAAGAAAAATGCCATAAATGCAACATCCTATTCGCAAAATATATCCAAATCTTAAACAGAAAATACAGCAATGGACATTTTCCACTACACATATAAGTATCTCCATCTGCAAATATAATTGAATGTGTGAGCAATAGCTGATGCTTCTTAACAGATTGCTATGGTTATATATTCAGCATGACCTTCTCAAAAATAAGTCCCAGATATTACAGAAGCATTATAGAATATTAGAATATTCCCAGATATAGAATTCATTGACCATTTATCTAATGAAAATCTAACTCACTGAGATCCAATAAAGTATATATAGTTGCATATTCCATGCAACTACTGACTATATTGCAATTTGTCAAAACTGGAGAGCTATTTTTCAAATGAAGAGCTTACACAGATGAAACCAGTTAATACACAGACTAGTGTCCATAAGTTTTCTATCTGGATATGTATTTATTTTCTGATAACTAAATTTAAAAAAAAACTCAACACTATGCTGCATATTTTTTTTAAATCTTTGTGCATTAAAGGTTCCTAGTAAATTATGGCTACATGTGAAAGGATATAATAAATGGGGCACATTTAAGGTCACTTAAATTTGTTATTTATATTATCAACTCAGATGGCTGACTTCTGCAGGATTTCTTAGAGGAATCCAGTAGAGCTGGTTTCGAGTTTCAGATGGCCACCAAAGAGTTGTAACCTTTTCCAGAAGTTGTGATCCACAT
The DNA here is from genome assembly GCF_049901715.1 of Pseudonaja textilis. Taxonomy (NCBI): domain Eukaryota; kingdom Metazoa; phylum Chordata; class Lepidosauria; order Squamata; family Elapidae; genus Pseudonaja; species Pseudonaja textilis. The sequence continues at coordinate 55,580,395 of NC_142008.1, read as the reverse complement.
GGTATCCACAATGAGTGCAGCAAGTCTGAGGTAGTCAACCTTTACGAAGGCTCAGTATCTGAACATAAAAAAATTTGAAATAACCACTGGCTGCAGAGGAATCAAAACACCGGGAACTCTTGTTTAACAATTTACATTAATTTCCCTTATAATACAAAGGTGTACCAAATTATACTTTCAAAGTGCAGAAAAGCAATCACTTACGTCAAAGTAGTCTGCACTTGTTGTAGAAGATCCAGCAGAAACAAGACGGCATGTTCATAATTGGTGTAGTTTAGTTACCTTAAGAGTGGAAGGGTATCAAACAACCATTCCTTAATTGTAATATGTGTGCAGATTTACTGATCCCCAAGCACAGCATATTGGTTGTCTAGCTGAAGTTTAGTTGCCTGAGATTTTGAAACCTCATCCCTACCTCTATTTTTGTGTTTTACTACTTCAAAGCTCTTCTCCATTTCTTTATCCCTAAGGGAAAATAAATGTAATCAGTAACTGTCTTAGACACACTTGCCCTTTAGCAATATTAATTAATGACACGAATTTAGTTGCAAAATTCCATGACTAGGGCCCTAACAAAGGAGACCATAATCCAAAGAAGTATTGCAGGCATGATTAAGGGCTTGCATATGTACTGATGACATTTCTCTGAACAAACCTCAATGCCATTTCATTTACTGATTCTGAAGTGACACACTGGGTTCTGTTATATAAGCATATAAATTTAAAAGTTTTGATAGCATTACTGAGGCAGTTCACTGCATTGCAGACACAAAAATGTATCCCAACTTCTCAGACTAACACTGCAACATGTCAATAATTATGAATATGAAAATGTCCTAAATTAGAAACTATTCCAAAGCATAGGCTAAATGCAAAGAACCACATATCTTATTTCTGCATGCTTGCTTTTTGAACTGAACTTGTCCCATGTGAAAGCATCTACTGACTTGGAATACTTATTTATAAACAGTCTGTTACAAGAATATTGATATTCAAATAAAATCAATTCTGTAAGGAGTGTCTAAAACACACATTCTTAACACACTTATAATCCCAAATGCAGTAACAGATTACGAAACAAATCTGGCAAATGCCACCTTCGTGTACATTATGGTACATATACTGTAATTTACTGTTTAAGTTAAACTTTGATAAACCTAAAATGAAAATTTGAACCATTTAGTATCAGTTACAAGCTGAAGTTTTGCAATGGAACAAGCCCCCTAGAAGATAATTTGATATTAGGAATGGGCCCAGATCAAGTTATACAACAATCTCACATCCCACTTCTCTAAATAGCACTGAATAAATCAAGACCTTTTTTTAAAAAATTCAATCTGAACTGCAGGTAAAATCCATAACCTCCCTAGTTATGCTTAAAACACACTTGCTTCCTCTAGTGCAGATCACATTGTATACTTGTTTATGATCTGTGGATAAAACTATGAGATTGCTAGGTTTGGAGAAGAATGATTTTAAGGAAATATTTTAGATTATTGTGATACTTACTTTCTAGTATCTACTTGCTTGGCAGTGGACTGCAACGATGGAAATTGTGTATCACTATAGATCTCTGGGGGACCTTGTGGCACTTTTCGTGTCCTGCCTTCTCTTGCACCAGGTGGCCTATATACTCCACTGGATTGCACTGGCTCTGGATTTTCTGTAAAGAATTTAAAAACTTAAACAATCAGATGTAATTAAATAAATGTTAAGTGAAATTTTTCAATTTAATATTTAATTAATTTATTTTTAATTAATTTAATTAATATTTAATTAATTTATTATTTAATTTATTTAATTCTACACTCAATAATCTGGCTATATAAGTAAAGACTCCTTTGTATCAGACAATCTATTATTTATGCAAGTTAGAAATAAAATATTTCCAAAGGAATATTCATTTTTAGCAAGAAATCATATCTATATTTCAAGTTTATTCAATAGATTTTCATTCCGCTAAAAATGAGATAAAATGGCTGATTCAGTAAACATTGGTAAATTAAAAGGAACATAGAGCAAAACTCACCAATAATTTCAGCAACAGGTATTTGTGTAGGAGCAGACCTATTCCAAGGACCAGATGATTTCTCCACACTTCCAGCTGGTTCCTCACTGTTATCCCTTGGTTCTTCTTTTTTATCACTTTCTTCTTCTTCTTTTTCACTGACAAAAAAAAAGCTATTGCAGCATTCATCACTTACGTAAACACATTCATATTATAATATGTAAACTGTGTAATATGTAGTACTTAGCATACAGTAGTACTGAAAGTATGTCATTATTTAAAATAAGAGAATATCTCCAATCTCATGCTATCAATTGATAACTGACAATTAGAACACAATCATGTCAATAACTATAAGCTCCTAATAAAGATGATGAAAAATGTTTAGATATGAAAAAAACTTGTTTTTAATAATCAACTAATTACTGAACAGTAATTTCTCCATCAAGCACAGAAATATTAAAACGTTTAAGAACAGGAAGCATTGTTCATGTTTTGAAGCAATGCTAGCTACTGTGTGGCAAGCTTAGAAATAAGACCTGACTAAGTTTTTCTTCACCTAGAACTTGCAATAACTGAGTCATTCATAAATACAGAACTATAGTTTTCAATATATACCTATATACTTTCAAGACAATAATACCTAATTTGCATGGACTGAACTCTGAGGCCACTGTAGTCAATTATTTCTTCCTGCTCAAATTCTTTCCAGTCATCCTCCTCCTGCAAGATGAAGATTACGTAGGCTCATTATTCTTAATAAAAGACAATCACCATTGGAAGCTATAGAATGACTGTCACAGAAAAAAGTCATCCTGCTAAGATTTAAATATTCCCAGCTCTTCTATTATATCAGAAGCTGAACAGTGCCAATTTGTAACTAGATAGACTATTTCCACTTCTCAACATTCCATAAATATCTAATACACCTTAAGTTATTTTCAGTTTCCCCCCAAAATAAGCCCTAGTGAGGGGATGGGAGTAGCCAGCCTGTTTCCCCTCATAAACACAGGCAACGATCCCTGAGGTGTGGCGGCTCCTTCCTCTCCACAATCACTTTAATGACCCTTTAATCACGGTCCCATGGATCAGCTGAGTCAGTGAGTGTCGAGAGCTGCCTCTCATTCTGTCTCTCCAGGTGTCTGAAGTGTTTCTCCACTCTTGCCAGCCTCGGCCCCCCACAGGCAACTTTGTAGCCAAGGGCCCCTCTCTTCCCTCAGCTCACCTTGTAGCTCTGGAGCAGGCAGCTAACCATGCTTCATCAGGCCTGGAGCTCAGGTCTTGTGCAGGCTGCTGCTATGACAAGGCAGAAGACCATGCAGCACGTTGAGATAGTCTTCTCCTCCTGCCCCTGCCTGGCTGCCCCTGCTGCTGCTGGTCTTGCAAAGGCTCTTTGCCCTCCTAGCTGATGGCTTTCGGCCACCCTGCAGCTTTGGCAGGCAGGCACTCTGTGGTGGCACTGCAATGCCCCCTCCTCCATCCATCTGCTCCTGACTGATGCGGAATAATTTGGGGGCAGCAAAGGAAAAAGGGGCAATCACCCCTCCCTCCTCTGTCCCACTGCAGAGCTTCTACAGTGGATTGGTAGAAAAATCTCCCCCCTACACACACACTTGCAGATCACTTTCTGAAAGAATTCTGACCCTGCCTGCCCATTGTGCAGGAGTTTCCGATCTTTCTCCCTCCTGCATCTCAAGTAAAATCAAATGATTAATGAGGTATCCAACAAAATCCAAGGAATGGCCAAAATTCTGCCCCTCTGCTCCACCCTACTCACCTAAATCAGATCCCCTCTCTGCACATCAATTTTCCTGATATGTGAGAACAAAGCAAACCCAGCACCAGGCAGAAGCAGCCGAGTAGGGCTGCTGAGAGCAGCATGGCCAGGAAGGGAAGAGCCCCATGAGGCCAGCAGCAGCAGGCCAAGCAGCGGGAGGAGGCATGGGGGGAAGCGATCCTGATGCACCATGCGGCCTTCTGCCTCATTGTAGTAGCAGTCTGAGCAAGACCTGAACTCTAGTGCCCAACAGCAGCAGTGCCAGCTGGCAGGGAGGGCAGAGGCTAAGGCATGCCAAGAACTTGGTCTGTTGCAGCCACAGGCAAGTACTTTTGGGATAGAGGGCGGGGCCAACAGTAGCAGTGCTCCCACTCCCATCATCCCCCGTGCTTGCTGCCTCCTGTAGATAAAAAAATGAAGACATCCCCCAAATAAGGCCTAGTTCTTATATTCGAGCCCAAAAGAAAATAAGACCAGATCTTATTTTTGGAGAAACACGGTAGTAATTAAATGTTTAATTAAATTTTTATTTCAAAATATACACTATATAGAACTCTTAGTAATGTTTAATACAGTAAAATTCTAGTGTTATGCAAATTGATTCCAATTTTAAAATTAAAACTTAAAATTTAATCATACTTCCAAGATTGTAAAACCTCTCTACAGTATGAAAGATAGCATATTGCGTAGATTTTCTGATATTTAGTCATATGTCCCCACTTTCATAGTAGAAGTTAGCTTTGATCTGACTAATTCAGTTTGGTTTAAAAGGGAACATCGAAATCAAAACTCCTCAATCTCTTAAAACCAAGCTTACAAAGGAATGAAAAGGAGGAGAGAGAATTAGCTATATTTTAGTTTAGACCCAAGTTACTATCTACCTTTGAAGATACAAAATTTGTATTTCTCACTAACATGCTGTGAAGAAAACATAAATGATTTGCAAGTTAAAAACTATTTTGCTGAATTATGGCATATACATTTGGTCAACAATGTATTTAAGATGGAATGGATCTTCATTTACCATTAACTGATGTAGGCCACATTCATCCACTTATTTGCAAAAATCCCTTCCTCTCCAAGAGTCAGAAGGAAATCAGACTACTCTAAATCTTTGCTGTTCTACACTGCACTCTTACAGAATGGATTGATGCTGTATTTTTATAACAAGCAATATATTAAGGGCTGTGAGGGCTGTTATTTGAAATTCCTAGTCTCTATATATTGTTTTTCATTTCAATTATTGAATGCTTTAATATTCCTTATAACATGCCAGCACAATTCAGACTAGAAAAGGCTACAAAAAGAAAAGGCACCAATCAGTTATTTAGCAACTAGTAGCACAGCAGCAACAATGAATTGGCAGTGTCAAAGCCTGAGGATGCTCCATAATATATCTTTTGAGGTAGAGGAGGCTGGTCCTTCCCGATGATAGCAATGTTTGGACAAGTGAATCTGCTGAGTTTTCAAAAACTGGCAGACTGCACAAGGCTGTTTGTCCATAGTTTATACCCATAGCTTGGGTGTTTAAGCACTAGATATCAAAGAGATAGAATGTTTTGTTTATCCTTGGCTGCCATTTGGTAGTGATCCAGTTCTTTGCAATCAATGCACATCTGCTGAATAAAGCTTTGTTGAAGAATAAAAAAGGTAAAGGTTTCCCTTGCATATATTAGTTTCTGGCTCTAAGGGGTGGTGCTCATCTCCATTACAAAGCCGAAAAGCCAACACTGTCCAAAAACATCTCCGTGGTCATGTGGCCGAAAGTGACTAAATGCCAAAGGTGCAAGGAACACTGTTACTTTCCCACCAAAGTAGTCCCTATTTTTCTACTTGCATTTTTACATGCTTTCAAACTGCTAGATTGGCAGAAGCTGGGACAAGTAACAGGAGCTCACTCTGTTATACAACTCTAGGGATTCGAAACACTGAACTGCCGACCTTTCAACAAGCCCAGCCACTGAGCCACCATGTCTTTTTGTTGAAGAATCAAGTTTGCCAAAAGGTTTGAGAAATCATGAGGAGCCAAGCTTTTCTTGGGAGCAATAGCCATTTTCAAAGAGAATGAGACATTAGTAAAAAAGACAAGTACAATTACAATTACAATATCCCCAACTTGCTCTTAATCTCTACCCAAGCTGACTTGACCTTGATTGAGGTATTTTAGTTGTTCTAAGTATTTTGGGGGGGATTTCCTCCTCAAGGGGAAGAGCAGGCAATTACACTGAATTCTGAAACTTAGCCTCTTGTTATATATGGACAGTTTCACAGGTGGCATGCCTCCTCTCGCAGTCATCAATAGCCTTGCTTTCCTGCATAATTTGTTCGGGGATATGTGTGAAGAAAAATTAGTATATTGTTTTAGTCTACAGTACCATGAATCTTGAGAACTAGAGTCATATAGAAGCAATGCTGAATGAGATAAATTTTGGTCTGATCCAATGCATTGTGAATACATTTATATTTAATGGCTGCTTTTGGAGGGAGGCCATAAAACAGTAATAATCGTGTACCATTATCATACTTTATACATTGAAGCCCATTTTTATTCTGCCTTAACAGCAACAGTCCTGAGTGCGAGACAAACTTGGACAAGCAAGACTGAGCAATTCTCCACTTTGATCCATAAGTCGCCCCCCATACCAGCCTATTTTCTAACAAAATGGATTCCCATTGCCCCTAACCTCGGCCCTGGCCCCACGAGCCTAGAAAGCTGACAAACTGGCTCCCACGCGCCCGAGAGAAAACCCAAGATGGCCTAGCTGGGATATAGCGACGCCCTCTACCGAAGGGAAGTTACCAACGCCCATAGGAAGTACTCACGATAAAGTTTCCTCCTCGTCTCCAATTCTCTTCCATCCTAGTTCCTGGCCAACTCGAGCCCATAACTCTCCCAGTTCTCCCTGATCGGTCTAGGCTCCTTACCTTGTTTGCCGCCTTAGCAGTGCCAGTGGCCGCGTTAGCATTAGAGGCGGCCCCATGGGCGCCTTCTGCTTGCCGGCTTCCCCCAGTCACACCCGCGACAGGGGCATTGGAAGAGGCAGCCGAGGAAGGCGCGGCAGTGGCACTTCCTCGGCTGCTTTTCTCTTTCCGTTTCTTTTTGTCTCGCTTCGCGAAAAAGTCGTCTAAGCTCCTCTCCTCGGTTTCTGCCATGGCGATGGCGGCGGTAGCTCCTCCTCACGCTCCGGTTCAAACCGGATATGACTGACGGGACTGACCAGTCGCGTCTCCTTAAGGACAGTCAGCGATCCCCAAAACCTCAATGGTTGAGGGGAGAGGAGAAAGGGCAGTGAGAATTCGGCGCGCTCAGCACCCTCGCGTGCTCTTTACGTTCGACTGGGTGCCCGCCGCTTCCGTTCTCTTGTGGGTAGCAGAGGTCCAGGCTTAAACTGCCGCCGCGCGCGCGCTTTCACTCCCGTTCCTGCCTCAACGCAATTCGTTCGAAGAGGAGCAGAACAGCTTCCGCTCCCCACGTTGGTGGCCACACTTGCCACAGCCGAAACAGAAGGCTGAGAAGAAGAAAGGGAGGGGCACTGTCAGAGCTTTTCTAATGTAATATTCGAAGAGCCACTTTATTGGATATTGGAACGGGAAGGAGGGAAAGCGCATGCACTTGTCCCTCCGTCCACCAACCCGCTGAAAGAAACGAAGAGTCTTGGAGCCAATTAAAAGGCCTGGAGAGAGGGGCGGTTACTGACGTGCCCTTAGTAGTGAGTGCCGGCAGCATGAACGTTAGGAATTCCTGCGGGTGAATTAACTAGTGCGCATGCATGGGGACAGTAGAATTTTGAGAAGTGATTCGTTAGCGTAAAGTGGGCGGAGCTTGGCGCGGGCATGCGCTATGAGGCGGGAGAGGAGTCTGCAATTTGACTTTATTTCTAGTGACTTCTCTGAAGCATGGACGAAGGTAGACTGCAGAGGTCGCGGAAATGTTGCTTATTGCTATCAAAGGGTTCTTTTTAATTATCTTCTTAACTTCAGTTTGGAGCGCCTGTAGTCAGCCTTCTAGTTGTTTTTCTCGTGCTTTTTGTATCCTAAAGTTCCCTTTAGAATTATCAGCAAAATAGATTTAAAAGGTTTTGCTCCAAGTCATTACCAGTTTTAAAGTCGCTACATCCTGCCATGATGTAGACGCAAGGCTTACTTCCATACATTGATTAAAGTATACTACGTTAAATGCAACTTCAGTTGCGTTGAATATTTTGTGTGTACAAGGATCTCTCGTTTTAAACCTTGTTTATTATTCCCAAAAGTGTTTTTTCCTTATTGTTTACATTGTAGGAAGTTAGCACCCACCCCTCTCCTAGAAAAATGAAATATCCTGGGAAATATTAAAAAGGCAGAATATTTCCTATAAAAAGAGTAAAGTAGAAACTCAGAGAAGCAGAAACTCAGCCCCCCCCACTTTGCTAATGGGCCATTAAGGCCTAGGCCAGAGTATTCTACATAATAAAGGGTCTACCCATCTCACCACCTGGCCTGGGAAGATTGTATTGCCAACACTCAGGTGAAGCCATGTGGTCCAGATAAAGCCTACAAAGTTAGCTAAGACCCCACCCCACCCCTGGGAGTCTGACAGCCAGTGGGATATATTTCTTACACAGGAACAGGAAACACTAAGGTGGGCCTCAACAGAGGTTATATAAGGGTTTCTCAGCATCTTGATCCTCCCTTTTTGACCTTCCCTTCTCACCTTGAAGTATGTGATCATCCTTTCTTTTTCACTTTGGATTTCCAAGCCATGTAGTCCTGCTGTCCACCATTAAACCATCTTTCCAAATAGCCTCCATGTTTCTAGTGTCTTTTTCCCCACTTGGAACTGAACCCAGAAGGATATTTCTTTCAACAATTGGCACCCCAGATGGGACTCCAAGCTAACCTAACCAATGGACCAAGCCCAGGTAAGATTCCCTTGCCAGCAAACAGACCCATTGAGTCTCTGGGTGAGTTTTTCCTGGACCTTGGCCATTTGGAAAAAAAGGTTTTAAGGGGGTTTTGAGTGTTGAGCTCAAAGGCTGCTTGGAAAGAAGGTGAGTACCTCTAAATTTTAATTTTAAAGCATGGGAAAACATGGGAAATGTGTGTATGCCTGTGTGTGAATGAGAAAGAGATCTTTCTTCCTCTGTGTGTTCTACCAGGAGAGCTAGTATCAATTATATTACTGTTTATAACAATAATACTCATGCTATTTGTTTAACCAAGGTAATGTATCTTATATAACTAATCTTTTCATATGTTTCCCTTTTTTTCCCTGTTTTTGTCCGCTAGCCATTGATGAGTCCCAAGGGGAAAAAAATCAGTTTCTTCCTTTTCCTTAATTGTAAATATTAGCTTAGTTTAATCACATCTTCATCGGTTGGGATTTCTTCACTTTTCCATTGTTGTGCAAGTACTATTCTCCCTGCAGTCAATACATGTAAATACATTCCCTTTGTTAAACTGTTTGGTAGTATGCCCAACAAAAATGTATCTGGTTTCAAATCTATATGTTGTTTTATCATTTTCCCCTCAAGCCATGTATGTATTTCTGTCTAATATTTTTTTCCACTTTTTGACATGTCCACGATAGTATGAACCAGGTATCTGATATTTCCAACATTCTGCAGATTTACTCTTAAACATCTTTGCTAACCTTGAAGGTGGAAAATGCTATCTATAAAACATTTTATAAAGATTTTCTTTGTATGCAGTAGACATTGTTAATTTATCATTTCTATCCCATAAATTCTGCCATTGATCTAACTCAATCGAATAGCCAAAATTTTTAGAATCTTGCAACATTTTCAAGTTTATCCTTGCTTTTTTTTCCCTTGCTAAATCCAGTTTTATTGGTATTGCTTGGAATAAATATAGTAATCTTGGCAGGGTATTCAATTTTATGGTCGCTACTCTTTCCATCAATGATAGTTGTAGATTTTTCCACTTAACCAAATTTGTTTTAATTGGTTGCACCAATTTATAATAACTTGACTATCTGTATACCTATTTTTCTAGTTCTTTTTCTAGAAGTCTGTAAACAATTATTTTGATTTTTTTCTTTATTTATTTTCAGTCCTGCAACTTCACCATACTCTTCTATTTTCTTAATTAGTTTGAGTCCATTTTCTTGTGGGTCTTCCAAAATAAAGAGCAAATCTACAAATCCCTATAATTTATATTGTTCCCTTTTTATTTCCATTGCTTTGATTTCTATCTCTTGTCAAATATTTCTATTTAGCAATTCTAATATCAATATGAATAGTAAAGGAGATAGTGGACATCCTTTCCTTGTACCTTTTTATATCCATTTTCTACCATCTTTGCCATTTGTTTATGGCAAATTGCCTTTGAAGTTAAAATTATTTTCATATTGTTTTAATCTGTCTCTTAGGCAAAAAAGCCATTTTAATCTGAATATATCAATTCATTTAGAAATTTTTTACACTCTCTGCCTTTATTGAAGCTTATATCTTATAATCAGTGTTCAATAAAGATATGAGCCTGTAGTTTTTTATTTGCATTAAGTCTGAATCTTCTTTTGGAATCAAAGTAATATTTGCTTTCATCCACGAATTTGGTGCCCTTGCATCAATCAATATTTCATTATGGACTTCCAACATTGATGGGCCTAAAGTATCTTGTAAACATTTGTAAAATTCTGCCTGCAGCCCATCTGGCCCTGGTGTTTTATTATTCTTTTGTCTCTTGATCACTTCTGATCATTGATATTCATTCATTTAACATAGTTTTTACTTTTTCTGGTACTTCAGATAATTCCATTTTTTTCCAAATATTGTTTAATTTTCTCTTCTGAAACTTTTCTTGGTCATACAGCTTTTCACAACAATCTTGAATTATTTTTATCGTCATTTTGATAGTATAAAGTTCCTTTCTCATCTCCTGGCTTATTTGCATTTTCAAAAAAAAATGTTATGTTTAACATTTTCAGAGCATAGGATCTTTTTGTTAGAGAAGGAGAAAGTGTGTGTGTGTGAGTGAGTGGCTTCACCCGTGAACAGCAGCTGGATCTCATTTCTTTGTTTGGCCTCTAGCTGCCCTCTTGCCTGTTGCTAGCTCTAGAGAGCCATGATCATCAGGACAGGAAAAGCAAGGGAGGGCCATCGGAGTGTGTTGAGGTAATTCTCCATTAGGAGATTGAGCGCATATAGGGAGATGTATTTGAGAGAAGTGTTTGAATAATACACAGAACACATATACACTGTGCAGTAAATGTAGGGTTTTACTTCCAGAAACGTTAAGCAAAGTCCAAAATAGGCAGTCCAAAGTCATTCACAAGTAAATCAGCCAGTTTTTGATCCAGGGATAATCCAGTAACAAAGTCCAGTGTCAAAAACAGTTCAGTATCAGGCTTACATCAAATCCATGAATACCAGTCAATTATGAGGAACAGCAATATTCTCCAACAGAAGGAAACAGAGACTGACTCACACTCTCTTCTGAGACTAAGACAACCCAGGTTTCTGGCTCCATCTTATGGCCGTTTGAGAAACCACACCTAATTATACTTTTGCATTTTCTTAAAGATACAGTTTTAAAATGTTTATCCTGGTTTCTATATTTCTAACCCAAATACCTGTATCCCAGAGTATCCCAAAAGTAAACCCCAGGATTTTAGGTAATTGTGAATTTAGGTAATTAAGAAGTTGTGAAGTAAGAGGAGCGCCAGTACTTGCCTGCAAAGAGCAGCAAGTCCTCCCGGATTCGAACTCTTCCAAATCCGAAAACCTAGGCCTGATGAAGGAGCGCCAGTACTTGTTGGTGGGGACAGCAAGTCCTCCCGGATTGTCTTTTTTGGGGATGGTAAGGTTTGACAGATCGTCGTTTTGCCCTCAATCCAAAAACCATGGTCTGAGAGTTCCCTCTGAGGGGAGTCCCAGACACCTTTTTCTGTCTGCAAACTGATAGCCTGTTGAACCAACTAAGCCAAAGTGTGAGAACCGCACATCAGAAGGGGAAACATGGGAAGTGGTAGTTCAAGGGTCTTGAGTGGAACCTCCCTGGGAGAGTTGTTGGAGGCTTGGGATGAGCAGCAGCAGATGCTGACCCTAGCTGGGATGAAAAGAAAAAAAAGCAAAATGTGTATATAGAGCAGGGGTGGGCAAACTACGGCCCGGGGGCCACATCCGGCCCGTTGGTCTTTTTAATCCGGCCCACCGAAGATTGGTACAGAATTAAGGTTTGATGTGAATGATTGAATGATTGCATTCATTTGATTCTGACTTGTAATGACAGGCATTTCGACACCAGGTGGCGGCCTGTCTGTCAAATTTTAAAAGTCAATGAGGCCCCCGAGCCAAAAAGCTTGCCCACCCCTGATATAGAGAATGGGCTTTACTGAGGGATGCAGGAAAACCAATACCTAAATAAAGGTATTTTAAAAAAAAGAAACAAATGAAACAAAAGGGCAATATATAAACAGGATCACATGGGATTTCTTTCTTTCTGTGTCTCTTTGTCTTCTATGCAACCATGTGGCTTGTTCCTTAAAATTTGTGCCTTCCCCAATTTAACAGATTTATTGTGGGAATGATCAGTGTGTATGTAAATCTCAGTTTTGTTTTCCTGTCTGTCCTTGTTTGTGTGTGTGCGTGTGTGTGTGTCCTTGAGGTAATTGTTGCAACTGTTAAGTGTCTCTGATCCCTTCAGATATGAATTTTAAATTGTTAAGAATTAAAAACACTTGAGAGAAATTGTCTTTTCTCAGTCTGGTCTCGCCAACTAGACTGGATGAGGAACAGAGTTCAATTTTCTTTCCTCTCTATGCTTTTAAGAAAAACCCAAGGTTATTAGTGAATGTTTTAAGTTCATTTACAAGAAAAGTTTCATCCCTGCATTTACTGTGTGTTTAAATGATTTTACCTGTTCATCCTTTTCATGAAGCATGTGAATCCAGTTTTTTTTCCTTTCTCATCTGTTTTGTCCCCATTTTGTTGAAACTGATTTGTTTACTAACTGCATTGTGTTATTTTTCTTCCTCCTCAAACCATGCCTGCAAGCTATCTATCACCACCACCAAAAATTTCTAATCCTTTTACAATGCCTTTCCTGGTAGAATGACCAGCGAAGGGGGGAGGGGACCCTTGTTCTTTGTCTTTCAGCCCTGCCACATGTGGAAGCAGATGCTGCTCCCTAGAGACATTCCATCCATTGGAGCCAAAGAATTGGGTTTGGATCCAGCCTCCACTGAAAGTCATTACAGCAAACCAGAGTGGGGCAGACCTTCCCAAGCCTGACTGACCACCCATACCACTAGGCCAAGCCTCTGCCACCCAGAGATATGAAAGAAAGGACCCTGAGATGGATGCTAAAAGTCTTTTGTTCAATCCCCAGAAGACAGTTAGAAACATTATGGGGGGAGGGTGGAAGTCCATTGTAATGTGAAATCCGTTGTAATGTTTTCTTTCTTGTATCATTTATATTGTAACCAGTTTGATGTACTCATGTAAGGATTGTATTTCAGAGTGGCTGGCCCAGCAAGCTCTGAACACCGTGTACTTCTGTGATGGGAGGGAAAATGTTTGTATTATCTGTATTGTAAAACTAGCTGCATACACAGGCACATACACAGAGACACCTTTCAGAATTAGACAGAAGCTGCTCCTAGCTTCCTTTTTTTAAAAAAAAAGTGTGTTTTGTTGGTTTTTTTGTTGTTGTTTTGCTGCTCTGTGGCACTAAGGCCCAAGCAGTCATATTGCCTTGCTAATCCCAAGGTGGAGGGGGCATCCCCCTCAGGCAATTCCTGAAGAGATAGCAGAAAAGAGATCTCCAAGCCCTAACTGACTCACAGATGACACTGCGCAGTAAAGCAAGATATGTTGCACTGGTGGTCTCATGAGTAGAAGTCCCAGGGCTCCTTGTGTGTAATTTTAAATACTAAATAGCCTGGATTGTACACTGGCTAACCTCAATTTGGCCTCACAAACCCTGGAAGCTAAGAGCTAGGCAGGTAGTAACCATAACCTTGGAAATGGGCAGTCTGTAATTTAAAGGCTGTGGAGAATGTAGGGGCTTGTGCTTGCAACCTGACTGTAAGCTCACAAAAAAAAGTACATCAAACATCTGAAAATTAATTGGCATGAAAAATTGGATACAGCAAAAAAAAAAAAAATCCAAAATTTTTCCCAGGCTGCTAGACCTTTATGGTTTGGAAGCCACTGAAGGAATCCTTTTCTGTTGCCTCTTTTTCAGTGCCTTTTCCTTTACATCAGAAAAATTAAAAGCACCCATCATCTCCCTGATCTTCCGGTTTGGGCTTCTTCGGCAATGGGCCGAAATTGCAATTGTCCGCGGTTTTGATCTGTGCTCACCGGTGGAGTGCCGCAAGCTGCCCAGATTTGGGGCTAAAGCCACCCCGTAGAGGTGGTGAAGAAGGGGGAACCATCAACGGAGTTGAGAGCTGCATCTCTCCTCCTTGGCTGACCATTATTCCCTTTCCCAAAGGTGGTTGCAACGGTGGTCAGAAATGGCCACCTCAAAGAAGAACCCGACCGGACAAGACTGTGCAGGAGGAAGTTTAAAGGAGAAAGTTTGACTGACCGGGTTGAATGGATAACATCTATTTAAGGTACCTGGAACCTGAATTTTAAAGACTAACACTATTCCTAAAAAAGATTTTAAGCTGTGAAAGAAGGAAAGGAAACGGAATTGGCTTTTTTTCCTCTAACATTGACAGTTTTAACTGGCTTGGAACATTAAGAAGAGATTTGAATAAGAAATTGATATTAATCCACTTTGACATTAATAGGCTATTTCTAGCTGAAAATAAAGTGTCAAAGGGATAAAGATTCTTGGATAATTTAAAAACTTTCTTTAAAAAAAGAAAACAGCAGAGGGCAAAAGGGAAAAAGAGTGGAATCTGGAAAATGGAGACCACCTGAACTTTAAAAAATCGATAGTGGAATTTTATCAAGGCTTGCAAAAGATACATTGTAGCTGAGACTTTGTTACAAGATAACAAAGCCCCTGGAAAGAGAAAGTGAGAAAAGAAGCAAGAAACAGTTTTGGATTATTGGATGATTCCTGGAATTTTGGATGGTGGGTCCTAATGAAACAAAATAAAATCAATTGGGGGTTGCTTAAAAATTTTTAAAATGGCATTACTCCTTGAAGAGTTAAAAATGAGACTTAAAGAACAAAAAGAAGAAGCACAAGAGGGAAGAGGATCTTTTGGCTTCATATTTCAATTTTTAGAAATGGAGATCTTGAACTATGAAAAACAAGAAACGCTGGCAGAACAAGAAGGGCAGGACAACAAAGAAGTCATCTTTAATGACCAAGCCATTTTAAGCGGGGTAAAAAAAGGGAAAGGAGGGAAAGGGAGTTAAAAACTTAAGCACTGAAGCAACAACCCAAAAAAGGTAATTTGAAAAGTAATCATAATATCAGGAAGAAGCAGAAGGGAGGATCACAGAAGGGAGAATCAGATAGGGAATAAAAGGGGGAGGGAGAAGAGAGGGAAGAGGGAAAGGAAAAGAAGCTACAAAGACAGAAACAAGATATAGAGGTACAGCAAACATACAAGAATTAAAAGACAGAGACAATGGTTAAAATTTCACTTGAGAGGATTCTGCAAGGGTGCATGGGATAGCATTGTGATATTAGAAATAGAAAAGGTTTAGAAAATATGTTAGATGATTTAAAGTGATAGAAAAATTTCTATTGACGTGTAGTGGAATATTTGTAAAGAATGATTTAAAAAACATTTTTAAAAAATGAAAAGAAACGTGGAAGATTTTTATCAGTTGACAAGATGAACTTGAATAAGAATAATAACTTTATTGACTTGTTAATAACTTGTTTTTTTTATTTAAAGACAGTAATAAGTAAAATATGAAATATAGATGATTAAAGTGAAAGACAAGCTGATATTACTAGGTAATGTTTGTTAAAAGAAATAGAAATGTAAAAGATTGTTATTAATATTAATGGCAGAGCTGTATTTGAATAGAATAATTATTCCATTTACTATTGTTATACATATATACACAGATATATATACATACATACTTTTTTCTTTTAAGAATTCAGTGTGTATTTTTAAGGGAACGTATCAAGCAGAATTCGATTGAAAATAGGTATGTGTTATAAAATAGAGGTTAGAAAATGAATGTTATAACTGTAAAGATGTAACTTACATTTTTAAATAAGATTTGAAAAAAGATACAAAGGTGTCACACTCCAGTCTAGTAATTACAGGGGAAAATTTGTTTTATGAGAAAAGATAATATGAAATTGTAAACAGCAGGCATCCCCAACCACCGGGCCCTGGACCGGTACCAGTCCATGGATCATTTTGTACTGGGCCGCAAAGAAAATAAAAATAAAATAAAAATGGCGGCTTTCTTCACCTTTGGTGAATGCTGCTGGGATCAGGGATCAAGAACACAAAGGAAAGAAGGGGAGGGAGGAAGCAACTGTCCTGCTCTCTGGCTCAGTGGTTTCAGTTTCCTCCCGCCTCATTCCTCTCTCAGTTGCGCGCTCGCTCCTCCACCAGCCCAGGAAGAAACTGCTTCAAAGAAGCCGGCAGGGTGGCTTTTCCTGTCGGCGCAGCTCCTCCGAAGCACCTGTTCACCCGCACACAGCCACCCGCGGTTCAATCCAGTGCTCCGTTCTGCCTGCCTGCCTTGGTTTCTGGTTGTTTCGGAGCAGCTTCGGCTGAGAAAAAGAGGCGAATATTTATTAAAGGGAGAGAGACACCTGAGGGATGAGGCTGAGGAAGGCAGGGCTTCTCAGCTGTCCTGCAGGGACTTGTCCTGAGCCGCAGAAACAGCTGCGGGCCGCCGCCACCCAGCGCTCAGTTTTGAAGGCGCTCCTCAGCCAGGTGCAGTTCCTAAATCTGCAGCTGAAACCCTCCGTTTTAAATGTCTCAATAGAAGAGAATATCTGTCGCTCAGGGTTGCAATGAGGAAGCCTTGGCGCTCTCTGAACTTGGTGGTTTGCTGGCGGATGTTTTATTACCCGACTAGGTAACAACATCAGATGTTACCTAGTCAGGTAATGAAACGTCTGCAAGCAAACCACCAAACTCTGACTCCACCCCCCCACCTGGTCCTTGAAAAAGTGTTTCTGAGTGAAACTGGTCCCTGGTACAAAAAAGGTTGGGGACCACTGGTAAACAGGACAGACGAAAGTATAAAAACACTGATTAGAAAGATTTTAAAAATTAGAAAAAAGATATGTAATTGAATTAAGAAAGGAATGAGATAATTTAAAATAAGGCTATAGGAAGTAAAGGGAAAAGCTATTGAAAAAATTTGCAAAAATAGTTATAAGATATGGATTAGAATGTATAAGATAAATATGTATTGAGTTAATGTCTATATGGAGAAGTGAGCACCCGGGGCCACGCTGTTCTCAAAAAAAGATATGTTATTTGTATGTTTTGTGAAAACTTAAATAAACCTTTTATTAAAAAGAAAAATTAAAAGCACCCATCGCCTCCCTGATCTGATCACCTTTTAATCTTTTGTCAAAACACTCATGTGTTTCGGGGGGGCGGGAGGGGTTGTAGGAAGTTAGCACCCACCCCTCTCCTAGAAAAATGAAATATCCTGGGAAATATTAAAAGGGCAGAATATTTCCCATAAAAAGAGTAAAGTAGAAACTCAGAGAAGCAGAAACTCAGCACCCCCCCTTTGCTAATGGGCCATTAAGGCCTAGGCCAGAGTATTCTACATAATAAAGGGTCTACCCATCTCACCACCTGGCCTGGGAAGATTGTATTGCCAACACTCAGGTGAAGCCATGTGGTCCAGATAAAGCCTACAAAGTTAGCTAAGACCCCCCACCCCTGGGAGTCTGACAGCCAATGGGATATATTTCTTACACAGGAACAGGAAACACTAAGGTGGGCCCCAACGGGTTATATAAGGGTTTCTCAGCATCTTGATCTTCCCTTTTTGACCTTTCCTTCTCACCTTGAAGTATATGATCATCCTTTTTCACTTTTTGATCTCCAAGGCATGTGGTCCTGCTGTCCACCATGAAACACTTTCCAAATAGCCTCCATGTTTCCAGTGTCCTTTTCCCCACTTGGAACTGAACCCAGAAGGATATTTCTTTCAACATGTTCATTTAAAAGCTTCTTTATTAGCTGAAGTAATATTATGAATGGAAATTGCAGCATGTATTTGAAGTAAGATCCGTGTGCTAAACCATGAAATGTATAGTATTTGTTAAAAATTTATCATTATAAAAGTCAATATATTATTTTATTATTCTTTTGACCATCACAGTCACAAAAGAAAAATGAGGGAAATAAGGAGTTGAACTACAAAACTCTATCTGTAAATGGACTTATTTAGTTTTATAACATTACAGATCTCTTTGCTTAGAATAATAAAAGGACTTCATGTCAGATTGATCAGAAATGGATCTCCCACTCCAAAAAAGAAACAGAATCTATTGTGAATATTATGGGCACTGAGTTTCATTTGAGTTCGGATTTGAAGTTCCTGATACCTGGAAGATCATATTTCACACACTTTCCTAGATCTTAGTCAACATTTTTAAAATGTTGCCTTAGTGTAGGGAATTCTTAGGTCAAATGAATTGAGATGAAATACATTTCTAATATGCTCTATTTTTAAAGAGTTGTGCAAAATATACTTTTCTTTAAGTGGAACATTCTGGAATTCTCCAGAGGATTCTTCTTGGGGAATACCACTTTTGAAACTTCACGGCTTCTCTGGAGAGGGAAGAATACTGAATTAGATTGGGATCAGGAAAGGGGAAATAATCTGAATACTCTTTTGCAAAATTACTACTTGCTCCACAGAAGAAAATCTTTAGGATGCACTGCATCCCTATTACTAATCAAAATAATTATTGTGGATATGTATGAAATTTAAATTAGAAAACTGCAATGGGGAAAGAGATAAAACCATTTTCAGTACAGTATGGTTCAATATGCCCCCTCAAACAGTTTTTAATTTTTAAAAAAGTTGTCTTTTTTGGCTAAGTTGATGGTATAAAATGCTCACTTGCTAATTTAGGGCTCTGTTGAGATCATTGTACAAGATTAAATGGAAAAGGTAGCCTAGAAAACATCCACATTCTTGGACAGTGCAATAAATAACAATTAGACAAAGGTTAGCTTAAAAATTTCTAGTGCATAGTGCATAAAGCTTGTTCTACAAAAATACAATTTTAGATACTGTTCTGCCAGTCTGATTCCTCAGTTGTTCCTTTAATTAAAACAAATAAATCCCACTGTGATCACTGGAGTACAACTTCCAAGTTACATATCTAAAATTGTAGAATTATTTTAGTTGCTTAGTATTTTTAAAAAAATTGGACAGCGGTATTTGAACCTAATTTTATTCAATTATATTTTTATGCAAAGCAGTAATTTAGGACATTTAATATAATACTTAGATTGGTAAATCAAACGAACTTTGTCATGTTTTACATGAACACTTGCCAATAAGATACTTTTCTTTGAATGGTAATACTGGTCTTCTGACAAGAAAGAGATCAGCTGAAAGTTAAATGCAAAAAATACCATGTTATTATTTCCTAAAACAGAACAAATTGTTAACATTAACAAAACCAAATTATTAATGTTAGCAACAAAATAAGAAAATTACAATACAGATACATTTTGTATATGTACAGATTTGTATAAATAATTAGCAAACTTCTCAGGTATGGGGTACCATTATTGTTCAATGACATGGATGTGAAGATAGATAGATAGATAGATAGATAGATAGATAGATAGATAGATAGATAGATAGATAGATAGATAGATAGATAGATGATAGATAGATAGATGATAGATAGATAAACGATAGATAGATTTGAAACAAAAATTCATAGGCAAATGCTTTGAAGAATTCTCTTAAATCTCATACATTTTCTATGAGAAAGATTTCTCTCTTGAAATTTCACATCTTATGCAGGACTGGTGGAAATTTACCAGATGTGGCTATCTCAGAAGGTATTTATTCAATAGAAACTAATTTTGAAAATCCACCTGAGATAATTGAGTCCCTTAGGACCCATGTGTCCTTACACTCATATAAATGATTTAGTAAGAACTATGCCTTAAATAGATTGTCACCTAATCTAAAGAATTAAGAATACTTTTATCATAGTTTTAAGGGCTGAATAAACGTTAGAATATAAATGAAGTAAGTAAATTGGACGATGCTTTTTATTTACAGAGTAGGTCCGGTAATTGCAAATGCAATATGCTACTAATTATTAAAATTATTATAATTTCCTAATTTTGGTTTTAAATGCCACCTTAAAAACGCCAGATAAGTAAAAGATATGGTTTTCGTGATAAAAGTACACAGAGAAGCACAATTACATGTTCAGTAATATATACTATATATCTGGTGCTTTCTAAAGTTATTGGAAACACTAATTAGGATTGACTGGCATTGTAGTTTGATAGTTTGACAGTTCCTGCTATTTTTTGCTCTGATCAAAGAAAGTAGTATTGTACTGTAGGCTTGACTTTGAACAAACTGAACCATTAGCTGACAATGTTTATAATCTAGAGAGGCATCAAGCTGGAGAAAGCAAATATATGAATAAAGTGTGTGCATAACTGCATTCCTATTTGGTAAGTAATATTTGGGATAGGTTCTTAATTATTATTAAACTGCTTGGAATTTCTTATGCAGAAATCCAATTCTTGGAGCAAAGAATCAAAATGGCATAGGCTACACATAATGATCTCGGTGGAAACTCAAAAACCTTAACAAGGGGATATGGCCTACAAAAGATGGCATCTGAATTTCGCTGCTGAGAACTTCTGTCACATTCCAGTTTTCCTTCTTCAATAAAGTGCAGAAAAAACGCTTATCTTAAGATCCCATCTGCTGTAGGGAGTGACTTAATTTTGAAGGAACTTCTGAAGGATGTTCTCATCCCTCCCGTAGTACAGGTGCTGATAGAAGGAACGTGTTGGGCAAACCAGGAATTCTATCATTTTCTATGAATATAACCCACACAACTAGGAATATTCTGCTTTTTTTTTTGTCTGAATCAGCTTACTCTGATTTTCCACTCTCCTTTGGCCCAGACTTGCTGCTATGTAAATTCAACACACAATTCTTACTCATGAAAAAGAATACCTGCTTTCCTTCTCTAGAAGGCAGTGATACACAGCAATGTCTGACTCAAGTTGTGTTTTAATGGACAGTAGAGTTTCATGATTTCTTTGCTGCTGCTCAGTTTCTCCTTGGATTTCTCTTACTTCTGCTTCCAGTTTGCCAATGATAGAGCCTAAATTCTGAAGCTCTATATCATGCCAATGCTTGACATCATAAAGAGAGTTTTCTAAGCCTCTTTTCTGTAAAGACAAAATATCCATGGAGTGTTCGGCATTAAATCTTGAATTTCTGTCTTTATTATTATTAAATCCATACATACTAGTTTTCAAATACAGAATCCTCCTCAGATACATACCATGTTTCTCATATAATAAGGCCGAGTCTTATTTTTTTTTGAGCCCCGAAAAAATGGATAGGCTGTCTTTTCAGGGTGACTTAATTCCCCCCCACTTGCATCTTCAGGCAGGTGGGCAGTGACAGCTTGGATGTTGACCTCGGCATTGGTGGGGCACTTCGTATCGGGGTCAATGCAGGCAGCACCATATCTGGGTGTGCAACAAAAGTACTTCCTAATGGCAAGCCCCCCCACGATTCCCCCACATTTCGCATGTTTTAATATAGGCCTTAATTTGGGGGGAGGGGCTTAATTTCATTTCATGCCTATAAAACATGCTGGGACTTCCTATTGGGGGAGGCTGTAGTGTTGGAGAAACAGGGTATTAATTTCTAGAAGAAAAAGATATTAAAAAATTATTCCTACAAAATATCCTCTATGCACAGTCTAAAGAATTCCAGTCAAAAAGATTATTTGGCCATCAAAATAAATACTAATCAAAAGCATTTAAACAGTGCCAATTTTTCTCATTAACATCAGTTTTATTTCCTTATTATCACAGTGCCTTCCAAAATTCAAGTTAAAAGTGGATAATTTAGTAATGATAGCGATAATTACTGTATTATCAGAAAGTGGGTTCCAGTTTATGATTTATAAAAACTCATGGAAAGTGTTGTTTGATAGTAAACAGTTTAGAGCTGGTCAGCTTTTTATTAAGAATGCACTAGTCTAAAAGCCCCCAAGCTTTGGGGGCCATTTGATATTTTAAGAACATGTGAACTCAAAAGAAAATGGTCATTCTAGGGGTGATGGGATCCTGTTCATAAAATGGCTGCTCTACTGCAATACATATGACCAAAAGAGACAATCAAGCATTTTAATAATGGAATGGAAAATGGTGGTGTCTAAAATATAGCCTTTTAACATAACAGCCTTAACATAACAACCTTTATATCTTAAGTCAAGGGGTACCTGCTATTTTTCATTTAATTTGAAAAGCCCTCTGGAAGAGATCAGTTTAGACTTTTAATAAGATCTGTGTATTCTTTTCCTAAACTGGCTGCTTGGGAGAAGAACAAAATCATTTTTATTTTGATCTAACTCCTAATATATACTGTTTTACAGCTTATTACTGAAAAGTGACTTTTCATCGTAGAAAGATGGTACTACGGATAATTTGAAAGAATTTGAGTTCAAAGGACAAATGGCTGAATCAACATATTGCATTAATCTAGGCTTTAGTGAATTATATTTGTTGAATAAATACTGTTTTTAATAGTATTAAGATAGAAGCCATGGTTTATAAATAGAGCATATAGGTTCACTAACATTCCAAGTCAAAGCCAAACACATTTTCACATAATGTAATATGTGAACCAGGTCAGTGATTTTTTCAGAAAGAGTTTAGTTTAGTTTAGTTTAGTTTACTTTATTGTCATTGCACCTTGTACAACGAAACAAACACCATCTTCAGTGTACATCATGACCATGACCATGAAAATAAACACAAACACACATTCTTCATCCTTCACACATTGAACCGGAAACCCTCGACACCACACCAACACTGCACTATACAGCAGAATTCAAAAGAGCTACTGCCCTGTTTTTCAGCCTATTTGTCCTTGTTTTTATTGTTCTATACCGTCTGCCAGATGGTAATTGTAGTGTATTTAAATAGAGACTTCTAGGGCGATGTTACTATTGGTTAACAGAAGCAACAATACAATTGGTTAGTAACGTTAGTATCTAATTGGCTGCCTATAGCGGTGGGAAGTTTAACTAAATGTCATTGGTTGCGAGCCGTGGAGCAGCCGCTATAAAAAGGGCTGCTGCAGTTCGACTGCAGTTGAAGTTACTGTTTATTATTAAAGAGCTGAAGTCAACTCCAGTCTGCGAGTCTCTTTACTGGCTACAGAACAGTAATAGTTCAAAAAAAGGGTTCCCAGGATGAGATGGATTTTTGAGAATGTTTTGAACTTTCTTAAGGTAGCGAGAGCTATAAGCTCTTCCAAAGAGGGGAGAGGGCAACCAATGATCTTCTGGGCAATGACAGTAACCCTCTGGAGTGCTTTCCTATCTGCCACTGTGCAATTGGCAAACCATACAGAGGTGCAGTATGTTAAAATGCTCTCTATGGTGCAGTGGTCGCCAACAGTTTTGTTTGTTTCAGTTGTTGTTTTCTGAAAGTCTCAGGTAGTATAATCTCTGCTGGGCCCTTTTGACCAGGGCTGCAATGTGGGCACCCCAGGTCAGGTCCTCTTTTAGGGTAACACTCAGAAACTTAAATCTGGCCACTTTCTCCACTTGATCTCCATTGATAAACAAGGGCTGGATGTCTGATCTGTTCCTTCTATAATCCACTATAAGCTCCTTGGTCTTATTGATGTTGAGGACCAAGTTATTGTCTCCACAACACGAAAGCAACCGGTCCACCTCATCTCGGTAGGCAGACTCATCCCCCCAAGATAAGTCCCACCACTGTTGTATCATCTGCAAATTCAGCAAAAGTATTACTAGCGTGAGTGGGAATGCAGCCATGCACATAAAGAGTATAGAGTAAGGGACTAACATGCAACCCTGTGGTCTACCAGTGTTAAGAATAAGGGCTGAAAAGGTATGATTACTTAATCTGACCCTCTGTGAGCGGCCAGACAGGAAATCCATAATCCAAAGGCAGATTGAATTAGAAAGCCAGAAGTTTCAGAAAGCCAGAAGGTCCAGAAGTTTAGACACTAGTCTATGTGGAAGAATTGTGTTAAATGCAGAACTAACATCCACAAAAAGCATCCTCACATAGCCCCCCCTCTGTTTTAGATAAGTCAGAGCAGTGTGAAGAGTGATGGCTATAGCGTCCTCTGTAGATCTATTTTTTCTGTATGCAAACTGGTGTTTATCAAATGTATGCGGAAGACCAGAAATGATGTGCCAACTGATCAGCACAGTCTTTAAGTACTCGGCCAGAGATACTATCAGGACCGGCAGCCTTTCTAGGGTCCACAGCCCTCAGAATGCTCCTCACCTCCTGATCCTCCACAATGAGGTGGGGGCTACACTTGGCTGGTAGTTGTATTTTATCTGTTTCTGATGTCTCCACTTCAAAGTGAGCAAAGAAATGATTCAATTCCTCTGCCATTGAAGCATCCCCCTCAGCAGGGATGACATTGATTGGTTGATGGTTTGTAATGTGTTGAATCCCTTGCCACACCTGCCTGATATTATTGCTATAAAAATTATCCTCAATCTTCTTATAATCAGTCTTGACCTTCCAAATACCTTTCTTCACATTAACTCTGGCAACACTGTATCTTGCCCCATCACCGGACCTAAGGCCTTAGTCCTGTCATGCAAGAGGCACTGGACTTCCTTGGTCATCCAGGGTTTCTGATTGGGATAGATCCTAGTAAGTTTATCCACAGTGATAGTATCTGTGGAGTGTCTGATATAGCACAGAACAGTTGCAGTGTGCTCTCCTAGGTCAGGGTGGTAAAAGATGTCCCAATTTGTGTTCTCAAAACAATCCTGAACTCGTTGGGAAGCATGTTCTGCCCAAGATTTCACTGTCTTTATTATAGGCAGAGCCCGTCTCCTAAGAGGGATGTACACTGGTGCTAAAAGCAGTGACATATGGTCTGATTGTCCCAAATGTGGTAATTGTATAACCTTATAGCCATGTTTGATACTTTGTCCAATATGTTTGCTCCTCTAGTAGCACGCTTAACATGCTGATAGAATCTAGGGAGCACTGCTCTTAAATCAGCTTAATTAAAGTCCCCCGCTATGATATGCACAGCATCAGGACACTTATTCTGCTGATTACTAATAATATTATACAAGAATCCCAAAGCTATGGTAGTATTGGCATCAGGTGGGACATAGACTGCAGTAATCAAAACCACGCTGAATTTCCGTGGAAGATATATGGGTCTACATTTAAGAGTCATATACTCCAGATCCATGGAGTGGTGGCTGTCTACAGTCTTTGTATTAATACACCAGCTTTTGTTCACATAAAGGCTTAAACCTCCCCCTTTGATCTTGCCAGAATCTCTACTCTTGTCCTGCCGGTGAGCTATGTAGCCTTCCAGCTCAACAGCTGCATCTGGAATGAATGAATGAAGCCAAGTTTCTGTGATTAGCAAAACACAGCAGCTCTTGATTAATTCAGTCTTTGCAATCTGTAGCCTTAAATTCATCCATTTTGTTAGAGATCTTGCATTGGTAAGAAATATACTTGGAATTGAAGGCTTCATGGAAATTTACCCAGCCTAAAGAAAACCCCAGCACAGCATCCTCTCTTCCACTTCCCGTTCTTCTTTCTCCACCTCTTCCTCCTTCCTACAGGGATCCATGGCTCCCCCAGGGGCCTAGCTGCCTCCTTTGGTATGTTATGAGAATGTATAAAATCGTCCGTAATAACCTTTTCACATTTCAGTCCAATTTGTAACAAGGCTTGCCAACTATAGATGCTCCTTGCCCCACAGGATTCAATCAAAGAAAGGATCCAAAACACACACAGAATCATGTACACCATACACTGAAAGAAGGAGCGGTTAGCCACAGCATCCATGTGAGCAGCTATTTTGAAAACTGTATCAAGAAACTCTTGATCCCTTACTCACCAGTGTTTTCAGTGATTCAGTCTCTACTTGAAGGCTTTGAATTTTGCAAGCTGTTTCATGAAATTCTGCCCTTAGGGATTCAGCCAACTCTGCCTCTTGTGTTTGCATAGCAGGCACTGTTTCTGTGGATTGCTGACATAATAATGATAAACAGAAAAATATTGTTTTATTTTCCAGTCTCTTCCACATAGGTATATTAGAGAAAAATGAAAGGGAAATTATTGAGTTTTGGATCCAGCTTTTTAATTGTTAACATAAATATAATTCTTAAATAGAAACATTATCAGAAGAAAATGGAAATAAAAGTTTTTGCTAATAAGTAGTGCTTCATGTTGCTAGGAAGAAGTGCTGAGTGTGTAAACACATAATTCATTTCAGTGGCTCTATCTTGTTTTCAGGATTGTGGCTATTCTAATGAGTCACAGATAAAGACTACATTTGTCAAAATGCATTTCCATGTATTTTGAAACATCTCTTCCTAATCAAATCAGAAGCATTGGACAGTCTTAATAATGAATAGCATTACATTAAAACGCAGAAGCACACAACTTGGTTAGATCTAAATTATACTAGTCTCACTTCAATCCCAGTAAAACTGATGACACTCAAGTGATTTGACCCATAAAGTTATACTGTAAGTATGACTATTGTAGGCAGGAACTAACCCAGTAAACTGAAATTGCCTAAATTTCTTAATTTCCTTCAACAAAACTTAGCCAAATTTTTGTCATCTATCCTATTTTAGACCCATGCAAAGACCCAATTCTCTGGAGAAGGCTCTAACGTTGGAAAAGGGTGAAGGAGAGGGATGAAGTCGACCAACAGCAAGATGGATAGATTCAGTTACCCTGAGTAAGTGCACCATTGAGAGACTTGAAAGAACAAGTTAGGCATAGAGTGTTGTGGAGAAAAAACTATGTGGTTGCTAAAAATCAAAATAGTAGCACATAATCATTCTACTGATGAGCAACTCTAGAGAAACAAAAAGCTTCCCATACTCTTGACTTTCGGATTTAGCCTGATAAATGTTTTTGATTTTAGGGGGTGGAGGGGATCACCAATTCACATTTGTTTTGGGAGTTTCCATTCTTTCACTTAACACTAGTTTTTGTTCCATTTGACAATTTGAAGCTAAATCTTGATAAAATAGAGGAGCAGCAATTGCTAGAATTCTTCATCCTAACAGAGCTATAGATAATCCTAGTTGCAATTTTAAACTATCAAAGAGCATCCAAAGAGTGTAATTGGAATGTCTAGAACTTTTTCAGTTACCTATCAAGTTAGGGACATCCACAATGAGGATTATTGTAAAAGTCAAAATGGTGGCTGAAACCATGTGCTTGAAGGCTTGTTTTTTAATATGCATTGCATGACTTTTTGTTCTCTTCTACACATACGCTGGATCAAATGCAAATCCTGTGGGTGTGGTGTTTTACTATTTCCTACTGAATTCTTGCTTTTATTTATAATTTTGCTGAAGAATTCTGCATAATTCAAAAACTTATATTGTATGTTGTTTGATTATGTTTAATTGGCCTAAAAGAATTTGCATTTAATTCTTATATCTTATCTTAGCTTGTTCCATGCTTACCTTAGCATGGAGCAAGATACCAGTCTCAGCATGGTTTTGTTCAATATTTTTCTCCCATTGAATCTGGATTTTCTTCAAAATGTCATCCAAGCTAATTCCAATGGGGGTTTCTGATTCTTCCACTGATGATAAAGCAAGCTGTTTGTAAAGCATTTTGATATCCTGAAAATAAAGTTGTTACAAATAGATGACCAATTCATCTAAATATATAAAATATTCATTATAAAAAATCCTGAAGCACATATTGTAATAAAAGCCAGAGCAGTTATTATTTGATGCAACTTTGCCACTATACAGTGCATTTGCCTCTACAGTAAAGAGTTGAAAGAGAGCTGTATTTCATAGTATCTGCTAGAATTTAATAGAAACATTAAAATCTAATTGTGGCTTTAAGTGGTGACTATGAATATATTTCTCTCCAGAACAAGCCATGTTCAAAGGTGTCTTAAAATGAATGGATGGCTTGCAAAATAATTTTAACTTGTCAGTCTAATAAAACAGTTATCACAGTACTTGCTTGTAATATATTGCTTTGCAAGTTTTTATTTAAATCCAGTACATATTACGTAAGAACATAAAAAGCCCTTTTGGTACAGATTGAAAGCCCATCTAATCTACCACTATTCCCATAATGGATAGCCAGATCTCTCCTAGAACTCCAAAATGTTTGGATTCCACAGCCACTGGTATTTAGAACCATGATTGGGAAGGCTATACAACTGATAGTGAACATATGCTGTACTGCTAATAGCCATTGTTTATTTTCCATAATGTTCTGTGAAAAAACGGAACAGCCTTGAATACATGTCTGTTTGTCTCAGTTTACAACACTTAATATAATTACTAAGGAGAACCCATAAATTTCAAACATGAACACAAAAGAGAGGTTTCATAATGTCTACTTATAAAGTGTTTTTCAGTTATTGGTTCTAATGTTAATTAGACTTTCATCAGTGTTTATTATATTACAGTATTACAAAATGATAAAATGCTTATTGATTAAAATAAGCATTTATTAAAATTCTGGTATCAAAATACTCTTATCAGATATAAAGTTCTTTTCTATCTTTTGTTTAGATAGAAGTAGAATACATATCTTTTTTTTGTTTCTCAGAATTGATTTACCTCTTCATGATTCTTTGACAATAAAGCTAGTTCTTTCTTCATGTTTTCTATCTGACTCTCCAGGTCTACTTTAGTCAAATTAGCATGGTCAATTACTTTATAGAGCGAGTTAATTTCATCTTCCACTACTTTTCGAAATGGT
The DNA here is from genome assembly GCF_049901715.1 of Pseudonaja textilis. Lineage (NCBI taxonomy): Eukaryota > Metazoa > Chordata > Lepidosauria > Squamata > Elapidae > Pseudonaja > Pseudonaja textilis. Next base: position 55,551,730 of record NC_142008.1, on the reverse strand, counting down.
TGCTCATTTTCATACCTGCAATATAAATGAGAATATGTCAAAATACAGTATCATAAAGTTTAGACTTCTGGCATGAAGAACTACTAGTTATTGAACTCATAGTTCCAGTTTCCTCAACTTATTTCCAGTACAATTCCTTTGTTTTTTAAATATTGAAATGCATATTTATTTTTACTTTTAAATTTAATGTTACCTGTCTTTAACATCTTCAGCACATGCTTGAATACTTTCTGTTTGCAACATGAGGCGGGCATTTTCCAGAACTGCATCTCCTACCTATTCAAAGAGTCAAATGTAAACATACATACATACATACATACATACATACATACATATATATATATATATATATATATATATCCAAAATTGTATACGGATGGAACTCTATGCTAGAATAAATTCTTACTTAAGTGGTGTTTGCATGGACATGATTTAATGTTCTCCTGACAGCAGTATAGAGTGGAAAAATGGATGAATCTTCAGAGTGAACCATTGAGAAACAATAATTTGCCGCATGGCACTATTACTATTAGAATGGTTTAAAACAGCTTTTATATGCCAAATATATTAATAGCATGTTTCCTGTACACTGTATTTTCGATGAAATGGCATTCCTCTGTTATTGTATGTGATTATTCCCCAGCGATGACTGTAGATCCCAAAATGTAAAAAAAAGAAAAAAAACTCAAATATCTCTCATAGGAGTTTGGTTCTTTTATAACAAGCATGTTGTTTGAGATCTTATCTATCAGAGCCCACCCACTCCTTCCGTTTATTTTTTGATCTTCTGAAATATGTTACATTTGTCTGTATGTTTGAAATGTGTGGTTATTTCATATGCACTATTAGCTTTTTTTGGACATGTTTATCATTGGTAAATGAGTGGATAGCCAATAACTCCCACACTTGTACGATTATGTTTCCAAAAGCTGGAAATTAGTTTTGAAAGCAGTTGTGGGAGACTTGCAAATGAGGCTTCCCTATGCTGTTAGCACTTATGCTTTGGATGATATTAAGTTTCACTGATTAGTGTGTTAGAGATAGAGAAATGTCTCTATTCCCTAAACAAAATTGTAAATTTAAAATGTGACAAGGAGGGAATATAATGAAAATCTCACTTTATTCATTACATATCGAATCATGCTGGTAAAACGGTTATATAAGTGCATAAACCTGAATAGTTCTGGCAGTATTTCTCTTAATTGTTTAATTCTACTCAACTACTTCAAAGAGAAACAAGAAACAACTTTTCATTCTTCTTTCATATTTTCTTGTGAACTACTCAGAATTGTAGAGAATCAGGTGATACATTAAATAAAGGAATAAAAACTTATAGATCCCCTATGAAAATGCTCAAACTTAATTTGAATATTACAAAACAATATAAACAATAGAATTTACTTTTATGAAGACTGAATTATATCAGGTAGGAGAAACTGTCATTTGAGCTTCATCTTAAGTAGCCTCATCAAAATCTAGGTGAAATTGGCTTTGGTTGACAAATGCTTCATTTTTTTTTTATTCTTGCCATAAAGTTTCATACTTACTTGATGATAAATGGTTGTCCAGCTCTCCCTTAGAGATCCCCATTTACTGTCACTGGAAGATTTCTTGTTCAGGTAAGCACGGATATGTCCTTCAAGTTCCTGGTTGATTTGCTCCAAAGTTTTCACCTTTTCAATATAATCCACCAAGCATCTGTTCATATTCTCATAAGATAGGCTTCGTTCTTTTTCCAAACCTTGGAATAGCGGTATGGTTGTACAAGAACTATGAAGACCTTGTAAGAAGACACTGCTTATCCCCAGAGCTCTGCGGGATATCCGTGTGCCCAGACTGCTGACACTTTCCATAGGTACAATACCTATGTAAGCAGCAGATGGTCTTAAGAGGCTTCCTCCTCTGCTAATACTAAATCTTTGGCTTATGGGCACTGACCTTTCCTCAATAGAAGTTGAGGGTTCATGTTCCGCAAAGGATGTCCTGCTTCTGGGTAAGGACATGCTGTACTTCAGGAGGTTTGCACTAAATGAATTCACTCTCCTTCCCCTGACTTTCTGATGTTGCACATATAGAAATCTGCAAAGTGCTCTCTCATAAACTTCTGGAACATTTCTCATTGTTTGGGGCTACCTATCTCAGGCATATTTGTTAGAACAATTGTTTGGACATTTCACTTGGTCAGCAATCTATTTCATGAGAAATCTGCTACAAGAGCACCATGCAGCAAAGACAATGAAGTAGAGGACCATTATAGATGGGGGTGGGGGATGGGAATCCTCTGTGCATTTAAATATTTGGCTCACTTGATTTCAGCCAGTGTAAATAGTTTTGCTAGAGTCAGGTTTTCAGTGTTAATGTGCTGTTCCCAGTTGTGTTGTGTAATTATCTGATAGGTTGCCAGGAACTGTTTGGTACTGTGAAGGCTAACAACAGTGGCCTTGAAACTGCTATGAATTGCTATGCCTATCTGATATGATACAGTTGAAATGAATGTGGATTTTAAGAACCATATTTATAGTTTGGAATAAATACAAAGAAAATTCTTTATCTAAAATACCTCTTTGGGTGTTACCCCAAGAAGCCTTTTTTAAGAAAGAAATCACAGGAAACCGTAATGGGTGGATTTATAATGAAATATTCTTTGTTCAAAGTGAACCTATTCTTAAAAGAAGAATAGAAAGTCGAACATATCACTGGTTTCCTATCTACAGTATATCACAGGAGTACACCCCCTCGCATTTTGTAAATATTTAAGCATATCTTTGCATTTGACAACACTGAAGAAATGACTCTTAGCTATAAAGTAAAGTAATGAGTATATACTTGTATAACAGTGTAAATGTGCTGTCCCCTCAAAATAATGCAACACACAGCCATTAATAAACATCTAGCAACAAAAGTGAATACACCCCTAAGTGATAATGTCCAAATGGAACCCAAAATGTCAATATTTTGTGTGGCCACCATTATTTTCCAGCTGCCTTAACCCTCTTGGGCATAGAGTTTACCAGAACTTTATAGATTGCCACTGGAGTCCTCTTCCACTCCTCCATGATGACATCACAGAGCTGGTGGATGTTAGAGACCTTGCACACCTCCAACTGCCATTTCAGATGCCCCACAGATACTAAATTGGGTTTAGGTCTGGAAACATGCTTGGCCAGTCCATCACCTTTACACACAGCTTCTGTAGCAAGGCAGTGGTTGTTTTGGATGTGTGTTTGGGGTCATTATCATGTTGGAATACTGCCCTCTGGCCCAGTCTCCAAAGGGAGGGGATCATGCTCTGCTTCAGCATGTCACAGTACATGTTGGCATTCATGGTTCCCTCAATGAACTGTAGCTCCCCAGTGCCAGCAGCATTCATGCAGCCCCAGACCATGACATTCTCACCACCATGCTTGACTGTTGGCAAGACACACTTCTCTTTGAACTCCTCACTTGGTTGCCACCACACATGCTTGACACCATCTGAACCAAATAAGTATATCTTGGTCTCATCAGACCACAGGACATAGTTCCAGAGATCTATGCCTTAGTCTGCTTGCCTGCAGCAAACCGTTTGTGGGCTTTCTTGTGCATCATGTTTAGAAGAGGCTTCCTTCTGGGATGACAACCCTACAGACCACTTTGGTGCAGCATGCAGTGTATGGTCTGAGCACTGACAAGCTGACCCCTCCAACCACTACAGCAATGCTGGCAGCACCCATACGTCTATTTCCCAAAGCCTACTCTGGATATGACGCTGAACATGGGCTCTCAACTTCTTTGGTCGACCATAGCGAGGCTTGTTCTGAGTGGAACGTGTCCTGTTAAACTGCTGTATAGTCTTGGCCAGCGTGCTGCAGCTCAGTTTCAGGGTCTTGGCAATGAATTGTAGGGCAACAATTCATCTTTTCAGATCCTCAGAGAGTTCATTGCCATGAAGTGCCATGTTAACTTCCAGTGACCAGTATGAGTGAGAGCAAATTTAACACACCTGCTCTCCATTCACACTTTTTTTTAAAATAAAGTTTTATTTGGGTTTTCACACATACAAAATACACGTAAAACATCTTTTTTTAAAATAGCAAGGTCCCGGGTTGAACTTCTTTATACAGATACAAAACTCAATTTCATGCTCCTTTTTATATTCTATTCCATATCTTACACTATTTTACATTTTCTATATAGTTTTTCCCCTCTTTTAATTTTCTCAATTTTATTTTGATTATCTCATCTCAATTCAAATCATTATATTTATACTTTTGTCTGTTCTGTTTCAATTTCATATTATCTTTTCTCATTAAACAATTTTTCTCCTGTAGTTACTAATTGGAGTATGACACCTTTATATCTTTTAATTACATCCATTCAACTATTATTTAAACTTCAATATATACCTTAAGTTTATGACCTTCAATATAATACATAATACATAACTTCCAATCAAATTCTGCTTGGTACATTCTTATAATACACACTATATTCTTTTTTTTAAAAAAAAGAAAGATTGTAAATATATGTAATTATAAACCCTCATTCCATTCCAGTTCAGTTCTATCATTAATAATCATTAAAACCTTTAACATCTTTAACACTTCTGTTCAATTAAATATCATACTTCCTTAAAAACACATATAATCTCCATAATTAATTTTCCCTTATTTCTCTTCACGTTTTATAAATCATTAAATATACCTTTTGTTACATTTATTTATTGACAAGCATTCCACTGAATTACGATAGCTATTTTATCAGACATTTTAATCATACATTGTTTCATATTTTCTAAAATTATTTCTGCTACTAATATAACCATACTATCTTATGTACCTTTGCAGAATCCCTTTTTCCATTAAGTTTTCACCCATTATCTCTAAATAGGCCCGGTTTCTCTATATTTTGCTTCTGTCTTTTATAACTTCTTTTCCTTTCTTTCTTCCCTCTCATCTTCTCCCTCCCCCTTTTACCCCCTTGTCTCTCTAGTTCTAATTCTCTCTTCTGCATTTCGTTCTTCTGTTGCTTTCTGATTTTATACTTATTTTTCACTCTATTTTGGGGGGAGTTGTTTTTCCCAATCTTAAACTTTCCATTCTCTTTCCCCGCTTTCCTTCCCCCCCCCCATCTAAGATTACTTGTTCATTAAAGGTGGCTTCTTCTTTGTCGCAATCTTGTTCTGCAGGCATTTCTTGTTTCTTATAATTCCAAATCTCCATTTCTAAAAACAAATACGAAGCCAAAAGAACCTCTCCCTTCTTGTGCATCTTCTTTGTCCCTTTTAAGTTCCATTTTCAGTTCTTCTAAAAGTGGAGCCATTTTAAACAGTTTCAAACAGCCACCCAATTGATTTTAGTCATTCAAAACAATAACCAAGAATCCAGAAATCATCAAGTAATCCAGATAGTCCCAAGTTATATCTTCTTATTTCTTTTTTGACTTTCTCTTCCTGGGGTTTTTGTTGCAATATTTCAGTTGGAATGTATCTTTTGGAAGTCTTGTTGATATTTTGCTGTAAATTCTTTTTTAATTCCAGGCAGTCTCCTCTCTTCCAGATCCTTCCCTTTTATTCTTTTTCTCTCCTTTCCTGTTTTCAAAAGCTTTTAATTATCCAGAAATCTTTATTATCCCTTTTATTTTTTTTTATTTTCAGCATTAAATGCCTATTGATGTCAAAGTGGATTTTTTTCCAATTTCTTGCTTAAGTCTCTTAGCTGTCAGTATAGGAAAAGGAGAAAACCAAATCTTTTCCCTTTTCTCTCTCCTTTGCAGCTTAAAAATCTTCTTAGGGAACAATGTTATTGTTTTTTAACAGTTTCAATTCTTATTCGTTGGTTTTGCTGTTTGACCCGGTCAACCAAAACTTTCTCTTCTTATTTTCCTCCTGCACATTCTTTTCTGGTTGAGTTCTTCTTTGTGGTGGCCATTTCTGACCACCACTGCAACCGCCTTCGGGAAAGGGAGTAATGGCCAGCTGGGGAGGAGAGATGCGGCTTTCCTCAACCGTGCTGGCAGTCTCCCCCCTCTTCACCACCTCTATGGGGTGGCTTAGCCCCGAAACCAGCTGGCTCGGGGCGCTCCAGCGGCGAGCACGGATCGAAGCCTCACAAAGACAAGGTTTCGGTCTGTTGCTGAAGAAGCTCAAACCGGAAGTTTCACCATTCACACTTGAGAACTTGTAACACTAACAAATCACATGACACTAGGGACGGAAAATGAGGCTCCACTGGACATTATCACTTAGGGGTGTACTCACTTTTGTTGGCAGTAGTTTAGACATTAATGGCTGTGTATTGCATTATTTTGAAGGGAGAGCATATTTACACTGTTATACAAGCAGTATATTCTCTACTTTATACATTTTAGCCAAGTGACATTTCTTCAGTGTTGTCACATGAAATGATATACTTAAATATATACAAAATGTGAGGGGGTGTACTCACATTTATACTGTATAAATATATACTCATATATATTGTATAATAGAAAATAAAGGTTTGCTATGGATAAAAAAATATGGTTTTGAAGTTGCTAAAAGTGAAATTGAAATATACTGTGTACTAATGATGAACATCTTATAGCTAAGGTTTATAAAATGTTACATTGGACCTAAAAAGGGAGCATGTCAAACACTGTATCATTCAATGGGCAGGAAATTTTGATTATAATAAAATGTTAGAACAATGGGAAAATATGTTGACGGAAGGCTTGAAATTCACATTGAATTAAAATCTTAAAGAGAATTTCTATAAAATGATGAACTGGTAGTATTTAATACCATATAAATATTATCAAAATGCATAAGGGTGTTTTGAATGTTTGTCGGAAATGGAGGTGTAAGGAGAAAATCATATATATAATTTCAATTATATATATGAGTTACTGCTTAATGGGAAAAGTACATCATAGGCCAGAAATGAGATAAAGACAATGAATATAGTACAATGAAAAAAACTTGCAAGGAATATTCATAACATGATTAGAAGTAAGTAAATAGAGACCCATAATAGAAGATGGAATCAAGATGGATTGTGAAATTGTAGTGTCCACTGTAATGCATTCTGGTTTCATATTAATTTAGTGATGACTCACCTCACAGAAATATTTTTAGTCCAGGACTAAGCATAATATCTAATGAATATGTGCCAGAATATGGCTGTGTCGATGAACCATATTAATAAGACCATAAAACCATTCAGAACAATTTCAACACACTTTCAAAAATTTTGAAACACAAATGGTGGATCAAAGTATAAATAAATGAATGTACACTAGGTACTGGGAATTGCTTTTAAAAGGATGTAGAATCTGTAGCCCTCTAAATGCCATAAGGTCTGGTTATTTGGTAGATCATCTATTCTCCATAGTATTTGCCTGACCAACTCAATTCCACTTGGCACCCTTCAATTAAAAAATATATATGTTGGAACCCTGGAAATATGCCTTCTCTATGGCAGCACCTGACCTCTGAAATGATCCATGCTCTGAAATTTGGGTAATCACACCCTGCTGATGTTTGTAGGGCCTTGAAGATTTGACTTTTCGCTCAGATTTTTAGCTAGGATAAGTGTAGCCTTTTCTGAAGAATGGGAATGCTGCTTGGTTTTTGCCATATTTTGTTCCTTATTTTTTACTATTTTTATTATTATTTGTTTCCCCCTTTTTTATTTGGGAACCTTCCAAAGTCACTGGAAATTGATGGTTGTTATTGTTGTTATTGTTGTTGTAAATAATATTAATATTATATGCACAACAAACCTCACAGAGATCCATTTCTGACAGTTTGGGGGAGAGAAACAAGCCAGGATCTCTGCTGCGTCTGCTTTCCTTGTGTACAGCCAAAAGCTCACAAAAGGCAGGAAAATGAAATGCCAAGCTTGACCTGTACCCACATTTTGCATATTAACCCCACTTTCTCAGCCTGCTACCCAAGTGACCCTCTCCTCCTGTTGGGGCTTTAGGAATATCTCTCAAGCAAATCCACCCACCATTTTGCCACAAACCGCCCTGCTCTGACTAAGGGCAAAGCTAAAACAGGAAGAAGATGCAGCTGTGGCTCCAACTGCACTTGCTCACTGGCCTCGAACATGCTCAGCAAGTGCCAGCAATGCCTGTTGTGGTAGCAAAGGCCAGAGCTGAAGAACCATTTTTGGCTTCTCTGGAGTATGAGCTGCCCTGAAGGAAAAAATCAAGACATGTCTCAAAAATAAGCCCTAGGGCTTATTTCGGAAGTCAAAAGAAAATAAGTGGGTCTTGTTTTCAGGAAAACATGGATACTAAAACAATAAATAACAGCTACAGGCAGATATGAGGTGCAAATTGCAAACTATAAACAGATACTCCAGTTTCATCCTAGTTAGAAATGTTCCTACCAATCCATGAATGGAGAGACTGCAATAAATAAGTCAATACCTGACAAAGAAGAAACAATGCAATTCTGGGCAGAGTTATGGGACACCCCAAAGAAATACAAGAATGCAGCTTGGCTAAAGGAAGTGGATAAGAATAAAACTGAAATTAAACAATTTGTAATAATATCAGAAATGGTGGAGAAAAGACCAAGGAAGGTCAAGAATTGATCAATAGAAAGTGAAAATGAAGTGCATGGTTTTTAGTTGAAACATTTGAGTGGTCTTCACTTGTTGCTAAACAGTTTAACAACATACTGCAAGGAGGTAAAAATTGAAGAGTGGCTAACATCTTGCAAAACCTATTTGATAATGAAAGATTCTGCAAAAAGGGCAGCATCAGGCAACTACAGGCCAATTACCTGCTTACTAACAGTATGGTAGCTGATGCAGTCCAACAGCATAGTTGAAAAAAGGTTCTTTCTTCCTGAGTAGAAAGGAAATGGCCCTAACAGCAGAAGAACAAAAGATCAACTCCTACTTGACACGATGGTTCTGGAAAATTGTAAGAGAAGACCAACTTGGATGTAGCATGGATTGTTAGTTTGACTCCCCCCACATGACTGGATAATCAAATGCCTAGAAATACCAGGAGTCAGTAGAAACATCAGAAGCTTTGTGAAAAGTTCAATGACACAATGGAAGACATGATTGCTGGTCAATGCGGAAATATTGAGAACGGTTAATATTGAGAGTAATCTTTCAAGAAAACTTACTATTACCCAGGGGTAGGTTTCTACCAGTTTGCATCGGTTCTATAGAACCAGTTGTTAACATCACCGGTAGTTCTAAGAACTGGTAAAACCGACCCATTTGGCCCCTCCCCACTCCGCCAGTCCTATGGGCCAAAAACTGATTTTTATTACTGCACATGCACGAATATCCCTTCCTCAGTCTCCCCCCTTGCCCCTCCCTTCACTGCCCTGGCCCCCACCCCTATCCGCCGCTCCAATATAAAAAAAACCCGGATTTTTTTTAAAAAACTTTTACTGTGCACGCATGAAAATCCCTTCCTCATTCTCCCCACCCGCCTCTCCCTTCGCTGCCCCAGCCCCCACCCCTACCTGCTGCTCCAAAGTAAAAAAACCCGGTTTTTAAAAAAGACCCAGTTTTTTTACTGCACATGTGCAAAAATTCCTTCCTCATTCTCGCCCACCCACCTCGCCCTGCCCCTGCTTATAGCACATGTGCGCTAACTACAAAAATTTTACCACTCTGTGCCATCGCTCACACCAGCAGCAGCAGCAACAGTAGCAGCAGCAGCAGCCTCCAAGCCAGCCAGCCTCTGAGCCAGCCAGCCATTGCTGCCTGCCTTCTGCCACCCTACTGAGTGAGTGAGGGCAAGCCACAGCCCCAGTCGCAACCACTGCTAACCGTCCTCGCCCGGCTGGTCTGCCTCCCAGGCATGTCTTGCCTGGCCTGCCCCCCAAGACTGACCTGCCTGCCTTACCTTAAAGAAGACGTCCTTACCCGCCCTGCCTATCCCGGCGGCCTCCAAAGATGCGGATGCATAAATATAATCTCCAACCCAGTCATCTACCTACTGCTGCCAGTCCTGGTCAATTGCTTACCCCTGGGATGCCCACCGCCCTTGCTGACGCTTCCTGCCTTGCCCACCCGCATCTTCCCTCACCCACAGCCCTCCATTGTTGCTGCCTTGCATTTCCACCACCGATTGGTAGTGAGTAGGCAAAGCAGCAGCTCCTGGTGGCCCGGTCCCCTACCTCCTCTTGCGCCACCGCCAGCCAACTCCCAGGCCTGGTGTCACTGCCATCTTGGCTAGGCCGCCAGTGCCAGCACACCACCTTCCCTCACCCGCCACGGCCCAAGGATTGCTGCCTTACCTTCCTACCACCAATTGGTAGTGAGGAGGCAAAGCAGAAAGTCCTGCTGGGCCGGTCCCCTACCTCCTCCTGCCGCCACCAGCCTGGTCGAGAGCCAACTCCTGCACCGGCCATCCTCGCTGCAGCAAGCTAGAATACTGAGGAGGACCCCAGCATAGTTGGCTAGCCAACTTGCCTGCCTCCTTTTTTTAAAAGTTGCTTTTCTTTATTTATGTATTTATATACTTTGTTACTATCTGTTTTTGTTTTTATTAATAATAAAAACAAAACAGATACTAAAGAAAAATAAACACATAAATAAAAATTATTTTACTATTCATCTTGATGTTTCTTCTTTGCTTAAAGAAACATCAAGATGAATAGTAAAATAATTTTTATTTATGTGTTTATTTATTTCGTTAGTATCTGCTTTGTTTTTATGATTAATATAAACAAAAACAGATAGTAATATATATATATAAAGACATAAATAAAGAAAAGCAATTTACCAAAAGGGAGACAGGCAATTTCTTGTTACATTGATGTTATACATTGTATATTTCCGCTTAAATCAATATATAGCAACATCAATGTAACAAGAAGTTGCATGCATATATAAATGGATTATTTTTAAATAAAAGTTGTTGTTTTTTAACATAAACAAAACAAACATAAACATAAACCATCTTCAGTTACATATTGTGTTGGTTTGTACAAATCACTTGTGCACAATCTCTGCAGTCTTTCCCTTCCAATTTGCATTAATCCTTACATCATAAATCCACTATATATATTTATATTATTACTATTATTAATTACTTACTAGACTAATATTACATCATTTGATGTGAGCAAATCACCATTTTTACTTAATCTACGTTATAATGTTCATTTCATCATCACCAATCTATTCTACAACAATATATCCTTACTTTACCTTACCTCTGTAATTCTATTATATTTATAAAGTATTATAAAATATTTCATAAATGAAAAAGCAAAGCAGAAACAAATATCAATAAGTACAGCAGTGTAACAGAAAAATTATTTAATTTTCTTCGTATTGACTTATTTCTAATTTTGTTAATTATATCAACATATTTATAATTATCAACCTTCTGTATTTAATTCATAACATATTTATAATGATCAACCTTCTGTATTTAATTCATACATAGCAATGATCATTCTCCACCTAATTTCTATCTCTTAACATTTCTGCACATTGTAATTTTTTAATTTCATTTTCATCTATGGGAATCTCTTCGTGTTCTGTCTCTTGCACAGTGCTAGATTTATAGCTGTGCAGATGCAGATAGATAACTCAATAAAGCTTCCATAACAAAGTTCATTTATTGGTACATCAGGTATCTTCATAACTCACATTTATGATGAAGTTCTTCTTTAATGACCAATCCTTTGTATATCTGCCTTGTACGTGAAAGATGGTTATCTCCTTAACCCATCTTGTAGCGATAGAAGGAAGATGCCATGAGGTAGAGAGTTCAGACAAAGAATGAGGAAAACTCCCTTAGCCCATCAAGGGTCAAGTCAGTGACCAATCAGGATTACAGATGTAGCCACGTGAGATGAACTACATTTCCCAGGATACCTTTAACTACATTTACCATAATGCATTCCCTTAAGGGGACAACTCATAATTCCTAAGTAACTATCCAACTCCCATAGACTGGCTGGGACAGCACACTCCCCACCTGGAATTGTAAATTCCACTATTAAAAGAAGAGAAAAAAAATTAACTATAAACTAAGATAAGCAGTAAACAGTAATATTAACTGAATAGAATATAACAATATAACTAAGATAAACAATTAACTATATAACTAAGAAAAAAACAGCAAACATTAATAAAGCATCAAACAAAGCAAAGCAGGCAAAGCTTGAGGTTCAATCTTCAAGTTCGGTCTCTTGGTGCAAGTCTCCTGGTCACCTCTGGCAGCCTTTTAGAGTGTACAGGTACTCTTGTTGGCAAAGGTGAAAGTCTGGTGGTCACTTCTGGTGGCCTTTTAGGGTGGACAGGTACTTGGTGGCAAAGGTGAAAGTTTGGAGGTCGCGTCTGGGGGCCTTCTAAGGTTGGAACAGTACTCTTGCTTCCACGGTGTCAAAGGGCATCGGGAAGCTGTTGGAAAGGGCGTTGCAGAGGCATATACCTGTGTAGAGTGTCTTAATGGACGTCTGGTGGTTGTTGGCAGCCGTTTAGGGTGTTCTAGCGAACGCGTACTGATTGGCAGTGGACTTTGAGGCTGGAACTTCATTCTTGTTTTCAGTGGTGCTAAAGGGCGTCGGAAGGTGGGTGGAATGGATGGTGCTGAGGTATTTGCCAGGGTTGGAGCCTGTATCTGGGCATCACTGACAATTCCTACGATCCCCCATCCTAGTGGAGATTTGATGGCCACTGGGCCGTCTACAGGACCGCCGACTGACTCGGAGAGGAGAAAGGTGCATGGGGCATTATTTCCCAGCAAGAGTAAGATATCAGCCTTGGGATCTAGAGTGGGAAAGTGATGAGCAAGGTGCTGTAGGTGAGGCATGCTACTTATGATCTCAGGTGTTGCCATCTGACTGCGGTCGTTCGGTATGCCTTCGCATTCAAAAACGGGCGGTAGTGGGAATTGGGTACTTCCATCTAATGACTCTATACAAAGTCCAGTAGCTCTCCTCCCTGCCGTGCTTCTTGGTCCGTGGCATGTTGATACAGTGAAGGGAAGTTTGGCCTGTTGCACCTCAAAGAGGTCGAAGAATGCAGATCTGGCCAGGGTACAGGTGCTTTGAGTGTCTATCTGTACCTAAATTTTCACGGTGTCTTCAGGACGTCCTTCGGGGTACACTTTGGCTAAACAGATGGGAAGACACAATGAGGGCATGGTGAGTCGGCGCACAGTGTTGTGCAGTTTACACTCATGCGTGGTTTTGGTTGCGATTTGTCAATCAAGGAGCCCTGCCTGCTTCTGTGTTATGTTGAGGCTCCTTGTCTGAAGGAGGGTTATGAAATATCTGCCGTGGTGGCTCGGCGTCTGGATGCAGCATGGTTGGGTGTTGGTCACTTTTGCAGATGTGACATTGCACTTTGGTTGTGCAGTATTCATGTGAATGCTTGGATTCGCAACACTTGTAGCAGTATTGGTACTCTCTTAGCAATTCTTTTTGTTGGGACAGTGATTTTGCTGCAAACCCAGTGCAGCTGTTCAGCGAGTGGCGAGTGTTGTGCATAGGACAAAACTGATTTCTTCTTGTAGTGGGAAATCTAACTTGGGGTGGATGGGATGAAGTCTCTCCCCAACTGTGTGTGGGGGAGGAGTCAATCTCAGTATCATGGACAACCATGAAGGGTCTTTCTCTGGTAGTATGTATAGGGCCTGAGGGCAATATATGGTTGGTTTTGTATCTTCTGGTATTAGGAGGACTAACAGCTCTGAGTCCACGGGCTCGGTATGTGTTGCACACTGTAGCTTGGTGGGAGACAAATTCTTCAAGAAGTGTGAAGGATACAAAGCACCATGGCCATGAAGGTGTCAGTCAACTGGAGCCACTTTTAAATTAGTACCTGCAGGAGTTTCCAAACAATTTTGTTCTGTGTGTCGACATCATCGAGACAGGAGAGTGTTGGTAAGTTGGAATCCTGTTGTGCCGTTCTCAGCTGGACAAGTATATTAGTGAGGTCTATGATTCGGCGGGGCTTGTCGATAGGAATTTTAGGGAAATTGTTGAGGCTATTTAGGAGCGTTGCTTCTACATCCTCGGGAGCGCCATACAGTTTGTCAAGCCTTTTCCATGATAACCATAGGACAGTGGCTGGGTCATCGAAGTGGGATATCAACAGTGCCCTCAGTATGTCAGAAGACTGTGGCCCTAGCCATGCTATCAAGTGTTCAATTATCACATCAGGGTTCAGGCGAGCCGCCTGAATGGGGTACAGGAAAAGTTTCTTCCAAACTAGATATTCGCCACCTGGCTTGTCAGAGAATCTGTGAACTCCATTGGCATGCAAATTTAGCTTTCCACTCTGCACAGCCAAGTTTCTCCAGTAATCTTCAGCATTTGCTGAGGTGGGGGGAGGTATTGATGTAGAGGGTTCTCTCCCTGAGTTCTCGTAGGATGGCTTCGTAAATCAATGACAGGTTGTAGTCTTCTTCCCAGTACTTATGGAGGATGTCATCCTCCCATACTGGGGACGATGGTCGAATGTCACGCTGCTGTGTTTGTTGGGCACGGCTACCTTGTGGTGCTTGGGAGCCGGATTGGTATTGAGGTTGTGGCAGGAATGCTGCTGCCTGTGGATTGAGTGTGGCAGTTGTGATTGGTTGCAGGTCAACTTGTTGAGAAGTTGGTGTGAGCACTGGTGGGCTACATTGCTCAGCCAGAAGGGTGTGAGATATTGCAGTAGGGTTGCTGGTGCTGGGAAGAAAATCTCTAACATCAGTTGGGGAAGGTTTACTGTTGGAGGGAAGTGAATCTTGTATTTTAGGTCGTACATCAGTAGCGTAACTAACGTGTAGAGTCTGTGGTTGAGATTCAACCCTGTGTTTCTCTGTTTGTGGGAGACTGCTAGCCAATTGAGGTGGTTGCATCTGCTTGTTGCGAAGCGAGTGCTGCTCATCTACATGAGCCATGTATCTGGGCTCTCTTCTCCCAAGTCTTCAAGGTTGAATTGGAGGGAGGAGTGGCCAACTCCAATTTGGCCATTTCTGCCTGTTGTTTGGCCTGGGCTTTGGCTATTTCTGCTTGATGAGCCACTATTGCCGCCTTCTGCCGTGTCACCTCCTCTGTGGCACATAGCTCTGCGTCTGCTACTGCAGCGTCTACTTCAGCTTCTGCAGCCCATTTGGCGTAACTTGCTGCTTTGGAGGCCTGAGATGTGCCACTACGACGGGAGGATGTTCTGGAAGGCTGGTGGGAGCCAGCAGCAGAGAATTGGCACAAGACACTAGAACCTGCCTGCGATCTACCCGACTTGGGATGGAGGGAGGAGACTTTCTTTGAGTAGTGGGAAAAAGCTGCTTGTGATCAAGGAGCTATGTCAGATGTGGACTTCTCCCTCGGTGTTTGTTCCTTCTGTAATGCAACAAGGACCATGGCCTGGAAGGAGTTTCTGCCTTTCTGAATGCTGTCTTCGCATTCTTTGTTCACCTCCTTGAAGCACTGAATGTGTTCTTGGAAATGTGGGTCTTCCAGGTTCGACTGAATGTACTTGAGTTTACTTTCACTGTCTCTCCATTGTTTGAGGTGCTCCTCTAACTCCTTCTGCATCAGGAAGATGGTCTCAAGGGGCAACTTGCTTTTGGGGGTGTTGCAAATCTTGAACAGCTTTGTCCATGAGTCTGCATGATGGTGATACTGCCTTTCCCAATCCTCTCTGAAGCATTTCACTGTGGGTGAGGTAAGCTTCCTATGCTGCCTGAGGTCGTAGGCCTTCTGAGGTATCGCGGCTTCTTCAGAGGGTTGGACAATCTAAAGGCGGTTGTTGGGAATCAAGCTCCATGTTTACATCAAGGGTGGGTGGAGGATTCGGGTCTTCTGGTACATCATAGACATCTGTCATGGCTGAGGAAGTTACCATGCTTCAAATTGGGAAAGGAAAAATTCTGGAAAATTTTAGTGATTTTTTTGTGCAATTCCTTTTTATAATAGGATACGCTGCAAGCAGGTGGCAGAAGGTAGAATTGTTGCTGGATTTAACACTTGAGCACATAGGTGGCACTGCAGAGTCTGGGTGATGCTAGCACAGCACATGGTATGGCTGTTTCTAGGGTGCAGTGTGAGTGTGCAACAGAAGGGGGCACTAGAGGTTGCATTGCGAAGTCTGAGGACTAGAGGGCTGAACGCAGAAATATGTGCAGCAGAGCCTGAAGACTTGAGGACAGAACGCAAAAATATGCCTATAAGGGTTGCTTGCTTCACAAGGTGGCAGCAGAGGGTCTGGAAGACACTGTTGCTATGCCCATATTAGGTTGCAGTTACTCTTGGCATCTTTCAATTAAGTTGATTAAATGGTGCACAATAGTTTCATGATCACTGGTCAATATTTGAGAAATTGTGGAAAAAATCACATAAGGAGAAAAAAAATCTTTTTTTTGTTCAAAATAAAATAAAATGACTTCACTGTAAATTTCTTCTTGCCCACCAGATGGAGCTGGTAGGTTGTAGGTAATCTTGGAATATTTGAAATAAATTGATTAAATGTTCACAATAATTTCAAAAGGAGTTATCAATGCAAACACGTATTGGAAACTCAGGGAGACTTTTCTTTTGAGTACCAGATTCAGAAATCTTACAGAGTCCTGTTAAAATTCCTCTTGGGAGGTGTAATTTGAGACACAGCTTTTCCTTCGCTGAAGAGAAAGGGAAGGGGGATCAGTAAAGGCTTTGTCTCCCTTCCAAATGATGCAGATAGTAAAATCAGCTTCTGGTTTCCATTTAAAAATACAAGCAAGATTTCTCAAACTTTCCAACGGAGGTTTGACTTAACTTTGGAGAACGGGGAAATTTCTAACTCTCTTTGTTATGCAACTAGAGTCTCTGAGATAGTAGGAAGGCGAATTGAGCAGAGAGGAGGGGTGGGTGAGTGGGTAGAAAGGTCTTTTTGTTTGTAGCATGTGGAAAACTCCAGCCCCTCCCAATATCCACAGCATGTAAAGAGATCCAATGCTCACAGAGAGAAACGACGAGACATGCAGGTTCAGATCAACATTGCACATTCACTCCTGGCTTCAATATCACATTGCTTTATCACAAATCCAAAAATTAATAAAAAAATTTAATTTTACTTTTCTGATGAGTTAGGATTCATCTTTCACTGTTCTGTCTCTTGCACAGAGCTAGCTTTATAGCTGTGCAAATGCAGATAGATAACTCAATAAAGCTTCCATAACAAAGTTCATTTATTGGTACATCAGGTATCTTCATAATTCACATTTATGACAAAGTTCTTCTTTAATGACCAATCCTTTGTATATCTGCCTTGTACGTGAAAGATAGTTATCTCCTTAACCCATCTTGTAGCGATAGAAGGAAGATGCCATGAGGTAGAGAGTTCAGACAAAGAATGAGGAAAACTCCCTTAGCCCATCAAGGGTCAAGTCAGTGACCAATCAGGATTACAGATGTAGCCACGTGAGATGAACTACATTTCCCAGGATACCTTTAACTACATTTACCATAATGCATTCCCTTAAGGGGACAACTCATAATTCCTAAGTAACTATCCAACTCCCATAGACTGGCTGGGACAGCACACTATTGTGCAAACAACTCTAGCCGCTATTAACACATGTAACATTAAATATGTATTGTACTCCCTTTATGTGGGTACCAACAAAGTATTACTGGTTTTAAAATTTAAATCTATATGTTGCTTTACCATTTTTGCTAACCTGGACACTATATCCTCTTGAATAGTTCCACTAGCAGTGCCCAATACTGAATTCATATATTCCAGTTTTTTAAACTGAGAAATAAATTTCAGAAAAAGAATTCAATATTGCTCGGTGAATGTGCCTATCAATTCCATTTGTAAGCTAACTTTTTAGATGATTTTGTACTATCATCTTTTTTTTGTACTATATATATCTGTATAAGGCTGTAAAAAGCTTCAGTATATTTTTAAGCTGCATTCTAAAAAGGTTAGTTGACCGAACATGGCTTCACCTGGCTTCTCTCCCTCTGCTATAGAGAGAGCATTCCATTAGGGACTGTTGTTCCAGGTAAGTAGTCTTGGCTACGAAAGATTTTTGTGCCACTACTGGCACAAAATAACAAACTCCCTTGGTTTGTTAATAGTATTTCCATTTCAAGTGTTCCTTTTTCAATTAATCAATTGTAATTATGAAACTATCAGCCATTCTTTTATATACACAGTGCAACATCTTTTTTATAGACTGTCATTTTCAAATCCACTTTCAGCGCCGTCTCAGTCTTGTCTGGTGAAACTTGTTCCTCTTCCATAACATCTTTTAAACACTAACTAGCTATAGTATCAGGGACTTTTAAAAGTAACTGAATATTACTGATCTCCATTCCTCGCCTGCTTTCTTTGCTTGCCATTGCCTTCACCACTCAACTTACTACAACAATCGAGTCCAAACCACTGGTGATTTTTTTTGCAGCATATTGCCAAGATGAAAAGGCAAATGAATTTGTCTGCTTTCTTCAGCAATAAAACAAAAGGAGATCCAAAAGAGTCACAACCACAACCATTGGAGTCTGAGGAAAGCAGAGCCAGCGCATCATCCATCGAAGAAAGTGGAGCCAACACATCATCCACACCAGGACCAGAGGAAAGAGCCAGCACATCATCCATCGAAGAAAGTGGAGCCAGCACATCATCCACACCATAACCAGAGGAAGGAGCCAGCATATCATCAGGTACTGGAAGAGCTGAATCAGACATTGAAGAGAACCTTCCTGACTGCTGACACTGCAGCAATACAATAATTTTAGGGAAAAATATGATGGACTGGACATTTCATAGAAAAAATTAGGTTGCAAGTGTTAGGTATAACATTGGTCACCTAACTAGTTTGGGTAAGATAATATATATATAAGCTATGATTCTTAGTTTAAAGTGTGTGTTACTTTAAATGCAAAGCATGTATTTTGGGTGTGGTGTGAAAACACCATAAGAGGGAGCAAGAGATGCTGATGAGAAGCTGACGATTCCCTGATGCTTTGCTGGCAATTACTGGAGTTGCAAACGGAAGAGAGGAGTTTCTGAGTTTGTTGCATATCTCTCTCTACTGCGAGGAGATAAATTACCGGACTGTTATTTTGTAAGTGTACCGACCTCTCATTTTTGACATTGGAATTTGCAACTGGATAATCCCTGGACGGACTGAACTAAGTGTATGATATATGGACTGTTTTGACTATGCTTTAACTCTTGCTGGAATAAAACTACTTTAATTGGCACTGTATCTGCTTTTACTGAGTGTAAGCTACACAACACTTATCTCACATATTTTGCCTGCCTGCCTGACTGCCCTGCAGATCCTTGCTAGGGTATATCCCTAACACTGGTTATGGGCCCAGCTGCACAGTCAGACTAACCAGGATTTAACAGGCTTATATAAAGTGAGAGTTTGTGTAGTTACACAATACTGTAAACAGACAGCTGTGTTTAATTATAGTTTAATATCCAGAAAAAGATGGCACAAGTCAATTTACCAAGTTTGTCTCTAATATCCAAACTGGATGGAACAAACTATGTTTCATGGTCTGTGAAATGTAGCCTACTTCTACGCAGAGAAGGTTTGTGGAATATAATACAAAACCCACCAGAGGTAGATGCTTGGGATCCAGAGGATGAAAATGATGCCCAGAAGTTACAAGAATGGAAACTGAAAAATGAACAAGCTCTCTGTATAATAGGACTGACACTCAGTGACCAGCAGCTTGTCCATATTCGTGGAGAAGAAACAGCTGCTAAGTGCTGGGAGAATTTAAAGAAGATTTATGTTCGAGACAGTGTAGGAGCTCATATCAATCTTACACAGAAGCTGTTTAGAACACATCTTCAAAAGAATGGAGACATGTTGACTCATATAAACACTATGAAGAGAATTTTTCAAGAGCTGCATGAAAAAGAGCTTATCTTCACTGAAC
This sequence comes from Pseudonaja textilis, assembly GCF_049901715.1. NCBI lineage: Eukaryota > Metazoa > Chordata > Lepidosauria > Squamata > Elapidae > Pseudonaja > Pseudonaja textilis. The sequence continues at coordinate 55,531,899 of NC_142008.1, read as the reverse complement.
TGCATCAGGTTTATATAATTTTGTCTTCATTGGATCAGAGTTATGATGATTACGTAACTTCATTGGAAGTGCTGCCAAAGGACAACCTCACATTAACTGACATTACTGGCAGATTAATTGAAGAAGCCAGGAGAAGGCTTGAAAGGGATCAACTCAGAAGGGAACAGCCACAAGAAGAGGAATTATCTTCGTCAGCCTACACAATTAGAAAATGTTTTAATTGTGGAAGAAAAGGACATTTGGCTAGATTCTGCAAGAAAGAAAAAAGCCAAAATGCCAGCCAGAATGCAAAAAGGCATCAAAAGGATAAAAAATGCTTAGAGTTAGCCATGTATAGCAACCAAAACGTGAACAATAATAATTTTTGGGATGTAGATAGTGGAGCATCGCACTGCATAACAAAAGATAAGAAAAGATTTATTAAGATGTCCACGAGTTCACAGCAGATATCATTACCTAATGGCTGGAGACTTAAAGCAAAAGCTGAAGGTACTGCATATTGTTCTTGCATAAAAGAAAATGTAAAGATGTTATATGTACCACAACTTAAGTTTAATTTGCTTTCAGTTAGAGTTTTGATTAAACTAGGTTATGTAGTTACCTTTAGGGGAGAAAACTGCATAATAGAAAAAGAAGGTAAAAAAGTGACTGCAACTTTAAAAGGTGAATTGTATGTGTTAAATGATAATCAATTAGAGGTGGCTAACACAGTGTATAATAATGTTAAACCTCATGATGAATGCATACATTTGTTATACAGACGTTTAGGGCATATAAATTTTAAAATGCTCAAGCAAACTGTTGAACTGTCTAAAGGTATAAAACTGAAGCCTTGCAGTAAGTATTTGCACTGCAATGCTTGCAGTCAAGAAAAAAGCAAGGTAATACCAGCAAATAGAGTTAATGGATTTAAGACTAAGGAGCCTCTAGAGGTCGTATTTGCTGATATTATAGGTCCTAAAAAACCAAGTGTGGGAGGTGCTCGTTATATATTAAGTATAATGGATCATTATTCTAGATATGGTTTCTGTTATTTAATGAAGACTAAAACGGAAACATATCAAAATTTCTTTAATTGGTTGAAGTTTGCAGAGAGAAAAACTAAAAGGAAACTAGTAACTCTTGTAACTGATAATGGTACGGAATTTATAAATAATAAATTCCAAAATAGACTGAAGATGGCAGGTGTAGAACATAAAAAGTCTGCACCATATAGGCCACAACATAATTCCTTTATAGAAAGGCGAGGCCAAACACTGCAGGCAATGGCTCGTACTATGTTGTCAGATTCAGGATTACCTGAGAATTTGTGGGGAGAAGCAACAATGTGTGGTAATCATATATTGAATAATGTTGTTAACTCAACAACAGGTGAATTACCATTCACACAGTGGCATGGTAGAAAACCTGACCTAAGTTATATGCACACATTTGGTGCACCAGCATGGGTGCATATTCCCACACAACTGAGACATAAGGGACAGCATAGGGCTAAAAGATTATATTTTGTAGGTTACGAATCAAACCATAGATCTTACAGGTTCTGGGAAGAGGGCACAACTAGAATTTATTGTAGTGCTAGTGCTCAATTCCTGGAACATGTGGGATGGCAAAAATTGGAACAAGATTCGAATAAAAGTGTAATAATAGAAACCTACAAGGGCCCGAGCCACCATACTAGTGATGATGAAAATCCAATTAATGAGAAAGTAAAGGAAGAGAAAATAGAACCAGTTAAGGAAGAAATAAGTGAAGAGGAAATACATGACCAGGAACAGGTTATAGATAAAAGTCCACCTGTGAGTCCTGTTCTACCTAGAAGGTCAACACGAGTAAGTAGACCACCTGATAGGTATCAGGCAAGTGTGGTGTGCCAGATTAGCAAAATTCCAACCACTGTGGAAGAACTAAAATTGTATCCTGCGAAGGATCAGGAGAACTGGCATACAGCAATGCAAAAGGAACTGAATTCATTAAAACAGATGGGAGTCTATGAGAATGCTAGATTACCTCCAAGTGAAAAGTCCATTGGATGTAAATGGATATTTAAATTAAAAACAGGTACAAATGGGACTGTTACCCATAAGGCTAGGTTGGTAGCTCAAGGATTTAATCAATCTGCATGTGATTATGATGAAGTGTTTGCACCAAGTCTAAAGGCAACAACCTTGAGAGCAGCTTTAGTGTGGGCAGCTAAGAAAAACTATATCATAAATCATTTAGATGTAGAAACTGCCTATCTGCATGCGCCATTGCAGCACACTATATACCTAAAGAAACCTGTAGGGATTAAGGATGATAAAACTAATAATGACTGTTGGAAACTTAAAAAGAGTCTCTATGGATTAAAACAATCTGGTTACGAATGGAACCAATATATTGTTAAGGAGTTAAACAATATAGGGTTTAAAGCAGGTTTAGCTGATCCATGTTTATTTAAAAGAGAGAAAAATGGAATAGTGTCATTATTATTGTTGTTTACAGATGATATTGCCTTAATTACAAAAACTAATAATGAAGCTACTGAAATAATATCATTATTAGGAAAGAAGATAAAATTAAAGCAATTAGGAGAGATAAAACAGTATCTCGGATTGACAATAAATAAAACCAATAGTGGCTATAAGATATCTCAAGAGGATAAGATTTATCAATTACTAAAAACATATAAGATGGAACTTTGTAAACCAGCAAAAACTCCAATGAGTCAGGAATTTTGCCGGACTGATGTTCAGAGTTCAAAATTTGATAAGACTATCTATCAGTCGTTAATTGGTAGTCTATCATACATTAGTAATTGGTCAAGGCCAGATATTGCCTATAGCATTAATCAATTGGCTCATTTCAACGCTGAACCAAATGAACGACACTGGCAAGCAGCAAAACGTATCTTAAGATATCTTAAAAGGACAATGCACTATGCATTGTATTTGGAGCCAAAAGATGATTTGATTCTAAGTGCATATGCTGATGCAAGTTTTGCAACAGATATAAACACTAGGAAATCAACTTCAGAAATGGCTATACTATTAGGAAAAGCATTAATTGGTTGGAGGTCAATTAGACAGCAACACATAAGTATGTCCACAATGGAAGCAGAATTTTCATGTCTATCTTTATTATGTACTGATTTAATTCTGTATAAACAGTTGTTATTGGATATGGGATTAACTGTTAATGATTCTATTGTTGTGTATGAGGACAATCAAGCAGCCATACAGTTGGCTACAAATATTGCTGTAAAAACGAGATCTAAGCATACAGATCTTAGATATCTGAATGTAAGACAATCTGTAAAAGATGGTTTAATAAGATTGGAATATTGTATGACTGAGCAAAATATTGCTGATCAGTTTACAAAAGCTCAAGGTGCAGTGAAACACAAAGAGAGTTGTGATGACTATGGGTCAAGATTGTAAATAGCTATATATATTATTATATTACCCAAAAGGGGAGAATGTTAGGTATAACATTGGTCACCTAACTAGTTTGGGTAAGATAATATATATATAAGCTATGATTCTTAGTTTAAAGTGTGTGTTACTTTAAATGCAAAGCATGTATTTTGGGTGTGGTGTGAAAACACCATAAGAGGGAGCAAGAGATGCTGATGAGAAGCTGACGATTCCCTGATGCTTTGCTGGCAATTACTGGAGTTGCAAACGGAAGAGAGGAGTTTCTGAGTTTGTTGCATATCTCTCTCTACTGCGAGGAGATAAATTACCGGACTGTTATTTTGTAAGTGTACCGACCTCTCATTTTTGACATTGGAATTTGCAACTGGATAATCCCTGGACGGACTGAACTAAGTGTATGATATATGGACTGTTTTGACTATGCTTTAACTCTTGCTGGAATAAAACTACTTTAATTGGCACTGTATCTGCTTTTACTGAGTGTAAGCTACACAACACTTATCTCACATATTTTGCCTGCCTGCCTGACTGCCCTGCAGATCCTTGCTAGGGTATATCCCTAACAGCAAGTATTGCAGAAGATTTGAAATTTCAACCAAAGAAAAAAGTGTCCACGGAGCTAAGGAGTGGAAGAATTACCAAACTGAACCATCAGGAAGGAGTAAAGAAATCCAACAAGCTTCCCTCAGAATGAAATTGAAGGAACATTTCTCATCTAAGGCTCACAACATCTGTACAGAGAAGTTAAAGCAATGTGAGCAAGATGCCATAAACAAAGGACTGGAGAAGATGAGTGAGAAATATCTGGGTAGTACATACAGAGTGTTTATTACAGTTTATAGTGTGGCACAAACATGCAGAACATTTTCATATATAGAAGATCTGATCGAGTTACAAAAAAGAAATGGTGCAGATTTGGGAACAGGGTTGCATTCACATAGAACTGCAGTTGCAATAGTAGATTTCATTGCAAAAGATATCAGGAAACATTTATTTACCAAAATTATTGAGAAAACTCGCAAAATCCGTTTGATAATTGACGAAGCCTCAACAATACCTTCCAAACCAGTTCTTATACTGTACTTAAAAGTTGAGGATCCATTTTTCTCACCAACGATTTTCCTTCAACTAGTAGAATTAGATAAACAAAATGCAGAGACAAGATGTTGTTCAGTTATAGAAAGTTTGAATAAAGTTGGGTTTAATAGAAACTATCTGGATAAACATTTAATTGGATTTTTCTCTGATGGAACCCGTGTTAGGCTTGGGAGAAAATCTGGGGTAAGCACTAGGATAACCAAAGAGTTTCCAAATATTATAATATGGCACTGTTTAAACCATTGTCTTCAACTTGTTTTAGATGATTCTATTAGGGAAATAAAGCAAATCCAATCATTTTCAAATTTTTATTGATAAAATATATTCTATTTTCCATCAATCGAATAAGAACCTAATTGAGCTTAACAAAATCTCTGAACAACTTGAGATTGAAATTATAAAAATTGGTAGAGTTTTTGGACCAAGATGGGCTGCCTGTAGTTTAAGATCAACCCCTAACTGTTGGCAGGCTTATCCAGCGCTACATCAGTTTTTCTGTTCAAATAAAAAATACTCTGGTATGGCTGCCCGTCTTGAAAACTCATATTTTCTTTTTTCTTCCGCTTCTTTGTTTTTTTTCTCTCTTTTATACTTCTTTTTCTCCTTTTTCGGTCGCAAGACCGAGCGTTTTTTTTTTTTTTTTTCTTTTCCTCTCTCTTTCTCTTCTTTCTTTCTTCTTTTTCTCTCTCTGTTTCTTATGCAATGTTGTTATGTTATTTTTTTAATTGTAAATTCAATAAAATTTATATATAAAAAAAAGAAAACTCATATTTTCTCATTGATTTGGCCTTGATGATTGATGTGCTAACTGAAATATCTCTCCTTTCCAATGCATTGCAAGCGAGAAACATAGACATTATAAAGGCTGAAAAACTTGTGCTAAGATCAATTAGATCATTTGAAATGCTTATAGAGGAAAAGGGTTCATATGACAATAAAGTTGATGAATTAGTTACTTCAGAAACCTTTAAAAATATAAATGTTATACAAAATCACCGATTTGTGGTTTTTCCTCGTGAAAAACTTATACAAAGCATTGTAACTAATTTGAAGAAAAGATTGATGGATTGCGAACATTTAAAAACAGGCTGCCAATTTAAAGACATTGATCAATTAAAATTTCTAAATTATTTGGAGCCAGATTATTGGAACATTGAAGAAGCGGTGGTTCCATGGAGAGCAGCTGAAGGACAATTGGCTGCATTTGGTGAAATTTTCAATTATGAAATCAATATTAATGATTATTGTGATTTCATAGAAAATGTACTAAAAGATTCTAAAAATTATACAATTCCTTGCAGCAATAAAAAGGCTAGAGATATTATTAAAACTATTGCAATCAGTTCAGCAGAGGCGGAAAGGGGCTTCTCGCAGATGAACCATAATATGTTCAGAAGCAGAAGTCGCCTTACAGTTTCCAATATTACAAACCTCCTGACCATCAGTCTAATTGGCTTACGAGTTCAAAAATGGGACCCTGTTCCTATAGTAAAGAAGTGGTTACGGGCACATAATCACACAGCTGATGATGCTCGTGTTAAACACAAGAAAACTGTAACTCAGGACGATAATAGAAAAGCAATTTGGGAGTACTTTAAATAAGTTTCATTTTTTGTAAAGTTTTCTTATGTAATAGTTTTTGATTAATATTTTAAAATGTTGTAACAATATAGTTTTGTGTACCTTTTTAATATTTAAGCATTAAAGACATGACATAATAAACTACCTTTTGTTTTGGTATATCTTTTTTAATACTTAGTCATTAGAGTAAAGACGTGATGTTGAGTTGGCCTCGCCCAGCCCTCTGCAGCCCTCCCCATAGCTGCTCGCGTCTCGCCTTGCCCTCTCTAGGGATCGCCAGGCCTTGGAAACTGACAAAAAGCACTTGCTAAGCAATTGGCCACTCAGCAAGCACCTGGTCATTAAGTAAGGACCACTTAAATTTGGGTTGCCAGCCACATGGCAACCTGCCAGCCTGGGCCTTGCCTCGGCCTCCCCAGGCCTTGGAAACTGGCAAAAAGCACTTGCTAAACAATTGGCCACTAAGCGAGCACCTGGTCATTAAGTGAAGACCACTTAAATTTGGGTTGCCAGCCACATGGTCACCTGCCCAGGCCTTGCCTGGGCCTCCCCAGGCCTTGGAAACTGGCAAAAAGCACTTGCTAAGCAATTGGCCACTAAGCAAGCACCTGGTCATTAAGTGAGGACCACTTAAATTTGGGTTGCCAGCCACATGGCAACGCCCACCCCAGTCACATCACCACGTAGCCATGTCCAATCTGCAAGCCACTCCCACCCGTCACATGACAACCAAGCCATACCCACAAATTAGGCCACGCCCACAGAACCGGTTGTTAAGAAGTGTGAATCCCACCCCTGCTATTACCACTACTGTTTGTGATTGCACTTACTCTGTTAACAATACCGGATAATTCAGGCCATGGCTATCAACATGAAAAACATCTGGCAGGTTATCCCACCATCTTCCTATGGACAATCTGAAGCTGTATAGAAATACAATTGCAACAACATTTTCCATATATACAGCCAAGAAACTGCAATGAAGTAGACAAATGTGCCACCCTCAATCAAATAGAAATAGTGAAAACGGAAGGAATCAAGATCCTTATGGAAACAACATCAAATACAAATATCTGGGCATCCTTCTAGCCAATAAGCTCAAGCACAAAGTCAAGAACAAAGCCAGAAGTTAATACGTCAATTGAGTGAGGAGGATCTAAAGTCCTAACTCAGTTAAGGAAATACCATCAATGCAATCAACACCTCAGCAATTCCAGTCATTAGATACACAGCTGGAATAGTGGACTGGACTCAAACAGAACTAAAAGTTTGTATAGAAAGACTAGAAAAATAATGACAAAGAATTTTTTTCCTCACAGCAATATTGACAGGCTTTATTTACCATGGAAAATAAGTAGGCCTGGAATGTTGCAAGTTAGACAGTTAAAGAAGAAAATGGGGCATTGGAAAAATATCTTAAGAACACCAAAGAGAATGCACTGAAGCTAGTATACCAGGACAGCTTACTGAGTATTGGAAAGACCAAACTGCTCCACAAGAAAGACCAAATGAAGACAGCAAAGAGATATGGGAAGAAAAAGTATTACATAGTAGTACATTGTAAAAAAGGAGGCAAAACAGATAATAAAAAGACCTGGCAGACAGATGGGCTAATTTTGGATGCACAAGATTAAACCTTAAGAACAAACAGATACAAAACCAGAATTGACAAGACAATAAGTGACAGCAAGTGCCACATTTGCAAAGAAGCTGAAGAAACAGAGGATTGTCTGGTAAGTTTGCAAGAAGACTGTACAGATGACTACAATTGCAAAAAAAAGCAGCAACAATAATACATTGGAAGAACTACCAGAAGTACCAGTTACTTTCAAGGAACAATTGGTGGGGCCATAAAATAGAAAAAGTCATAGAAAATGAAGAAGCTAAAGTGACTTTAGAATTCAAAGACAGGCACTTGCCAAATGATACCCTAAATTTAACACTGAATCGTGGGCTTGGCAGACAGCAGAGTAGAAGGAAAAGAACTGAGAAAAATTACAAAATACAAAGATTTGTGAAAAAAGTAGAATGATGGTGACCAAAGAATGCAAACTTTGCCTTGAATGCAATCCCAAAATACCTGAAGCACTAAACATGATATGGACAAAATGTCCATTGGTCAATTGCAAAAGGCAGCTTTACTTGAAATAACTTACATATTGTGACAACATCTTTAACACCGTCAATATCCTAACCCAGGTTCTTCGGTAAAAATGCATACACCAGTCTAAACCTCTTGTAATGAACCATAATGCCAAAGATGACAAGTGCTGGGACTTGCAGCAACATCAGGAATTTTATCAAAAATTTCTCCTGAAGTAAGCAGGTTTGAAGAGCCAATTATTAAATCACTTGCTCTTATGAATATTTATCAGTTACATTATACAGAAGAAAGAAGCTAATCTTATACCAAAATCTACTTTATATAGCATCTTCGAATATTCAGAGAAAACTTGGAAACCGCAATAGAGTGTAAGTAGAAAGTATCTAATGCAACTGTAATATCTCAGGCTCAGTTCTACATATCTGAACAGTAAATGTGTAATGTGCAAGTCCTATCCACACATATATTCTAAATATTTGTTATTCACCAGAGAAACAAAAATTCTTTATAATTTAGTTTGTGATCATTATATGAATTCTATCTCTGCATTTTTGTCACCTCAAAGTTTTTTTATTTTATTTACTGAAAAACCTTTTTTCATCTGTGCTGGCCAAATTAAATAAAAATAGGTATTTTCAAACCTAACCACATTTGTAGAGAGCAGCATAAGAGAATAAACATAGATGTGCCCAGACTGATAGCTTAGGTAAATTCAGAAAGTTAAATGTAAAATGGGGAAAAAACCCAATCTGAATAATTCAGAGGTTTGATGGTTGTTGTTGTTTTTGCTTAGAAATAGCTTTTATTTTATAAAGCTGAAGTTTAGTCTATAAACTTTTTAATCATACTTATAAAAAAAGAGGAGGGAGCTAAAAATGTTTCTTACATTACATGGCTACACAAATAAATATATATATATATATATATGGATCTTTGGTTATTCGGGCTTTCTCCCACGTAAAATTGGAAGTACTTTGGCGACATTTCGACGAATTCTCATTCGTCATCTTCAGGCTTGTGTCTTGACTTTGTGCTTCTTGGAGTAATTAATTAAATAATTAGATATTACTCCAAGAAGCACAAAGCAGACACAAGCTGAAGATGACAAATGAGATTTCGTTGAAACGTCACCAAAATACTTCCAATTTTGGACGCGAGAAAACCTGAATAACCAAAGATCCACATACAAATACCAGAAAACCTCAAAAACATATACATACATACATACATACATATATATATATATATATATATATATATATATATATATGTATATATATATATATATATATATATTCATTCATAATTTGGAGATCATAAAGATAAAACTTGAAGAACTGGAGCAAGGTTCATATTTCAGACACTTGTTCATGTCCTACAAAGAGCGTCTCCTGGCAGAAAGGGTTCACGAGAACCATGCTGGTGTTCCTGTAATCCCCATTGGCTGGAGAACGGGGCTCAGAAAGGTGGTCCTAGAAAATATTGAGAAAGGGGAGAAAAAAACTATTTAAAAATTTCATCACATATTAACTTTCATAAAATGGAATGTGTTATATTCATTCCTGCCATGCAAATGGATTATAACATTGCTTTATATAAAGTGATATATAATTAATATTTGTATGCAAATTAATTGATTCTAAACTAATGTCCCCCAAGTAGAACTTCTTCATTACCAAGTAGCTTGGGATAAATTTAACTAATTCATGCACAACTGAAGGGGTCCGTTGCTTTGAAAGGCTTGTAAGTTTCAACATGTAAAATGGTGCTCCATCAGTTATGTCTAAAATCTAATGATTCAGTTAAAAAAAAATTAAGGAAAGAGATACCAGGTAAGATTTTTAATCACCCACCATTTGGAAGATCAAACAAATGCAAATCACTTCATGCAAGGTTCTATTTTTATTCACTATATTATTTGCCAAAATTACACATCATATCTCTGCAAGCAAATATAGTGTTTGAAAAATAGGACTAATGTTTGATTTAACATGCTAGCAGAAACTAAACAAAAAGGATCATCCAGCTATATGCAAATGTTTAAAATGTCTTCAGGAAACATAGCTACATACTAATGTAAAACTATGGCTACATATTAGTTTAAATGTATGAGAAACTTCTGTCTTTTCCAGCATTGGCAAGTCAAAAATTTACAGTATAACATAAGTGAGTACCCCCTCACATTTTGTAAATATTTTAGTATATGTCTTCATATAACAACACTGAAGAAATGACATTTGGCTACAATGTAAAGTAGTGAGTATACAGCTTGCATAACAGTGTAAATGTGCTGTTCTCCTCAAAATAACTGTCAGATCTGTGCATCTGTCATTTCTTCAATGGAAGAAGAAAAGTGGGGGGTGAGACTAATAAAGAAATCCTTCTTGATGTAACCTGAATATATTTAATCTTATATCGAATTTGTATAACCTACACATGATACAACGGAGGGATGAAACCCAGATAGCCGGAACCTATCACCCCTGAGAGAGACAGCCAGGAGATGAAGAAACCATAAAAATTCCACAGTAAGATGTGTCCTGGGAAACTCTGGAAAAGATTGTTCTAAAAAGGGGATGGGGGAATTAGGTATGCCCTGGGAAACTCTGAAAAAGATCATTCTAAAAAGGGGGTGGGGGAATTAACATGTTGCCTCTTTGTTTTACTAAATACACATCAAGAGAAGGGGAGGGGTTTTAAACTCCCTTATCTATCTCTGCATGTCTGAGAGACCTTAGATGCTACTTTTAACCCCTACATGAATTGTCTCATCTCAATAAAGGATTCCTTTTGATAGGTTTTGATACGTTTTCAGAAATTCATTCTAGTTGATTGAATGGGAAAAGTTCTGTAGCCTGACATAAAGCAGTGTCTGCAATAGAGGTCAGCCCAGAGAGGAAATTTAAACAAAAAACAAAAAACCTTCACTCTATCGAGGGAACCCTGCAAAAAAAAAAAAGGAAAATGTCTGAGTTTGGTTCTGAGCAAGGACCAAGGGGAAGCCGAATGCTGGGGAGAAACGTCGACAGTTACCCAGCCAGATACTGACTCGGTGCACCCCACTGAAGATAACGAAGCTGCCTACGAATCCTCCACAAAGCCCCAGTGGTCTATAGGCATAGGAAAGAAAGACAGCTGGGATAGAAGAACCAGGGGAGTAACTCTCACCTGGGGTAATCGTAAACCCGGGTGGAAATTGGAGCTGGAGGCCCTATCGGATCAGGAAGAATGGGGCGAGGAGCCACCAGCCAACGACCGACTGAGACGGTACATAAATCGCCTCGTGAAGGAAACCCTGGAGAACCTCGAGGTGAGGGATCCACCAGGATGCCAACACAGGAGAGCGAGGGAACCAGAAAATGAAAGAACCGAGCCACTACCCTAGATTCAGCTGATAAAGATAGGGCAGCAGGACAAGCTGAAGAACCAGCAGCCATACCAGGTACCCAACCTCTAACCACCCCAGAACAGGGGATTAACCCTGGCCAAACCAGAGACATACAACTGCAGAGGAAGGTACCATCCCTGGGAATAAAATTCGATGGAGACCCCCAGAAACTGGGATTTTTCCTGGTGCAAGTCCTCACCTACATGCAAGAATACGGGCAGAATTTCCCAACCCAGGGATCCCGACTACAAGTCGTCACCCTAGCCCTTGAAGGATTCAGGATGCACCCAATGCCTAATAAACCCCTCCCTTGCAGAGAAATTGGGGATCTAACTGAAGGAAATGGAAAATCCCATTGTTTTCTGCCAATTAAAGGGAACTATAGAGGGGTGGGGACCCAGCTAGGTTTACCACAGAACCATTGAAAATAAGACTAGGGAACCATAGTGAAATGCTCTCATTCATTGTAGCCCCAGGAATGGAAGAGACGCTAGTCCTAGGTCTCACATGGCTGCGGAAATGGAATCCAAAAATAAATTGGAAGAGAGTAACTGTACAATTCCAGAGAGACGTAGTATTTGCAAACAGTTCAGAGGAAAGGATAAAGAAAGGAACAGAGAGTCAGCCCTGACTGGACAGTCGGCTGAACCATTAACATACCCAACAAGTACCAGGATCTGGCCCAAGCATTTAGTGCAGAAGCTTGTGATGAACTCCCACCCCATTGCGCCATAGACTGTGCTATCAAAATCCTACCAGGGGCTACACTCCCAAAACCACAGATTTACTGCATGTCTCCCAAAGAACTAAAAGAACTTATCGATAAAATTTTTAAAAGGAGCTTCATCGAACTCATCCGACCAAAAATAGCTGCTCCAGTGTTATTCCACGAAAAGAAAAATGGCTCTGTACGTTTGTGTGCTAATTACAAAAAATTATGTGATTTACATAGAGAATATGTATCCACTCCCCCTCAAGTACATGTTAGCCCACCTCTCATAAGGAAATGTTTTTTCAAAGTTAGACCTACAAGAGATATATTACTGCATCAGAATAAAGGAAGGGGATGAGTGGAAGCCAGCTTTTAACATCCCATTGGGATGCTAACAATTTAAAGTGCTCCCTTTGGGACTGCAAGGAGCGCCTGCCGTGTTTATGCAATTGATCAATGAAACTCTTCATGAATTTTTATATAAAGGGGTTCTAGTGTATCTTGATGATATTTTAATCTACACAGAAATGATGGAAGAACACATCAAGCTACTCCATGCAGTCCTCACAAAACTCTTAGAAGCTAAACTATATGCAAAACTAAATGTGAATTCCACCAAGAAAAAATTGACAATTTGGGGTATAGAATATCCCACAAGAGAATAGAGATGGACCCACAGAAAGTAAAAGCTGTCATGGACTGCAGCCCACCGCACACCTGCAAAGATTCCTGGGGTTTGCGAACTTTTATCGCCAGTTCATTCCAGCTTTTGCAAACATCGCCCTCCCTATCACGAACTTGCTAAAAATGAAGGGGGAGGAGAAACCCAAACCAAGGCAACCCCTTATCTGGACAATGGAATGCCAAGTGGCATTCGAAAAACTCAAAAGTCTATTCTCAGCAGAACCGGTCCTTAAGCATCCAGATCCCGAACAACCTTTTGTCATCCAAGCAGATGCTAGTGATGTTGTAGTTGGAGCAATCCTCCTCCAAAAGAATGGAAATGGACAATTACAACCATGCGCTTATACATCCAAGAAACTGACAGAAACTGAGCAAAGATGGTCCATATGGGAGAAAGAGGCATATGCTGTGCGGTGGGCAATGCTCACATGGAGACATTTCCTGGAAGGAAACCAAATCCCCTTTGAAGTATGGACTGATCACAAAAATCTGGATGCCCTGAAAAATCCACGGAAACTCTCCGAAAAACAAGCAAAGTGGGCTCAATATTTTAAACAGTTTAATTTCACTCTCAAATATTTTCCTGGGAGAAAGAACTTCTTAGCAAAAGCACTGTCCAGAAAACCCCAATACAACAGCAAAAAGATTGAGATTATAAAACCAATGATCCAACCAAGCCAACTAGCAGCCAAAGTAATCACCCAGGCACAAGAGAAAAAAAAATCATCACTGACTGAAGACACAACGACATCAATATTTAAGGAGGCACCACTTAAGGGCGACTGGCTCCTTGCTAACAAAAACACTTGTTTACTCAAAGATGGACTGGCCTGAGTAGAAAACAAACTTTATGTCCCTGCAAGCCAGAGAATGGATCTCATGAAACACTGCCATGACTCCAAAATAGCAGGACACTTTGGTTTTGTAAAAACCCTGCAGTTTTCAGGACACTGAAAACTATGTTGCGAGCTGCCCCAATTGTGCTGCTGCAAAGAGAAGACAAGGAAAATCTTCTGGACTTTTACAGACAGTAGCAGACCCTTCTGCACCCTGGAAAGAGATTTCTGTGGGCTTTATTGTGGAGCTTCCCAAAAGTGCTGGAAATACTGAGATTTGGGTTGTAACTGATCTTTTTTCAAACAGGTTCACTTTATTCCATGCCAAAAGATCCCAACTGCCAAGGCATTGGCAAAGATGTTCCTAATACACATTTATCGCCTTCATGGAGTTCCCCAACAGATTATCTCAGATAGGGGTGTTCAGTTCACATCCAAATTGTGGCGGGCATTTTTAAACCTATTAGGCTCCACCCAGGGTTGTCATCAAATAACCCCCAGACGGATGGATCAAGAGAGAAAGTTAACAGTGTATTAGAACAATATTTAAGATGTTTTATTAATTATCAACAGGACAATTGGACTGACCTTCCTTTTGCAGAGGTAGCATACAATAACTCAGTACATAGCAGCATGGGGTTCACCCCATTCCAGGTAGCCACAGGCCAAGAATTCAACTCCATGCCAAAACTACCCACCAAAGAACCTGAAATCCCCACCCTTAAGGAGTGGATCAATAACTTACAAGCCATGTGGCCAGTGGTAAGATTATCTTTACAGGAAGTTAGAGCAGTTTTTAAAGCTCAAGAAGACAAAAAACTCTGTGATCCTAAACCTTTCCAGATTGGGGACCATGTATATTTGTCCACAAAATTCTTAAAATCATTACAACCCTCTAAGAAACTAGGGCCCATTCCCCATCTCCAGAATTATTAACCCTGTGACGGTAGAGCTTCAATTTCCCAAAACACTTAAGCAGATTCATCCAGTATTTCACTGTAGCTTGCTCAAACTGGAGATCACTTCAAACCTCAGACCCCCCCACCCTTCCCACACGTCCAACTCCCATCATGGTACATGGGGAACAACATTCTGAAATTAAAGATATCCTTGATTCGCGCACTCACCGTGGATCCACACAATATTTGTAGCTTGGAAACACCTTTCTTCCTCAGAAAATGAGTGGGTAACCAAACAACACGTGAAAGTACCCACATTACTACGTAAGTTCCACCTAAAATACCCTGATAAACCATCCTAAATTGCAAATGTAATGCATGATTTTTGTTTTTTACAGGTAGACCTATCTTTTTTAAGAAGGGCAGGATGTCAGATCCATGCATCTGTCATTTCTTCAATGGAAGAAGAAAGGGGGTGGGGGTGGAGACTGATAAAGAAATCCTTCTTGATGTAACCTGAATATATTTAATTTTATATCAAATTTGTATAACCTACACATGATACAATGGAGGGATGAAACCCAGATGGCCGGAACCTATCACCTCTGAGAGAGACAGCCAGGAGGTGAAGAGACCATAAAAATTCCACAGTAAGATATGTCCTGGGAAACTGAAAAAGATCGTTCTAAGAAGGGGGTGGGGGGAATTAACATGTTGCCTCTTTGTTTTACTAAATACACATCAAGAGAAGGGGAGGGGTTTTAAACTCCCTTATCTATCTCTGCATGTCTGAGAGACCTTAGACGTTACTTTTAACCCCTACATGAATTGTCTCATCTCAATAAAGGATTCCTTTTGATAGGTTTTGATACGTTTTCAGAAGTTCATTCTAGTTGATTGAATGGGAAAAGTTCTGTAGCCTGACATAAACGCAATACACAGCCATTACTGTCTAAAACACTGGCAACAAAAGTGAGTACACCCCTAAGTGATAATGTCCAAATGGGGCTCAAGTAGCCATTTCCCCTCCCTGGTGTCATGTGACTCGTTAGTGTTACAAGGTCTTAGGTGTGAAGGGAGAGCAGGTATGTTAAATTTGATGTTATCCCTCACACTCTCATACTGGTTATTGGAAATTCAACATGGTACCTCATAGCAATGAACTCTCTGAGGATCTGAGAAAATGAATTGTTGCTCTACATAAAGATGGCCTAGGCCAAGACCCTGAAACTGAGCTGCAGCATGGTGACCAAGACCATACAGAAGTTTAACAGCACAGGTTACACTCAGAACAGGCCTCGCTATGGTCAACCAAAGAAGTTGAGAGCCCATGCTCAGCATTATATCCAGAGTAGGCTTTGGGAAATAGACATATGGGTGCTTGCCAGAATTGCTGTAGAGGTTGGAGGGGTCAGTTGTCAGTGCTCAGACCATACACTGCATGCTGCATCAAACTGGTCTGTAGGGTTGTCATCCCAGAAGGAAGCCTCTTCTAAACATGATGCACAAGGAAGCCCACAAACGGTTTGCTGCAGACAAGCAGACTAAGGACATAGATTTCTGGAACCATGTCCTGTGGTCTGATGAGACCAAGATATACTTATTGGGTTCAGAAGCTGTCAAGCATATGTGGTGGCAACCAGGAGAGGAGTTCAAAGAGAAGTGTGTCTTGCCAACAGTCAAGCATGGTGGTAAGAATGTTATGGTTGGGCTGCATGAATGCTGCCAGCACTGGGGAGCTACAGTTCATTGAGGGAACCATGAATGCCAACATGTACTGTGACATGCTGAAGCAGAGCATGATCCCCTCCCTTTGGAGACTGGGCCACACGGCAGTTTTCCAACATGATAACAACTCCAAGCATACATCCAAAACAACCACTGCCTTGCTAAAGAAGCTGTGGGTAAAGGTGATGGACTGGCCAAGGATGTCTCCAAACCTAAATCCTATTGAGCATCTGTGGGACATCTGAAATGGAAGGTGGAGGTGTGCAAGGTCTCTAACATCCACCAGCTCCTTGACGTCATGGAGGAGTGGAAGAGGACTCCAGTGGCAACCTGTGAAACATTGGTGAACTCTATGCCCAAGAGGTTTAAGGCAGTGCTGGAAGATACTGATGGCCACACAAAATATTGACACTTTGGGCTCCATTTGGACATTATCACTTAGAGATGTACTCACTTTTGTTGCCAGCAGTTTAGACATTAATGGCTGTGTGTTGCGTTATTTTGAGAGGGCAGCACATTTACACTGTTATACAAACTGTATACTCACTACTTTACATTGTAGCCAAATGTCATTTTTTCAGTGTTGTTATATGAAAAGATAAATATTTACAAAATGTGAGGGAGTATTCAATTTTGTGATATACTGTATATACCATCAATGCTATATCTACAGTGTAGTATTGCTAAAGACTTCCAGGTCTTTAGAAAATAGGTAGTTTCTTTGTACCACTGATAAACATGTAAAAGGAAAGAAATTGTAAGATACAACTTTTCTATAATATTACTATCATGATGGAAACTAATTGCCAGATATTGCCAGATACTCTTGTTAAAATGTCATGGAATCTTCCTGAATATTCTATCCACTAAGGGAAAATAAAGAATGTAATAAAAAAGAAAAAAAATGAAATTAGAAAGAACATGTTAAGTAGTGGCACAGTGCAGAAACCAGGTGGGCAAAGAGGGATAAATCAAGCAAGTGGTGACAAGAGAAAGGAGTGGGTCTTAAAAGCAGGGAAAAGGATAGATTTTGGAATCCTGTAACAAAAACTATTGCTGATAAAAAGTAATTGAATCTAGTAGTAATAGGAAAGCATATGAGGAGGAATTATAGTTCTAGAAACCAAGGGATGGTGTCTTTCAAGAATTGTAAAAAATAAACATTTCTCCTGGTTCCCATCACCACAAGAAGAAAACTGGTATATACATTAATCTGAACCTCCCCAACACTCGTTTGTCAACAGGGTTCTAATCTCACCTCAGATGTTTCAAAGGATTGTATTTCTCTTGGCAATGCTACTGCATGCCTATTGAAGTAGTCCATGGTGATTGCATTGTTCCAATAACTCAGGTTGTTTTCTGGATTTGATGTCTTCTTTTTTCGTCGCATGCAGCACACAGTTAATAGCACAGCTGTAAATACAAACATGTTGGGTTTCTGTTGTGAATCAAGTGGAATGATTGCTAGTATGAAATATTTAGACTAGAGCTACTTTATCATTACTGGACTCTTTCCAACCTCATTCCTAATAGCATGATATATACTACAGCAACTTGATTAGATGCGTTATGTCTGGAGGCTTCCATTTTACCTTGTATCAAGCAATTATTTATTGATTTATTTATTATTTTACTAGACAACCTAGGACCAATTGGGTCATCCTTTCAGAATTATTTCCTTACATGAAAAGAGCTTATTTAAAATAAATTATTTATATTATAATAGTATTCTTATTATATCACCTCCTTCTTTCTACATGTAATATAAGCTGTTTCCTTTCTTCTCATAATACTCAGCAGAATACCAGTTAAGCAGCTTCCTCTGCAGGAAGAAGGAAATGAAGCTGTGGATCATGACACCCTTTTCCCATACCATCCAAGCATATTTCTAAGGGCCCACTCCTTCCAGGGAGACAGCTGTTGTGTCCTCTCACCCCCCCAACAACCAGCCCAGTCACATAAGCAAATATATTTCCTTGTCTTTCACTATCCATTGCTGTTAAAATATTTCAAATTTTGTCCTCAGTTTCAAATCAGCCAGTCATCAGTCAGTTGGGCACAGGAGCCAGAGGGAGGTGGGAAAGAAAGCAGGGACATACCCCTTCAATGCTCCCTTGTGCCATGCAACCTACAGGTTTCTGGAAATGTAGTTAGAAATCACAATCAAGTGACAACTTTGCAAATATAACAAGTGTGAAAATTCTTGAAATTTCAATTGCAGAAGAGTAATGGATTCCAAATTTTGCGTGCTTTCTTTAAATTATCAGATTTGAGGTACCTTGATTCAGAATTTTTTGGGCTTTGATGCATTCATTATTTGGTTGAATGGATGAACAAACAGGAATATTTTAGCAGTGTATACACAGAACCAGTGTAAGCTCAATATTCAGTATCTACATTTTAATGTAGATTTTTATAGTTATAGACATCTTAAAACGGTTAATTTCCCAGGTTACAAGCATTTCCTTTGTGAACGTTCAAAGTTTTACGCAATCAGCACCCACTAGCATTTACAAACAAGTCCCAAAATAACAAATCTTACACCACCATGGCAGTTGTTCACTCTTACTAATGACCGCCTCTGAAACATTCACCCCACCTATTTCCCCCACGCTGGGTCTTCACAGGCACTTCACCTGTGGAGACTCACTTACCTTGCAAAGATCTCTCACGGTTTCTTTGCCTGCTTCACTGCTTCAGGCTTTTGGTGCATTCACAGAGAACAAAGGCTTAATGTACTGCGAGTTCAGTAGTGCAAGATCTTATGCTACTGATCTTGTGTGATCTCACACTTTAGGCCACTATTATCTGGGAATTAAGGCCTGGACATTTGCAAATGGAGGGAAGGCTTCAGGCCCTCCCTCCATTTGCCATTTCCTTGCTGAAGCCTGCAGGGAGATTGCATTCTTGTAGGCTTCAGCAGCCCTTTGCAAAAACTTTTGTTGGCACCAGTGGAACTTGGGAAGAGCGGGCGCATCCCTCCAAAGCTCTGTTCCTACCGGCAAAGCTTTTTGCAAAGGCTGCTGAAGCCTACAGGGATGCAATTCTCAAGCACAGAGGGGTATGAGTAGGCTCAGAGGGGTATGTGTCCCTCTGAACCTCCTTTTTTGTCACCAAAAGCCAACTCAAGCAGTTTGGTAGTGAGAAAGGAAGGCCGGAAGGGCGCGTTCATCCCTCTGGGCCTCCTTTTTTGTCGCTGAATAGTTTAGCAGCAAGAAATGAGGCCCAGAAGGGCATACATGGGCCTCCTGCATCCCTCTGGGCCTCCTTTTTCGTTGTCAAAGGCCAATTCAAGAGCTTCAGTAGTGAGAAAGGAGGCCCAGAAGGCCTCCTCCATCGCCAAAGTCTGACTCAAGTGGTTTGGTGACGAGAAAGGAGGACAGGAAGGCCGCACATGGCCTTCTGGGCCTCCTTTTTCATCACCAAAGGTTGCCTCAAGTGGTTCAATGATGAGAAAGGACACCCAGAAGGATGTAGGCCTAATTTTTTGTCACCAAAGGCCGACCCAGATAGTTGGATGGTAAGAAAAGTTCAGAAGAACACATATGGCCCTCTAAGGCCTCATATTTCATCGCTGAAAGCTGACTCAAGCAGTTTGATAGTGAGAAAGGAGGCCCAGAAGAGTGCATGAGGCCCCCTGGGCCTCCTTTTTCATTTTCAAAGACTAACTCAAGTGTTTTGGTGGTGGGTGTTATGTCCTTGGGGCTGACACCAGTTCCCCATCAGGTCCGCAATTCCTGCGGGGGCGTTCTTAGTCCCCATTGGCTGGCTCCCTTCGACAGTCGGCTATAAAAGCCGGCTGCTAGGTTGAGCCAGCTGCTGTTCGCTGGTAGGTCTGCTGTTAGCTGCAGACGCGACAGCCCCCTTTATTCCCACGAATAAAGTGTGTTATGACTGAAGCTCTGGTGTGGCCTCCCTCCTTTCCGAACTTAACATTGGCGACGAGGATGGGATGTGGCCAACCAGCAGCTATACGAGAGCTGAAAATCACAAATCTGAAGCGCTGAACCGTAGCCGCGACGTTGAGAGCTCGGTCAGCCATTTGAGAAGGAAGCGAAGCGGAGCGTGTAGCCGCTCAAGAACACAAACTAGCTACAAGAGAGTGGGCACTGAGAGCCTCAGCCGCCCAACAGCAAACTTGCCGGAATTTTGTGTAGCGAAGCTCCAGCGCGACGCTCACGACCGCTAAATCTAGGCGCGAAATTCAAATCGCTGTCAGCGCGCAGCTGCAGCATCGCCGCCTCGCCCTTGTAAGGGCGCGAATTTCAAACAGACGTCAGTTATAGCGTCTGTTCCCAGCCGCCAAGGGCTGCAGAAAGCGAGAAAACCCAGAGAGATTCCACGAGCTGAATCACCAGACCGAAATTGCACTGCGAGCGCAGCTGCTACCTGTACAACCCAGAGAGAACTCAGAAGCTGAACACTCATTTAACAGCACTACAAACTGTAGCTGCTACCTTTTCCAGGGCCTGTATTCCCAGTGAGACTTGTTTTACCTGCCACAAGCTGAACCAGTCATGAATGCGAATCCAGCGTTCCAGCCATTTAAGCCAGACGAAGATAAATGGGACTCTTATAAAAACCGGTTTAACCATTATATTGATGCTGTGGGTCTGGCCGACGCTACAGACAACAAAAAGAAGTCCTTCTTCCTGAGCTACTGTGGGGCCATCGTATTTGACACAGCAACAGCACTGTTCGCCCCAAGAGAACTCAAGAATGTCCCATGGTCTGAGCTACTGGAGACCCTCTCCAATCATTATTTGCCGAAACCGTCACAGATCGCGAGACGCTTCGCCTTTCGCATGAGGAAGCAAGCGGAGGGAGAAACCATAAACCAACATATGGCAGCCCTCAGAACCGCAGCCCTGCACTGTGAATTTAAAGGCTACCTTGATGACATGCTCCTGGACCAACTTGTCTGCGGAGTCAAGGATACAAGACTACAGAGGCGGTTGTTGGCAAGGAAGGACCTCAACCTCGCACAAGCCATCGAGGAAGCCCTGGCTACAGAATTGGCAATACAGTCAGCGGCTGAAATACAGGGAAGCACCCCCAAAGGTAATCCAGTCACTGTACATTCTGAGGAGGCAGTGAACGAAGAAGAGCCCATCGAGCAATCTGAGGTGCACCGTCTCAAACCATTCAAGCAGCCACAGGTAGGAACTAGACCGAGAGAAGGCAACGCATACCTAGGCACACCCCGCTGTGCCTCTCCTGTGGGGGTCCCCATGCCAGAGCAACGTGCAGGTTCAAAAGTGCCACCTGCAACAACTGCAGCAGAAGAGGACACATCGCTAGGGTGTGCCAGGCAGCGCACGTGGCTCCACAAAAGCCACCATCTTACGCCCCTCGGGCCATCCAGGCAAGTAGAAAATTGTTTTACATGCTATCAAGCTAACCATACCTTCTTAACACCCAATAAAATTAAACTCTCCATTCATTTAGAAGGTAGA